>NC_091496.1:4854837-5179109 GCF_947461875.1 Haliaeetus albicilla
GTCTTGCTGCAAGGGAAGTGGCTGCCTGTCCACTATCACAAAGGTGCAACAGCCTTGCTCGTGCCCCAAAAGTGGGTCACCCAGCACTGTTAATTACAGCAGTGTCCTAGTGATAATATTAGAAGTTGCTTCTGGTGGCTGAGCAGTGTGTAGAGCAAACACCCCAACCCTTCGGGCTAGGGAGCCCCATTTTCAGTCCTGCCACCCTTTTTCTCCTTCTTCAGCATCCCTCCACCCAGCAATCTCAGCTGAGGCCTCCACGCCTCCCTCTTCCCCCAAGACTACAGCCGTTTTCCCCCAGAATCCCCCACCACCCCTCGCCAGACCACTATTGCCTTCTTGTCCTTGCCCCATTTCAGATTTGGGGCTCTGCATCACGGCTCCCTCACCCACACCACTGCTCCACACAATCATTCCCCACAGTGAAGGGCTTGACATCACTAGTTGGTTTTTTTTTTTTTTTATAACCGTGCTGAGTAGAGCAGAGCTGAGGCCCCAAACCATCGCTGAAACACACAAAGCAATAATTAAAAATAAATCTTCTTTCACTTACAGAAAATCAGCCAAATCTGATTGTTTTCATTTTGTTCCCAAGCAATCTTGCAGACCCAGCTTCATCCCCAGAGCAAAAATATTTACAGTCTAGCAATGAGCTCTTTGCAATGAGCATTTATCAGGCAAACTCTGCGAGACCCTTACCTGCCCAAACATTCATCAGCGTGGTCATGATGTAATTAAAGTGACTCATGACAAACTGAATTAAGAAACCTCCCCAGACAGTTTTATGAAGAAAACGGCAGGGTTAATTTATTGCAATTATTGCTACAGGTCTCCAGTTTTCAGGACCAGAAAATTATGTTGTGCAATGGGAATCTCTCATTATTAAAAGGGGAAGACACAGGTTTTATTTGCTGCCTATGGAGCCAGACATACATAGACAAGGGGGAAAAAGGTGGATCAGAAGAGGGTTTTTGAGACAGAGCTAGTGGAGGGTAAAGATCTGTCTGGGAGTTCAAAGAGGAGCTCTGAGCTGTCAATGCTGTTAACACTTTGCACGCTGCTGCATCAAGTCTAAGGTCTGATTCCTTGCCTTAAACTCAAATAACCTGCTTAAATATGAAGATGTAAATCGACATTTACTCTGGTGATAAAGTAGCTACGAGATGACTTCTCAACTAAGCAAGACAAGAAATAACCCAACCCCACGATTACAACCTGAAAACAGACAAATACAATTTAGAATAAGAGACGGGCTTTGTTTTGTTTCTTGTCATCATTGCAAAAGCCGCCAGGCATAGAAGCTGGCTCTACTTGAGATATTTGACCCAAAATAAGGGGTTTGTTCATTCTCAACTGAAAGATAAGCCACAGCTTGACCACGTGGTAGGTGCTTGGTGCAAAAATTGCTAAGAGTTTCCCTCATCTGTATCATGCAGGCAGGCAACTTAAATGATCAGGGAAATTTTTCAGCCTTAATGTCTGCAACTCTGTGGAGTTAACGTTT
Organism: Haliaeetus albicilla; assembly: GCF_947461875.1. Lineage (NCBI taxonomy): Eukaryota > Metazoa > Chordata > Aves > Accipitriformes > Accipitridae > Haliaeetus > Haliaeetus albicilla. The sequence goes on from NC_091496.1 coordinate 4,856,342, forward strand.
TAGAGAGGAGCCAGGTCCAGAGACTTCAGAGGCTGTGCCTCTAAAACAACGTTAGTCCCCGAGTAGCTGGGCAGATATGGTTATCCATCCCAGGCTTAAAATTACTCCAGAGCACAACCAATCCCCGTCCCACTAAAAGTTAGAAGCATCTGACATGAAAAGCTAAAAGCGCATCCCCTCTGCCTGGCTGCTGCCTGCTTCTGCATCCATCTGCGCTTGTGGTGTTGGGATGGGCTGCTCAACAACCCCAAGGAGATCTTCCCCTCAGGACACCTGACATGGACAGGACATTTCCAGGTCAGCCCTGGGCTCCCTTCTCTTCTGCTCAGATACTTCCACTTCAGAGCATGAGGCATTTTCCCCAGCCCACGATGCTCACTGTATATCATCAGTTTTTAGTCCCACTTTTTGCTTTAACCTGTTGGGTGAGTCCAGGGAAGCACCTCCTTTTCTCCAGCCCCTCTCAGTAGTCTTGTGGGAAGGAGACACTCCACAGAGCAGCAGAAGCAGAGATCTTTAGGCAGTTCAATATATAAGCTCCAGCCCTTGCAGGGAGCAATGTCTCCAGGGTTGGCAAAATCTTCTCCAGAATTTGGCAACAGCACGTTAATTACGTTAGCATTACAGATGCTAGTTATGGATGCAACAAGTCCTCCTGTACTTCATAATCTTATTACTCGTGATCTGCTCTGCCACATGCCAACACAGAAAGACTCACTGGCCCCACTGTTCCCACAGCCCCCCTGGCAGGTTCATTCATGCGCAGTCCAGCAAAACTCACGACAGCACCTCTTTAAAAAAGTATTGCCCAGCTCTCTCCTTTCTAAACCCAAACAGAGAGGCTTCAAGACCCTGGGGGGAGGCAGCATGAGAGCTGCAGCCTTCCCTCCCTGTTAGTTCATTTCTCTCTGACACATCACAAGTCTGACTCCTCTACCGTGTTTTATCTGCAGACTTTATCAGGAAATTACTTTTACAAGGTCTGTAAAAATAATGTCAGAGTACTCATTTATCACAGCATCAGCGTTCTATTTTGCTTCATTTTATCACAACAGATTTTGAAGGGACTGTAGGTTTCCAAAATGTTCTTTTAATGGACTTTGTTCCCTTCTAGAAATCCAGCAGGGGGGCATCCAGAGCAGAGACAGCGTGGTCCAGGGATGAGACCAGCCCAAGGGACCCAACCCCATCCACGCACGTAGCGGGACTGTGCACACATTTCCTCATCCATCAGAAAAGCCCTGCTGCTGAGGAGCAGAGGACACCTCTTCCCAACCTCTCTCAATTGCCTGGAAATCCCCCAATTAAAAGGCAGACAGAGAAACGCAAAGTCTCTTAATATACGACAACAGAGACTGTGCCCGCTTGAGAAGCGGTTATCACAAAGCCGATCTGCTCCTCTCTCCTCAAGTCCCGCACTCCAAGAACAAAGTCCTGGCTCTGCTGGAGAGCTGCAAAACCCCAGGTGCCAACATTTCACAGAGCGCCCTGCGAGATGATAGATTTGGCATTCGGCCTACTTTACATATCAGCTCCCTTTCCAATTATCGGTACTTAGGCCCAGTGCTCTTTCTTAATGAAAGAGTCAAGGCTGGCTAGCCTACAATACGGTGATGTATAAACAAGCCCAGGATGGCAAATAAAACCAACAAGTCATTATCCGTGAGCCTCTCAATGGCTTTAAAGTGCTCATGTATTGACACTATAAAAACGCAACTGTTCCAGCTGTTAACGGCCTCCTGGCATGTTCGGCTATGGGAAATAAAGGGCATAAAGACCCAAAACCTGTGGCTCCAGAAACACAGATTTTTCCCAGGCTTCACTGAAGGAGAACGTATTTGTGGCAAATTGCTTAGCCATCTTATTATAGCACATAGATACGTTCATGACTTTTTGAGTGAACAGAGAACCGAAATGCTTTTACCAATTAACACAGCAAGCGAGGCGGGGGGTGGGGGGAACCTAATCAACCACAAACCTCTGGCACGGCCTTGGGAGAGTCACCAAGATCCGTATCCCCAAAGAAATTTAGGCACCGCAGGCCAGTTCTTCTCCATGTCTATGGTTGGCCAACTGAATCTCGTCCTCCAGGCTCCACGAATCCCACCTCGAGAGAGGGGTCTGCATCATGCGAGCAACAAGGATTGAGATGTTCCCTTCTGCTCCAGCCAGGGTTAGCTCGCTTCATCCTCAGTGGGGAGAAACAGGCAGCTCCGGACAGCAACTCAACCCAAAGGCAACCCAGCATCCGTGTTAAAATGGGATTACTTGCTTTCTGGAACTGTATCTTTCTCTTCACTGGTGATACAGGTAGCATCAGAGGACTAGGTTTTGTAAGGCCTTTTAAGACACCTCAGCTCCAGATTCAGATGTTTAACTCCAGATGACCCTCAGCAGTCATCTCAGTCACACTAGAGGAGGCAGGCTCTTTCTCTTTCACGTCTATGGGAGAATCCAGGGTAATATTTATGTTCTTACCCAAGGTAACATAAGAGTGTCCTGCTTTCTCTAGGTGGGCTGAATCCAGTTTTTTCATCACAACTCCTCCATATCTACACATCCTCCCCTTCACACAGAGACAGTGCACTTTTCCTGTATCCTTTGCCTCCTCCTGGATGCCTAAAGACATCCATTAGATGAGGGCAACCATCTATGATCGCCCACCAGGTAAGTTCCTATCATCCAACTATTTCTGGTTCAGGGGTTTCCTTGAGACAAACATCGTTTCTAAGCAGTTAGTATACCACATCTTTCTTCCATAAGCATGTCCAGCTTCCCTCTGAAGCTGAAACAAGCAGAACCACTGCATATACTAGGGAAAAAACCCAAAACTTTGGCTGGCCTAACAAGCCCACAGCACAGGAAAGTTTCCATCTCTCTGTGTCCCACCTAACATGCAGAGCTTAAGAGCCCAGTTGAATCTACAAGCATCGTGGCAAGACCAATTGGACTTCCCCACATTTCAAACACGTTTTCAGTGCAACACAGCCAGTTTGCACTTTTTATAGGACATTGCTGTCATTTTTCCCTACCACTGCTGACTTCTTGAAAGCCCATCTGCATTTCCATCTCAATTGCATGAGCATAATGTAGTTGCTTGCTAAGAGCTGCCCAGGTGGTCACTGATAACCTGCAAACCAACTGTCCCACCCTTGTTTATTATTTTCATGGTAAAAGTTGCAGAAGATGGTTGCACTGCACAAGGGGCTGTGCAAGACAGCTCATCCTCACCCTAAAAAGCTTACAAAGTCACCTCAAGGGCCACAGCTCATAGTTTAACTGGCACGGTCTCACATTGCTATGAGTCTTCTCCCCCCCCCCAAACTCATTAGTGAACATGCCAAAGATTCAAATACCAGTCACAGCTTTCCAGTGGGTGGTGTCCAGGGAAACAGGAAAATCACTGAGTCACTGCAAGAAGTGAAGAAACTAAAGGCTGGGTGGCCAAATTTCTGAGGTGCTGAGCAAGAAGCAGTGAAAAGCAGACCAAAACCACAGCTTTGCAAAGGACTTCAGCACAGCACTGACCAATAAAGCACAAACAGCACCACTGGAGAGAAAAGTTGCAAAAGACACTGAAGGCAAAGCATGCAGAGTTTTAAAGTGATCACCCCAACACTGCTACCATCGCATTTGAGGAGTGTTGAATCAGTGATTCACCACCAGTGAGGGCACCAATTTCCATGGAAGTAGACTTAAGGCATCCATTTAGGAGGCCAACCTGCAAGCACAGACTCATCTGCTGTTTACATCTTAGGATCCTTTTGTCAAGAATAGCTCTTACAAAAACGCAAGCGAGTTCTGGAAAAGCACTCAAGCATGTAAGCACCAACACAAGTACTACAATGCAAAACCAAACACTTGTACAGATTAACTGACCGATAGCTCAGTGGTGCTCTCCACAAGTTCATCAGTTGACCTCTCCCATGCAAACACAGAGCAACGATGAAGTTACAAGTTATAGCTGAGCCAAATTAACAGTTCAATGCCACTGGGAGAGGTCTCATTCCTACCAGCATGTGCTCTGGCACACACTCTTCCTCCAGCCAGTTCAACTCACAAAGGTGGCAGAAAATTATTGACTTTTTTTTTTCCGCTGGATTACCTTTCTGCTGGGTTAGCGAGTTGATTGACTCGGCCCAGGGTGTGACAGGCAGCAGAGGTGGTGCAAGAGAAGAGATGGTATAAAGAGGTGTCTTCCATTTTGGCATCAGAAAGAAAGTAGATTGGGTCTAGCTATAATGTGCAACTTCACCGTAAGATACAGTCTCCTCCTATTTAAGCTAGAGATGGGAAGTTAAAGCACCTAATTCCAGAAGAAATCACCAGAAGCTAGCACTTATTTTTCTCTATCTACCATGACAATGCCCAAATTTAGTGCAGCGAATCCTCGCCTTTAGGTGCCCCTCCCAGAGCATTACAAAACATCCAGTCATACCATGAGCACAAGGACAACGTGTGAGCAGCTCTCCACTGGCTGGTCTAACGTTTGTGAAGCCCTCTCACCTGAAGCACTGAAAAATATTCTGGAGGAAATGAGGGTGAAGGGTCAAAACAAGGGAGAAATTCTGCAATTTCTGAATGTTCATTTCCTCTCTTTAACCACAAAACTCCAACAAAATAAAAAAAGGGTGGGGAAACAGAAAGAACACAATATGATGTCCTGGGAAAGGTTTTCCATTGCTTTTTGTTTAAATTTTGAATAGCTGCTACATACTGTAGAAGAGATCTAGAAGAAAAGCTCAAATTTCCCAACCCGTCAACCATGGGACACAGTCTAATCCATAAGACCCAAAAAAGGCCTTCAAGCTGTACAACCCTTCCCAACGCTCCCCTGGCAACAAGGCTGTCCCCACCCGTACCAGTGATCAGCTGGAGGGTTGTACCAGCGAAGACGACCCACGGGGTTGAAGGAGAGCTCACCTGAATCAAACTGCTCCATGTTGCCGTTGGCCGGGCTCTGACCCTTCTCTGGGGAGAGATGCTGGGTCTCTTGCATGGTGGCGATGAAAGACGCCCTTGTCTCCATGGTTCAGAGGAAGAGGCCTTGCCTTCCTAATTCATCCTGCAGCAGGGAGCACCTAGAGGACAAGCTAAAAGAAAAAAACAATGAGCTATTTGTTCTACCTACACCAACAACCATGTTGATTGTAACCCTTCAATCCTGCTCTCTCCTCCAAGGTGAAGCTAGGGTTGGATGAGGAACCACAACGAAGGGCATCTCCCCTTCGTGGCAATAATATGAAAGCAGCAGCAACAACAATAACAACATACAAGATAATGAGGTAATAAACTATATTCCCACTACTCAACACAAAGGATGCACATCTCAAAGTTCAGTCCAGCTCCCTGTATCACCAACAGAGAGGGTTGTGCCATAAGGTGGCACAACCCGTGCCAAAAAAAGGCACCCAAGAAAGGCCAACTCAACCGTCCTCCAACGAGTCCAGATCTTGGCATCCAACTTTTTGATGGCTAACACTGTGTGAGGTATATCTCACTCCATATATATTCAAACTTCCGAAGGCGTATATTTGTGATAATGAAACAGAGGAAATACTGAAGAGATAATACTTCAGAGAGACTGGAGTACTCTAGAAAATAAAGTTCAGCATGCAAAATGCAGATACTCTAATGAAATAGTGCTGGCTGCAACTGTTTTTCAAATGAAGGCTGACCTAAGGTAACTGCACCAGTTAGTACCGTGCAGGGTAGCAAATATTCACTCAGCTGTAGATTGGGTTATGTTGGCAGAGTAGATTCTTCTAGAAGGAATGACCGTAGTAAATACAAAGTGGAATAAAAACACGCAGAGATGAAAAATGATATGAAAAAGGGAATACAGACTGACTAGATCTTGAATCAGACACCAGGCTAAATGAGAACTATATTTCTACCTACAGTAAGCCACCAGACAAGCAATACCCAGAGATACACCCTTAGGAGCAGATTAAAAAGAACTCCAAAGTGAGCTTTTCAGTAAAACTCTCTGAGATGGTGATGAATTACGAGGTGTCAAAGGAGGACTGAAAAAGAGAAACCAAGAGCTCGGGTTATGGGCACAGAGGGAACCAGCTATTCACACAAGATATGCTAAAGCAAAGACAGATAGTAGGGAAGGTGTGTGTCCAGAATATACAATGTGGAGGACTGGTCCCACTTATTAGTGGACGCATCCAAGACTTGCATGACAGAGAGGACTATGCTGGCAGCACTGATGCCAAATACCCTGTAAGAAGCGTGACTGAAAGTAGGAAAAAAGTTTACTGCCAGAGGCCAGGCAAAGCAGGAGGTAATAAGATTGTAAAAATATTATGGGATTTTTTTAACTTTTACTACTTAGGAAGCATATTCAGGAAGGCCAGACATGGTGGTTATAAAATAGAAAGAGGGAGAGTGCTCTGTCATAGATTTTTTCGCTCCCAGTTTTTAAGGCTGTTCCAATGAAAATTGCAAGGAAGAAAGGGACCTGCGTGAGCAGTTATAGGAGGAACTAAAAAAGATGAGGAGCATGTCAAGTGTAAGTGCATGTTTTGGGTTTGCGTGGTGGGGTTTCGGTAGTGGGGAAGGGGACTACAGGGGTAGCTCCTGTGAGAAGCTCCTAGAAGTGATCCATAGTGATATCCATTAACTGAACCACGGTGGGACTGTCTGCTGGAGCGATCACAACAGCATCGTGGCAACTGCAATCAAACCATGCTAAAACCATGAGTGTTTCAGAAAGCGTCACTGGTAGAAGTAAATTACCAAGACAGGTGATACAACCTCCAACTGAAGGTTGTTTGGGCAAAGTTAGACCCCCATCAGCAATTTGCACTCCCCACCCCAAAGAAACCTGCTAATGAAAGGATAAAAATATTTTCAAAAAAAGAGAATGTAAACCAATTCAGAGCAATACGCTTGTTGGTCTCCTTGCAAAGTGCTTAGTATACTTGGAGCACTCCATGAATAATAATGATCACTTCCCCACTGCGATGGCCACTACAGCACTTCATCTTTATTCTTTGTTGACATGAGACTTGCTAATGAATTAAGTGTATTATATACTATGAGTATTTTGAGTGCAGCTAACCTCAGAACACATGTATCACTCATCCCCAGTGTATATTACATTTCAATTAACCATGAAACTAGAAGCAATCAGTCTACTGAAAGTCAAAAAACACTTCTCCTTTGGTAGAGAATACATCTGTAAATATCATTAATAATAAATTGGTTAAGTATCAGGATTTTACATCAACCTTGTTAAACGTGAGAGGAGAGGAGGTGTCAGCTGAAGCTAAACCTTGGGTGGATTCAGCTGTTTTCATTTTTGCCTAGGACCAGACAATGATGGAAGGTAATCTGGGTCTATTAAAAAAAAAAAATGAAATTCAAAGGATGGAGAGAAACAGAGAGATCAATTTAAACACAACAAATCAATCACCTTAAACAGAACTCGGGGGTAACAATATAAATACCAAGAAGAAAGATAAGCCTCTTGGTAGTGTAGTTAAATCTTGTGACACTCCTATGATGCTGATAATACAAAGTTATGAGCTGATAAAAAGCTGAAGGTATCCAGTCAGACGACAACAGTATTTGCTGTTTCTCATGCAGTCAAGCCCCAAATCTGCCACCAGACCCATGAGAAAAGCCCATTCCCCTGGGTGAGGGAACTTCCCATCAGAAATGGAAAATGGATGGGAAAACCAGCAGGAACCTGCAGGAGGTGTCTGCAACACGGCTGGGATCCATCCTTGGTGGCCACGTCTGGGGCTGGGTTTGAGCCCACTTCAATTAAAAAGGGGCAATGCAGAATCTCTTAGCCAGATTGAGCAATGTCATCAACATTTTTGTTTGTTTAACTCTATTTTAATGTATTTTTTGCTTAAGCTATGGCCAACTTGAAGTTTTTGAAACATCGTGTCAAGAACATCCGCGTCCCAAGAAAACTGGATCTGTCAGACGCTGTAGCTTATCTTCTTATTTTGGGAATAACTAGTTTACCATCTATGGAAGGAGAGCATTTAAGTATTTTCCCAATACTATGTGACAACAAGACCAAACTCTTATGCAAACATACGCTTCAAGATAGCTCTGAGCTTTCGTGTTGATATAACTAACTAGCAAAGAAAGCTGACATAGGGTATTAATTTTTCACTTCTTATTAATTGCTGCTAATTAACACTTCAAACAGAGTCCCCAGCCATACTGTTAACAGTAGCTTGCTGACTGGCCTGCAATCATCAACATTAAACAAGCCGCACACACCGCTGTACTCCGATTTCCCTCTCGGTCTGAAGAAACCTGTGTCCACTGGAAACCAAATTAAGGACCACAAGCCACATTGCCAGCCTGTAAACCAGGGGAGGGGAAACAACAGCAAAAGAGGCTCAAGGTGACGCTACACTAGGCGGGAACACAAAGGAAAATATTATGAAATGCATTTGAAAGAGCAGGGAGGGGGGAAATTCCCTGGCTTCAGACCCCTTGTTCATTGTTTCTGCACAGTGGTGGTTCAAACCGACCCGATTCTTCCCCCATGCAGCTCCCATTCCCCTGGTATTTAATGTAGATTCCGACTCTTAATTCACAGGCAGAAAAAGCCAGCCAATACAAAAAAAGCATCTCTTCTGTTTCCTTCTTCCCACGGCTGTCAGTCTCAGCCGCACGATTATCTCAAACACGCTGCCTTGTCATCTGTATCAATATTGGCTCTTTGTATAAGTGCCGGCGTTGGCTTCTTCGCACCATTTTACATTTCTCATCTCCTGTCAACTCCACCCTGGTTCTCCTTCCTTTGGAGTAAGCCCCTGTAGGGAGATGTCCCCTAACCCCACACACAAATCCAGCAACCTAGGGCTCTCCCTTAGAGTAATTCCTGAAAAAAATTACTTTCTCCCTCCAATGTATGCTTGCTTAATTGGGATTGACATAAAAAAGGCAGGCTACTGGAACAGAGCATGCAAAAAAGATCCTACATCCTTGAAACCTCCTACCTGAATAGTGCATCAGTTGAGTCAACGTACCGCTGAGTCCTGAATGGCGAAGAAGTAGAAATCCCACTGCTTTCCCAGCGATATGGCCCCTGCCTCCAAAATTCGGTAACGTTCATTGACCCGAGATGGTCCCACCTCCCAGTAAGAAGCCACTTGATGAGTACAGCAGGGCTGCAGTAAGGGCTTCCAGCATGACCCCATGTCCGTGGTGAAGCCCCCACCAGGGACATGGCGAGTGGGCGGGTGGGTCCGTGGGCAGCTCCAGGGCTCACTACATTTCCAGAGCTCGACCCCAGGTATTTTGGCATATAAGGAATCCCCATTTCTTTTTCCAGCCAAGTGGGAGGGAAGCTGAACATGGGGTGGCCCCAGCAGACTTCCCTGGTGAACGCATCTGCTGATTTCACCCAGTCCCCTCAAAGCCAGGTGCCACCACGTGCAGTTTCACGTAGCCTTTACCATCTTCAAGCCTTTTGCAGGACCGTGAGCAAAAAAGCCACTGCAAAGCGATCAAGGAAACCGTTTTGAAAAAATGAGACCAGATCCACCCGCCTGAACAATTAGGAAACTGCAGCAATTGGTGCTGAGGCTCTCAGGAAACAGGACAGGGCTGTGCTGAGACCTGCCCTGCCTCAACCCAATCCCAGAGCTGAGATGGTCACTCCAGTTGCCTCCTCTTCCATCCTACTTCCAGAACATCGTTTTTTTTTTTATGTCCCCCACCTGGCCAAATGGCTTTACATCGGGTAAAATAGGGGCACCTAGGGTGGAGCAGATGGAGCAAAAGCCTAGGCGGGACACAGGTGATATCAGACCAGGTCCCAACTCCATCGTTGACTTCACCTTGGGGTTTTCCAGCACAAAAAATCCCCATGAAACAGCACTACAAGAAACAATGCCCACCAATCCTACCCACCTCAGGTGGGATTTGTCTTACCTAGTCAATCCATTGCAGCTAACTGAGAGAAAGCATCTCCAAAGGACAATTTGTGCGGTCCGACTCAGACACCCAAAATCTGGATGAGACGAACAACCCTCTGGGGGTGCCTGTGCTTGCACAGCACCTGCTAAGATTCAGACATCCAAATTTGCCAGCAAACAAACTGAAGAAGCGACATGCTCAGATGCCATATGGTACTGGCCCTGTGTGTGGAGCAGGGTGAAGGGGGACTCGCCTCTATGGGACTAGATCTAGGACACACACGAGTTGGATGCCACAAGACCGACCCTGAATCATGCTCTCCCTCCTCAGGTGACCCACCAAGGCATCTTCTCACCCACGGGACACAATACAAGACCAGGCATCACCCAAGATTAAGGGGAAAAAAATACCAAGTCAATACCCTGCCCACCCTCAAGCACTCTTCTCCACAGCATCTCCTTTCCCCTTTGGGACTCTGACCCAACATTGCGCTCCTGCAGCCCTTCTGGTCGCCTCCACTGCCTGCTAGCCTAGAGGTACCCGTGTCCCAGTGGATCCCAGCCGCAGTAGACACTGAGATCAGTCTTCCCAGTAGCCACACTGCAAATCACAACACACTCAACCTCTGATTTTTACAGCTCAAGTCAAGTCAACAGTGTTCCCTTCCAGGTCTGAAAGTCTGGATCTCCATTCCTTGCTTTTGAGCAACGCAGGTGACCTTTTTCAATGCTCAGAGACCACCTCCAAGAGCATGCGGGCAATGTAAAGCAGTAAACGCAGTCTCCAGCTCCCCAAAAAGCTAGTTCATGGGCAATGCTGCACATCATCCCATTGCATTTAACACAAGGACGCACAGGACTAAGACTGTGGCTGAGAAGAAAGTCTGCTCCTCTAGGCAGAGGTCCCTAAATAAAACCATACTTCAGGCAGGATTGCTAGTGGCAGCCTGCCACAATATTTACACCCCCGAGCATCTGCACCACGCAAATGGAGGCTCATTTGGAAGGACTATTGAACACATCAAGGAACAGCTTTCAGCTCCTAGAGAAAGAGCCTGTCTCTCTTCTCAGACAAAGTACCAGTTGGAAACCTTTTAAGGATCACTTCTTCCAAATTCCTGTCTTTTTTTTATTATTTATTTGAGAGCTTCCCTCGCCAAATGTTTTCACTTATATCAAGTGACAATTTCTCTTTCATATTCAACACCCCACAGGATTTTATTAGGGGCAAATTACTGCTTTGAACAGCGCTCTGTTGGTTCAGACATACTCTGGGGTGGAAGAAACAAATCCCATCTAAATTGGAGAACTAGGAATGTTCACAATATTCAAATATATAAAAAACAGCTGAAAGGGGAAAGAGTATAATCTGTTTTCCATGTTCTTGGTGGATCGAAGAGGAAAGCTTGGGTTTAAACTGCAGGAGGGGACATTTGATTTGGGCATGAGAAGAAATCACTCATAATGAATCTGGTGAAGAAGTGGGATAGACTGTGGGAAGGGCACAGAGCCTTGCTTTTTGGAGGGGTTAGGACGCTGATCTATCCAGAAACAGATCTTGGTATAATTAGTCCTGCCCTGGGGTAAGAGATGGTCTGTACAAGGCCTGGAGGTCCCTTCCAGCCCTCCTGCTCCAGCCACTCAATAGGGCTGATCTTTCTGCTCTTGAAGTCAAGCATCAGTATCATTTGTGCAGCAGCACAGAAAATAGATGACTAAGCCTGGAGGGAAAACATGCAAAAATGGGAAACTAGAGGAACCATCAGAAAAGGGACGGTCTGGATTGTCCATCCTGAAGAGGCAGAAGGACAGGAACCAAACTTCTCCGAAGACACATGGTGGAGAAAGGATCATGCGAGGTGGTGACAGCCCTCCAGAACTCAGCAGGTCCTTGCTCTCCTCTCTTCTTGCACTGCTGCTGAATGCCTCATACTTTTTATGCCGACAGAGACAAACCTGTTTCACAAAGCAATTTTCTCATCCTTCCTACCTGGCACACCCTGGAGTCCAGGATACACACAGAGATAAACAGCAGTAAGATAAGGTAACAGAAAGTAAAATAAATCTAATTAGAGAAACTAACTTGTTTACAGCAAAAAGCCCTGCAGTATTAGGAGGAAATAAAAGGGAAAAAAAAAAAAAAAAAGAGATAGATTACAGGCAGGCACACAGACTTAGGTACCATCCCACTCTTAGCTGCCCTATATGTAAATATAACCTAAGGACCTAGAGCTGGACTTAAAGCAAAAACCTGCCACAAACTTCACTGAGGACTAGATCAAACCTCTAAAATTAAAAGCACTTTTTCACTAAATTTCCCTTCTCCCAAGTGAGCCGGGTGTTTTATAACCAAGGGCTACAAGGCATTGCTGCCACACCTGCACCCCTGCCATCGCCCCCACGAACCCTGGCCGTCCCTGCCTTCAGCATCCCACGAAGCGCACGTGCACGGCACGGTACCATCCTCAGCGCCCACGTCAGCTGGCTGCGGGAGCCTCCCAGATTCGGATGCCAACAGCAGGATCTGGCCCCAAAACCACCCCGCAGCGCTGCCAAAAACAGCCAGGCAAGGCGAGCGGGTGCCTCTCCCCTGCCCTGCGTTTGCATTACTGACGCTCATTCCACGCAGCTGTAAAATCCCCTCCTGTCACAGCACTGATATTTTACTTCGTCTTTCCGTAGATATAAATGTGGGCGTAAGGTGCCAGGCCAGGGACAGCGAGGTCGCCATGTACTAATCCTTCTCATTTCCAGATGTTCTGTCACCTACTAGGTGGCCGTCACCTTCTCCATGATTCAACAGGCAATTTCTACGACGTAGCCCTGCTCTGGTAAAGCACTTCTACCCATGCTAAGGACCCAACATACACCAACTACTTGGGCAATATGGCATATTTAAGCAAAGGCATCGTCTAAAGCTCTCAGCCGAACCAGGGCCATGAAGAAGACCGAATCAGCATCTCCAATGCCCTTTACAACAGGCAAAAGAACTGCAGGGAAGAAGCACAGCAGCAACATCAACCATCTGCAACGCCCCGTCTTCTCCCACCTCCGTGTCTGAAACGGAGCTGAAACGAGGAAGCCTTTTAGACGGGTAACTTGAACAGACACAGCTGCTTATCACCCTGAAACATCTCATCCGATGCTTATCATCTCAAAACACCAGCCCCGTGGATCAAAAAAACTCAAGTCAGACCCCCTGAACGGGACCCATCAGCCAAGCGATAAAAGTCACCCAGCAGGAAACACAAAATACTGTTTTCATGGACTTAATTTAGGGCCCAATTCAGAAGTCCCTCATCAGCCAAAACTCCCATCACCCAGGGCAATCAGTTCTGCCTTCTATGTTGCAGTGCTTTGCAGCAGTCAGAGCCATCTTCCAAAAAAAAATACGAGATGCAAACCAGAACCCAGGAAACATCTGCCATCCGATTCCAATGCTTTTTAGGAAAAATGACATTTTAGGTCTTGGCACTGTTTGGTTCATTTAAACAGCACAGCTGATCAGCATTTGGGCTTAGTCCTACACACGCTTACATCCCTTTCAGTGCTTTACATCCAGAAGCAGCTTCACGGACTGGCAGAACCTGCCAAAAAAAAAGATGCAGCCATCTCCTGCCACCCCTTGGTACAACGGCAGGAGGAGGAGCAGGACCCTTCCCTCCGCCAAGTGCATATGAGGGCAGCCAGCAGACCCCTCCCAAGGTCTATCCAGAACCAAATTCCACAAGACAATTTAACTTAGAGTCCTGGGAGTCGCATTTACGGGGCTAATTTCACCCCATTTCTCTAAGAAAGGACAAATCGGATTCCTTTCATTCCACAAGTGGCTTCTAAGAGATGAACACGTGTGAGCTGCTCCAGGCCATCCAGGTTTAATGCCCCACCATCACCCATACAACAGTGCATCGTGGAGCCTGGTCTTACACCTGCCCCTTGGTCAAAACACCTTCCGAGAAACAGTTAAAGATTATATTTTTCTTGTCCTTTCTTTAAAGGGATATTTTTAATGCATCCAGGAAAGCTATCGCTTTCCACCCAAAAGTCCTGGCACGGGACTTATGGCTCCTTAGACTTTAAGGATGCTCAGCCCATGGTCATCTGGTCTGATCTACACCGCAAGGGTAAGAAGAACGTCACCTCCTGGATTTTAGTGGAGGGAATTCATCTTCCTTGCTAAGCAAATAAACACAAAACTTTCCAATAACTTCGATTTAAACTGCGTCTCAGGACTTCACCCAAGAGAAGAGGACTCCCTTGTACAAGCCACCCAGTGATGTTAAAAGTATTAATCATGAAACTAAGAATCATCAGTGAGAGTAAAAATAGCAAGGCTTCTGCACATACCTTTTTTTAAGCCTCACACCTACTCAGAAATGATCTGTCGGTCAGCTGTCAAGAACTGCTTGGTTGGGCTGGGTTTTTTTTCTTTCTTTTTATTACTATTTAATTTTAGAGCAAATGCTTCTGATTCATAAAAACAGAGTAACTGTGAACACATTTTCCAAACCAGCCCTCTCAAAAATGCTTTGTTTAGGTCTTGCAAAAGACCAATCTCAAAATAAACTTTTTCAGGGGTTTTTTAAATGTCAGTGATAGCGTCTTTGCTCATATTTCTGCATTCCCCTGTTTTGCAACCCAAACATTTTTATCACTGTAGGAGTCATACCTGAGACACAGAAAAGAAAGAGAAATCTTCTGGCAGAAAACCCACAGGATGGATTTGACTGGTTTCATCAGAGATGACTGTCGTGCAGAGATCAACAGACACTTTGAAATTACAAGATTTAACTATTGACAAGGTACCACCGGCTACTCTAATCCTAAAAAAACCTGCTCCCGGGGACCAGCATATTACAATGATAGAACAAACTCAGTATTTGCAAATAGCATCACTATTAACAACAGCATTTCATTTTCAGTACTGAGGACCCTGCTGCATCAGCTGATATACTCTGTATGTGTCAATGCTCGCAGTAATAAAATACCTCTGACACCTCCAGCCCCTTCAGGCCATCTAAGACACGGCCCCTGTGGTCACCACGTTCATTTTCTCTGCGCACCTTCAGAAAGACACCTCTGGCTCCTCTGCTTCAAGTTTTGGCTGCTTGTCCCAGGTTTTGGAGCTTTCCACAACTCCTTTACTTTGTCACTTGGACACAGTCAGGGACCAGCCACCTCCTTCAACCACCACCCCCCTTGAAAACCCCCTCGGCCACTCTCCATACCTCCCCTCACCCCACACCGACATGAGTTCAGCCAGCAAAAAGCCCCTGAAGAAACAAAATGGCACCTTCTCCACCACGTCCCGTCCTTCAGCAAGGCAACGTCACATCCCCCCGCTGATGCCCTCGGATCAGGCCAGCATCCCCACGGCTGTGAAAGGCCAAAACCAGTGACTCAAAACACATATATGTGTTTCTTGGGCCAGCAGCACGCTCAGCACAGCACAAGCCAAGGGTGGAGGAAAAGCATCCCCAGGCTAAAGAGTTGACAGTTGTGGTGTTTATTCTATTCCTAGTAACACTACCATAAAGTTTTAATACATGCTTCATTAAAACAGCAACTGTTTGTCCAGCCAGTCAATTATCACTCATAATCACAGCTATATAACTATATACTGACTTCTACAGATGTTCTCACATCTGTGCGAAACACTCTCCACCTCTGCGACATCCTTATAACATCTGTTAAATATCTGTAAATATTTTCTCAATTTATAAATGATACTGTCTTGCTTATAATGCTTCCACTGTCCCACTACCCCATGCGCCCCTTTAAATCATTAAAAAGGTATTTCCTTGTTGTTTACAATGTACTAGCCTCTTGATAGCTCTTTGCTGTATCTATTTAAATGGCTTTTAGATTTTCACTTAGTAACAGATTACACCGAGCCTCCATCTTATCACAGGAGTTATTAGGACCTAATCCTTTATAAGCACTAAAGTTATTAGACTTGTGAGAATATTTTCTTCCCTTCCATAAATAATCTGTTGGAGAGTTAAAAAAAAAAAAAAAAAAGAGGGGAAAAAAAAAAGCCACTTGCATCGCTGTTCACCCAGGCAACAGCCCCAACCCCGGAGAGAAAATCTGCCTCGCCTGCTCCTCCTTTGCCCCCAGCAAAGAAAATCAAATTTGTTTGTACCTGAAGGCACTAAATCCTGGCCAGCACCCCCCTGTCACCGCAAGAAAAAGTTCCCGGAGGAGGTTTGGCTGGTGCGACCAGAGCTAACCCTAACGCTGGCACTGCAGGAGGGGCGCGCGTGGGCTTCGTGCGGCAACGGGACCCCCTCCCTTTGAGGGAATTGGGAGAAAAGATGGGGGGGGGAGCAAAGTGGTCACAGAAATACAGCCCCTTTTGGCTGATGTGGCTGGCAAAGAGCCAAAGGTGGGGGTTTTGGGGGGGGGGGGGGTCACCCCATCTTGGGTGGGGTGTGGGTTGCAGAGCCTGAAAGAAGCACTGCTGATGCAAAGCAAGGCGTTCCCATCAGAACGGTTTGCAAGAAAAGAGCCATTTTAGGCTGCTTTTCCCGTTTTTAAGCCGATGTCTCCAAGGCAAAGAAACAAGGCAAAGAAAAAAAAAAAAAGGTGAAGTGAGGGAAAAGGGGCGAGACCCCAGGTACAGAGGGATCTGGAGAGACCTTCGCACACCCCCTCCATCCCCGCACCCACAGCACCCAACCGAGCGAAGATGCTGCTCTGCTCGGACACCACCTCCCCCTGCCCACAACATTTTCCTCCCCAAGAGCACCAGGGGCGCAAACTGATTTTTGAAAGCTGTCCTATCCAAGGGGCAGCAAAACTTGGGGACGGGGGAGATTCACAGGGCAGGGGGGTGGGAATTGCTTCCATTCTGCAATGGCTCCATCCCTTCCCACCCCAAAGAAAACCCCACGGGCTGACACGACTCCACTGCAGCTCTTCGATTTTTGCCACCCAAGTCCCACCGCTGTTTGACAGCTGCCTGCCACGCCGCTCCGCTTATAATTAATGCTGTTTTCTGCTATTTTGATAAGAGATCACAATCCTCCCGCTCCGGTCTTCTCCTCTGCCCCCCTCCCCACCACCCATGTCCTGCGACGGGAGGTTGCTGCCTCCCTGAGCAGCACAAAGCTTGGTCCTGGGCAGGGCTGAGGGTTGGAGAAAAATGGGGGGGGAAACAGGGTGGGAAGATGGAGCAGAGCCCTTTTGGAGGAGGAAACCTCAACCTGCGCGACAAGACGCGCAAACAGCATCTCCAACCGCTCCCGCTAAATAAAAGCGTGGTGGGTTTCTGGAGAGCATCTCCAAGAGGTGCAGGGAAATGGGGAGGCAGATCAGCTCTCTTCCCCCCCCCCCCCCCCCTCCAAAATCCTCCCTGGCTCCTTCATTCCCAGCTGGACACTGACAGCCTGCGATGCCAGAGCATCCCATCGCCTCTCCCGGCTACAAAAAAAACACAGATGCTCCCAAAGTTACCACCTCGCAACCGCGGTGAAACAACCCCAGAAGAGCAGCAGCGAAGCGCTGCTCTCCGTACGGAAGAGGGAAGTTTTTCCTGCCCTCTGAGGCAGCCTCGCTCCTCCAGTCCCCTGGAAAATACATTTGCAAAAAGGCAGCTGGGAAGGGCACAAACAACTCCCTGCAAACTCCTCGCAAACTCTCATTCGCTCGCTTTGCCCAAAGCTGCGATTTGCCTCCGTCGTCTTGGGCTTTTTTAGGGTCTCTCCACAAAAGAGACGCTCGTTGCAGCACGCACTGGGAAAGTCACTTGTTCAGCAGCCCAAATTTCCGTGCGTAGCAATTTCAGAGCGTTTTTTTGCTAAACAACAGAAAAAAAAAAAAAAAAACAAAAAAAACCACCACATCCCCAGTTGACTGCGCCGAGGCGAGCGCGGAAGCCTTGACAGCTCCAACAGGACATCTCATCCCACGACATGTCTACTGTTAATGCAAAATAAATCATTGCTGTGTCTCTCGGCTTTTTCCCCCCCCCCCCCTTTTTTTTTTTTTTGTTCTCATGGCATGTCTGCAATTTTGGCATTCAAAGGCAAATCGGCTGGGCTCCGAAGCCTGCATGCCCCTTCTCATGGCTTCTTCCCAGCACATACAAATGCCCTACACTTTTCCCACCACTGAGTCCTGCGGAGGGGGGGACCCCGAGGACAGATCCCATCCTCTTTCCTCCACATTTAATTCACCAGCGCAACCTCTCCGACCAACAAAAGAGTTGAACCAAACGTGTGGCACATCGTCTTTCTTCTTTTTCTCCCCTCAAAATGTTTATTTTCAGTTTTTAAAGACACCTTGACCCGCCATGTTGAACTGACAAGCTTTATAAATATTCATTTACCGCAGTTCGGGAGCGCTACGGGAAAATATGTATAGATCAGGGCTGCACATTTTGGCACAGCTGATTGCTTTCTTTTCTTTTCTTCCTCCTCGCCTTTTGCAGCAGCTTTTTTTCCCCCTCTCCCCTGCAGATTCCGAAGAAACCCACCCGCACACCCAAAATAACTCTTTCCGAGACGTGCATCAGCCTAGTAAATTTGAAAGGAGGTCGCAGAAGCACTTAGCAGGAAAGCACCAAAACGATAGATACTACTTTAAAAAAAAAAAAAGAAAGAAATGAGAGCCTGTAAAATGCGATACGCTGAGGTAAAAAGAAAGCCCCTACATGCCTGCGATGAATTGCACAGGCAGCGCAAATCCTGCCCGTGGTAACTCCGGCGTGCCCTGCCCAGGGGGGGGAGCGGCACCCACGAACCGGAGCGCAGGTACCGGGGATCTGCCCGAGCCGCCCCGCCACCCGCCCGCAAACACATCCCAACAACTCCACCGCCGCCTTCTCCTTCGGAGGAGGAGGGAAAAAATGATAATAATTTAAAAAAAAAAAAAAAAAGTTAAAAAAATACTAAAAAAAAAATTTTACTAAAAAATTACTAAAAATACTAAAAAATTACTTTTAAAATTACTAAAAAATCCTAAAAAATCCTAAAAATATTAAAAATACTAAAAATACCTAAAAATACTTAAAAATACTTAGAAATTACTTAAAAATACTAAAAAAAAAAACTAAAAAAATACTTTAAAATACCAAAAAAAAAATGCACACCCAGCTTCCTCCGCTAAAAAAAAAAAAAAAAAAAATTAAAAAAAACATTTTTAATGTATCTTGCAAGGGGAGAAGCGACTCTCTCCACCCAAGCAGTGCAAAACCCAATAAAGGGAAATACCAGCCGGGAGGGGTTGGGGTGATTTTTTTTTTTTTTTTCTTTTGGGGGGGGGTTTGCCGGGCGCGGTACCTTACCTGGGCAAGTTTGGCTTTTTGGGGGGAGGTGTTTTTTTCTTTTTTTTTTTTTTTTCCCGCGCCTCAGCGGCGAGCCCCCCGCGTGCGCGGCGCTGCGCGGAGCGGAGCGGAGCCGACCCGTCCCTCTGCCCGCACTCGCGGCAGACTCATTCCAATATGGCATCCGCGCAGTGCGCATGCCTGCCGCTCTTTTTAGGGCTTCTTTTTTTTTTTTTTTTTTTTTTTTTTTTTTAATTTAGCAGCCAACTCCTTCGGTGACCTTTTTCAGCAGTTTCAAAAAAAAAAAAAAATAAAAAAAAATTCACATACACATCCCAACCACCATCGCCCCGGCTCCTCCGCGCTACGCGGCCGCGGTGATTCCGCGCCCCGAGCCGTGCCTCCGCCTGGGAAACGGACTAAATAACCGAAGGGAGGATTAAAAAAAATCACCCGTGAAAGCGATGCCGCGGTTCCTCCGCGGGTGCGGGGGGACCGCGCAGCGATCCCACGGTCTCGCCGTCCGCGCGTGAAAGGCGATAAAATCCCATAAAGCATTTTATTCCGCCGGGAAAGTGGGAGCTCTGCCTCCGCTCTTCCCCTCCCCACCGCTCTCCGCAACCTTTGATTTCGGTTTTTCCCCTTATTCCGTGTCGCGAAAAAACTTCCAGGGAGGGAGATAGGGAAAGAAGGGAAAGCAAAAAATACACCGTGTCCCCTCCAGCCCCGTCCCCTCCGCTTCCCCAGGTTCCTGCATTACCTGTTTATTCCCCGTTGCAGAAAATAAATTAAAATAAAAAAGCAGGCGAAGGCACAGGGCGAGATGCAAAATCAACTGGTGCGCACCCCTCCGCCCCGCCCGGCGCGCAGGCACACGCACAACTTTCGGTCCTTTGCACGCTGGGTTCTTTCTTTCTTTTTTTTAATTTTTTTTTTTTTTTTGGTTATTTCTTTATTAAGCGGTTGCAGGGGATTCACGGCAGAATTGCGCTGAACGTCGGCGTGTGCGGCTGTGCTGGGGGGGTGTTTGCACGTACAGCCACACTGCGGGATTTTTCTGATTTTTTTTTTTTTTTTTTTTTTTGAGAAAATCAGCCCCAATGCAGGGATGGAAAGTCTGGCCAGACACCACTGCCCATGCCCCCCCTCTCCGACTGTTCCTACTCCCAGGGATGCAAGAAAAACCCCCAAGGGACGGGATGGGGATAAAAGCCCCCTCTGCAGCCGGGTTTATTGGGGATGCTCCGACCGGTGATGCCCAGCCGATTTCGGAGCTTTCCCTACCCGGATTTGCTTAGCAGCGGGGCTGTGGGTGTATTTTGTACGGATTTTGCTCCCTCTCTTTGCAGCCCTGCCCAGGGGGCTGCATAATGCTTCTTGCTGGGGATTTTTGGAGCCCCGAACCCCTTCTTCTTGCAGGCAGGCAGGGGCTGCATCCCTGATAGGGCTGAGGATGCAAGCGGATGCTTTTGGAGCATCCTCTGGGACAGAGGCTGGCACAGCACATATATATTCAACAGGTCTGGAGGAGAGCCGAGGGAAGGGATATCGCTCCTGCAGGGCACCAACTGGTCCTCGGCTTTGCCCTTTCCACGTTGAAATTCACCCCAAACGCTGGTGTGTCTGTCCCCACGCCCGGGCTGCCAAATTTGCCTCTCAGCCCACAGGCTCAGACACAATCGCTGTCTCCACTTGCTTTTCTCCGGTCATTTCTGAGCCAAGGTTTGAAGTTTTCGGGTGATCTTGTGAGCATCCCTTCTTGCAGGAGCAGGGGATGGTGTAACACCTCAGGACACGGCAGAGCGGTGACACTGATTTTCCACATGCGGCCCCAGCGCTCCTCTGTCCCCTTGCAATCACCAGCACCCTTTGCACTGGTTCTTGCTGGGGATTCATCGCTGAACCTCCCCAGCCCCTTTCTCTTCCACTCACACCATACTCTTTCTTTTCCACCAGCCTCTCATAGACACATTAGCACACCTCAGGGGTTTTGTGCAAAAAAGGCAAGCGAGGAGTGCAACAGAGATGAAGAAAGGTGTGATTTTTTTTCTGGGATACATTCATGGAGAAGATACTGAAGACCAGAGAAAAGAGCAAATATTGCAGACGGTGCATTTCTTCACCATAATCCACGTTCTTGCCATTCACAGTCTATCTCTGAAAGGTCACTGAGATGGGTTCAGCCCCTCCTGCTCCAGCAGAGTTCCTGTAAAACATACAAATCACACAGTTCATCTTTTTCAGGCTTTGGGTCAGATGGGATTTCAAAACAGCAAGGGAACACTGTCAGAACTTCAAAATAAGACCAAAAACCCAACAGATGCCAGGAAAGCATTGAAGTCCCATTTCTCCAGATGATCATGGAAGTGGTTGACATTTTCAGCATGGTGACATTTCAGATTTTCAACATACTTTTGAAAGGAAGATGCTCTGCACACACGATGTCTCTGTTCTAGCTCCTGTTAACCTGCTCTAAATTAGGTTACACTGAGATTCCTCTTGCTGCAGCATATTTTGATCTAAAGCTGGTGGCGGGTGACACTACCGTCATCCAGCTTAGGGACACAGCCACAGCGGCTCTCACAGCATTTCAGATGTGCCTCCATCTCCTTTCCATTAACACCAGATGTCTTTGTGCTTTATTTCCAGTCACACTGAAGTACTCTTTGCAGGAGCTTCTGTTCCACTGACTTCTCTAAAGCTTCTTCTTCCCTCTTGGCCTTGGTTTTCTCTGCCCTGCCCTCTTTTATTTTTATTCAGAGGCTATTTCTGAGGCACTGACAGTGCATTTGGCCCTGTATATGGAGACGTAGAAGAAAGCATTATCCTTGTCCAAAGAGTTTCTGATCTAAATTAGCTCTGTGGAAGGTTTCCAAAGAGGTGGATTAAAAAAAAAAAATGTAAAAATAATCAAGGCTGAGGAAGAAAATCCCTTCAGAATTTTTTCTAGGTGGCTGCTACAATAAGACTTTCCAATATGAATGAAAAGGTGCAGATTTATATCAGGTCTGATCTGAAGATGACTGTAACGGCTCCTGTTGGCAGCAAAGACTTTGGATCTTGCTCATAGCTGAGAATACAAATTGGTTTAGTGGACATGAACTGCAGTAATAGCTGAGAGATTTTGTTTTAATGCTACCTTTTAGAGCATCACTGGGAAAAAGAAAGCACTTTGAGAAATACTAAATTGTCCCTGTATAGTATCCTAAGATGTAAAATGGATTTAATCCCTGGTGAAAAAATCACACCGAGGTTAGCTCCAGTTTTAGTCTCCGTGATGCGGTGTTCTCAGGGATGTATCTTCAACTGATCAAAAGCAACTTGGTGACATTAATTTCCCTGCTACCCATACTATTTAATGCCTCATCTGTTGGCAGCTAGTGACACCCAAACCTGTATTTCAAGTTGGGAATAGATGCATCATATCCGAAATTTTTTGTTGTTATTGTTTTTAACAAAAATACTTCTATGCAAATACCACTGATAAAAAATCGTATTTACCTGAGCACCAAGTACCCAAGTTGCAATGATCATCCATCTGCCCTTGCCTCCGATGATCACCCCCAAAGGATGTAACTGTTCACACCCCAAGTTTTCCGTAGCTGAACAAAAGAAACATGTCCAACCCAGTGAAATTCAGCCAGACCCATTACTTTAGATCAGATATCAGCAGTTTCTGATCTCCGGCATAGATTATCAACACACAAAACCTCTCCCATTTTCCAGGCTGTCGTCTTCAGCAGGTTCAGGTTTTTGGAGGAGAGGTGGGGATGGGAAAAGATCCCCTACACAAAGAGACACAAGCATGTACACACACACAAATGTTACGGCATTAACGCTCCCAGTTCCTCTCTTTTCTCCTGGCTCAGGAAAATAAATGCCCCGGGGAACTTTATAGGATTTGTAGACGGATGTGCATTTGGGTACCCACTTCTGGCCCCAGTTTAGCCAGGTGCCTGGAGGACTGAGAGTACTCCACGTGGTGCTGAGATGAGGTCTGTATTTGCACAGATTGTCTTAACATGTTCATAAACATGAGTAAATGGCATTAGCCTTGCAGATAGTGCAAATGGTAGGATCCGAGCCAACCCTTCTACAGGTAAAATGGCAAAACTCAGGCTCTGGAGGTTCATATGTAATAAACACTATCAGACTGGGCAGAAGTTATTTGGTACAGCCAGGTTTATACCCAAAAGAGCTCCACTTTGGGGAAATATCTGCCTGCTTTGGGATGCTGCCATCAAGTCGCAGTGCACTGCAAAAAGGGGCAAGGCTGTGGAGCTGGCACCGGTGAATTATTTGGGGATGGTTAGAGGTATCCAACCTGAGTGAGCTGAAACGGGGAGACTGTCTAACAGGAGCTTGGTGTCAGAGGAGGAGACCGACGGGACATCGTCTGGGGCCATCTCCATTGCCAAGTGCAGCTCCCGTTGCTTGTCCCTCTGCCATAGGCATCTCCTCTCTGCGGGACTGCTCCTGGGTTCCTAGTGATGCTACTCTGCCTTTTCTCCCCTCCGTGCAAAAAAAACGGTGGCGTTCAGCCTCTTACAGTCTTACCCTATTCAATTTTCCTTATACTCAATGTTTACAAGAGGAAAAGACACCATAAGGCCCTTATTTCGTGCCGGCTCAGGCCGGCATTGTGTCTCGGGGCCAGGGCTATCACTTACTTACACCTTTGTCTTCTTTTTATTCCTCAGCCCTAATTCAGAGAGAAGTTGGTCCCTGGAAGCTGGCGTTAGGATGCTGAAAGACTAGTTTCACAGTGCCATCTCCTGGAGAGGGATATCACATTTAAGCTGCATTTTTTTGCAGATACCTTTTTTCGGCCGCTTTACCATTGAGTGCCGGGTGCTTTGAAGGCAGGTGTTTAAGGCATGATCTAAAGAAGAGATTAGCATAAGTGAAGGTAATCCAAAATTTAAACTCCCTCGTTATGCTTCGCAGTAAAAGTCCTGCTTCTTAAATGCTGTGAACAGCAATGAGATTACTGGCTTGGGATTCATAAAACCTTCGCCGGGTTACAGTCTCACACGGTTTTGCACCTCGTCCTTGACAGCACCAGCCCTGCGTGCAGCGGTTGCAGGGGCAAAAAGCTGGTCCCCTGCTGTACCCCTTCTCTTGCAGCAGCTCAAGGGATACCTGGCAAAGGGATCGTCACCTCTCAAACGGGAGGTTTTGGGGCCAGGCATCCCCGTAGCCTCCAGCAGCAGTTGCCCTGCAGACCCTTGCTCGGGACGCACACAGCACGTGGAGATCCACACATCAATTCCACAGCCCAAGGCAGTCTTCACTGCAGCTTACTCGCCAAATTTTATTTATTTTTATTGCCTGTTGATTAGAAATTGGTGCGTACGAGTTGTGACTACTCAGCAGAGGGGCAATGACTGGCTTTAACATTCGCTGGAAAATCTGAGCCAGTGCATCATGTCTGCAGCTCAAGAATCCCTAGAAAGCGTGGTCTCAGTGCTAAACAATAGCTCTTCCACCTTAGCAGTAAATGAAAAGGAAGCACATGTTATATCCAATAAATCACAGCACTGAGGTTCAATACTGAGGCTCCTAGCTATGAGTCTTATTGATCAAGCCTGCACTATGGAAGACATCCACTCCCATATCAAGAACTTGCTCATTTCTAGCAGTTTTTAACAGCTTCCTTATTTATTTTGAGTATTTACAGGCTTTTTCTCACCAGGAAAACACCTCCTGGTGTGTTTAGCCTCTACGAGCTGGTGTTGGGAAGGGCGGCTGGGGAAACTGAGGCAGGTGGAGCTGAGCTCTCACACAGAGATGTGCAGTCACAGGGAAAGGCTGCAGTAATGGAAATCGATGTAGACCTCAGATGTGGGGCAGCACGGCACAGCGGTTACAGCTTTCACTTCACAGGGGTCTTTCTGCCCAACTCTGTGATGCTAAACAAGTCATTTCTCCATTTCCCTTTAATACAGGAATCTCCGTAATGGTAGGACAAAACCTCTGACTGACAAGGATGACCAGGAGCTCACGTCTTATTAAAAAATGTAAATTGTGCCTCACGTCTGCATTTCTCGTCATTGCTGCAGCACCCCAAGTTGCTGCACGTTGAGTGAATTCTGTACCATAGCATGCAAAATACTGAGTCGTTCTGGCCCACAGCGGACTTGAAAGCCAGCCAAAGCACTCCACCGTTTTGGTACTGAATCAGATTTATGAGCTGGTCAGTTGTGGGCAGAAATGCCCTGGCACGTTCCCACAACAGCCCAAAAGCCCATCGATGACACGCTTTGTGCTCAAGTTTCTCTGGCGAACATCTCCCCTTGCAACAAAAACTAATCTTGCAATTATACACTCGACCTCCTCCTCCCTCCTTCCAGCCCCCTTTCACTATCACCTCCAAAATAACAGTGAAGAATTAAAGGGGCATAAAAGTAAATTTTTTTATTTACAAAACAGAGATGAAAATGATGCATTTGGAAGCATCTCTCCGAAGCTGACTGTGAAATGGGCTTGTGGATGGCTTTTACACTTTTAATGGCTCCTTCTGTATTAAGGAGGAAGATTAAGAATGAAATGCCACTAATTGCACATAAAGGCCTCGGCTTCCACAACAGTGTAAATGTACATTGTATTCAGCTTAATCTCCATCTGCCCCTAGGAGCATAATTGATTTTTTATTTTAATTTGAAGAAGCTGACACTTCTATTTCTTCACTGCCAGGTTGCTAAGCACATTTAATAAGAATGCATACGAGTGGAGGAGTCTACAATATGCCATTAAAGGTAATAGGTAACATATTTAAGGTCATAATGAGCCCGGGACTAAGTATGTCAGCCCAGGGATCAGGAGGGAAGGTGTATAAATACTTTCCTTACTAGGACTCTGTTGAACAAGAAGTAGCTGTGGGTTAATAAATGAAGAAGGGAACAGAGCTTTTTTTCATGAAGTAGATTTTCTGATCTCATTTCAGACCATGCCCCCTTGGTAGTCCGTGTCCTGCCTACAGGTGACCATGGTTTTACTCTAGACTGGCTGACCTCTGACAAGTGACAGCCTCTGTGCCTCAGTTTCCCCACCTCTAAAATGGAAGGAGGAATAGTGCCACGGCTTTATAAACTGCTTGAAGAATCTGCTGAAAAATGCCAGTATCCTGTACCTTAGAACTGAGTCTTGCCAACCCAGCGAGCTTTTTACTCCAAAGCAAATCTTGTGACCCCTCTCCTGTTACAACCCTCTTCTCCACTCTCCAGCTATGCGGGATCCACTCCCTCCTGAGATAATGCAAAATCTCTGAAATATTCCTAAAGCCACATCTTTTTTAAAAACATTATGTGCTCATAGGTCTTACCTGCACCTCTGATAACCTACAAGCCTTAAAAATACAGTTTCTTGAAAAGAAAGATTTTAAAAACTAATATACCTGGCCAGCTCGCATGCACAGATAATCTTCAGCCGCAGCACGGTGATTTCTGCTCTCCCGCTTTTCC
The DNA here is from genome assembly GCF_947461875.1 of Haliaeetus albicilla. Taxonomy (NCBI): domain Eukaryota; kingdom Metazoa; phylum Chordata; class Aves; order Accipitriformes; family Accipitridae; genus Haliaeetus; species Haliaeetus albicilla. The sequence goes on from NC_091496.1 coordinate 4,882,975, forward strand.
TCTTCCTCAGTCTTGGCGAAGGCTTGCTGCTGGGCAGCTCATTGGGGTGTGCAGGGCTGGGGAGGTCAGTGAGGATGAGGATGGTAGCAGTTATGATGACCCACATCAGCTTTCAGCCCCTACAGATGGATTTTTTTTTTTTAACAGTAAATAAAGTACATCCCTGTGAAATGAGACGTTTTCTCGTTCTCATTTGAAGCTAGAGGATACAAAGCAGTTTGGGACTTTCCTTTCATCATGCCTTGAAGGTCTCTCTGGACTGTTGGGGAATCAAATCACATGGATTTAGTTTCAGTGACAAATAGAGTAAAAGATACTTGCAGCAAGAGCCAGATTCCGCTCCAGTGCTGTTTGGATCCAGAGGAGCCAGAGGAAGGAATAATCCTTGCTTCCCGCAAAATCTTGCATTTAGAAAGGAAGCACGATACAGGCTGGAGACTGAAATCTAGGCAAATTAAAGCCAGGTCTGTAGAGGTATTTAAGAATTTAAATCCTTTTTTGATTTGCTTATGTAAACAATAGATTTTAGGAACGTAGGAACATTTTTAAAAAAACCAAAACACTGTAACCAGCTGTGGACATCACCCAGGATCTCACCTTCTAGGGAAGCATCTTTGCTCGCAGCAGTTCTTCAAAGTCCTTACTTTTATTATGACATTGATACCTTTTTCTCCACTTTTGCCCTCTCAATAAGCCTGCCCTGGACATGTCTGGTTATGTTCAAGCACCCCCAGATTTGTACAGAGCTTTAGTAAGATTTGGTCCGATAGCAGCATCTGGTCTATTTGAAATTCACACTCGCTCTGAGATCATGCAGAGCAACTCAGCTCCTACGTCTGTCACAAAGTTACAGCCAAACCCCAAAAATTCAAGCTGGAAAAAAAAAAAATTGTAGCTGCTGCCACATGTAGAGTCAGGCAGCCAGAGAGGGTGAAAATCCACAGCACCCATCCTGGCTGCCCAGAAATACCTTTAAAGGGGATGAGATACAACTTCAGCCCCAAAATGCAGGACTCTTTCCTGTGTACCCCCCAGCGAAAAGTGACTTGGGTTTTGCTGGACCCCAATGGGCACAATAAAGGCTGCGCTCTCCCATAACCCACACGTAGACCTTGGAAGGATCATGGAAAAAAAGCTGGATTTTGGCTGTGTGCAGACATCCTCACCTAGAGCCCGCGGTGCCTGCAGTCACCCAGCTGTGCCAACTGAGTCAACCACTCTGATTTATATGGTGGCACTGATCTGATACCCTAAAACACAGCATGGAACATGGTCAGCAAGAATTGGGGACATTTAATAAGACGTAGGTTTTGTGCAGTTCAACCGTACTGCGACTTCCCTTTTGATTTCATTAACTGGCATGGCTGGAGGTCAGGAATGACAGCGGGATCTCTGGACAGTGCTGTCTGTCCAGCAGTTTTCCAGCTGGCCAATGTGCACATCTGGCCATCTCCTAAATCCTGCCTCGAAGCCAAGGAGCAGAGCAGGAGCAGCTTCTGACAAAAATGCCAGCCCTACTTTTCCCTGGGCTCAGCTGTACTGTGAAAAAAACTACTTTCCCAGCTTGTTCCTGCCATTCCTACACCATAAATATTGACCAGCTACACACCATAAATATTCATTCTCTCCCATGTTTTCTTTTGGATGGAACCAACCAGTTCCCTGTGAGATGAAACCTGGGTGCGTTCAGAGATTGCTTGAAGGATTATCCTTTGTAGGCAGTACGACCCATGATAAATGTACCTGCCTCTGTCCTACACAGTTCTCCAGCGCTATCCCAGCAAGACTCAACCTCAAGTACCCTTAGGACAGTCTGCCAGGATCCCATGGGAAGGATGAGCCATAAAAGTGCCACTCCGGTGGGCCGCATCTTCAGGCATTTTGCGCTGAAAATTAATTCTTATCTTAGGGCCAGAGAGATGTCACATGAATCCCAGAGGAGACCATGGCCAAGTGCTAATGCAAGATGATCATGGCCAGTGGCCTTGGGAAGAGGCCAGCCATGAGCTGGATGGACATGGCTTGGTCTGGAGGCTGGAGATTTCTTCTTACAGCAAATGACGCAAGCAGGGTAGATGTAGTGGAGATTTCACCAGCACCAGACAGGTCTTTTGGGGTCTTCACCAGGGAAGGTATGCTACCGACAGATAAGAGGTTTGACCATGAAAAATTTCTCCTCCTTCCCCACTTTTTTACCACCTCACATTATAAATGTAAAACCTTCTTGGTATGGTGTTTTGAAAAAATAATACATTTTAGTACTCTGAAAAGTTTTTGTCTAAAGGAACATGTCTCTTTACACAGGGGGCATCACATTTTTCTTTGCTCAATGCAAACAACTTCTGTTTTCTTGTTCACATCTACAATTTCATATTGTAAAATGAAAGAAGGTTTTACCCTGACAAACATTCTTAGTACTTGTCTCAATGTCCTTTAATTTGCCTTCTTAGAAACAAAAGGATGTTGCCCAGTCCTGTCAAGAGGAACTGCTTGCTGAAAAGCATTGGTTTTAAAGTAGTGTTTAGGTAAATAAATCATGCTCAGAGTCTAGTATTAATTGATTATGTTACTGTCTATGAAATATCCTATTTATCCAGGATTCACAAAAGGCAGCTCATTATATTAGCATAAACAAAGAATGCAAAGCACAAGGCATGGCAAAGGGGGACTTCGGAAGAGATGCCAACAAGACAGGGCCAGGGCAAATATTTTCTGTTTGAAAAGCAAGAAGTTAGAAATGTCAGGGATGAAAGCTCATGTGACAATGCCTCCTGAAACTGGCAAGTGTAATGTCACTTGTTGCATAATTAGAATGTGTCAACGGATGTGCTTGAAAGGTTTATTTGGCTGGGTTGCACCTCCCTCCATCAGTACAACGCAGGTTTCACAGCCAGTGCTTTTGACTCCCATTTGACTTTACAAGAAGTATCTCTACAACCCTGCCAGTGTTTGTAATGACACCTTTTAACAAGGTTTCTCCAAGCATAATTCTGTGATAAGCAGCAAACAAGCTTCACATATTTATAACCAGGGGAGAAGGTTTTTTCTCTCAGCATGACCAACCCCAATTTGTCTTGGAAATCCATCTGGAGAGAAAGGCAGAGCTGGCAGCAAGGGAGGGGGGTGATACTGACTGTGGGCAGGTTGTTCTGCATTGCCTCTCTACCTCCTCTGACTGGCTACAGACTCTGGGCAATTAGTCTGATGAGGTTCCTGGGACGCAGTTCCAGATTAGCGCATCTAAATCTAGGTGTCACCAATGTAGGCATCTCCCTATGGATTCAAATGCTTAAATGGAGATTTCCAGTGCCCTTTGATATGTCTCAGGGTGCCCCACCTGGTCTCCAACTACTGCTCTGGGTTGGATCTCTGACCAATCTTCTGCCAAATCTGCTAGAAAATCTAGTTCAGGTCACCGAAGCCTACCCTGAGTGCCCGAGCTCAAAGTCAATGGAGATCCAGCAGCCAGCTGGTCAGTGGGATCTGGAGAACAACAGAGCTGAGCAAATGCAGGTACCAAACTTGGGGGTGAGTTGAATTGCTTTCTAGACTTGACTGGCTGCATTGACCAGGTATCTACCAAGTATAATGGGAGCTAAGTTATATCAAGATGCCTAAAGTTGATTCTTCAGATTAATCTTGCCCCTTACATACTTCAATAAAACCTTTAAGAGCTTCTGGGGCACACAAGACTGCGTCCCAGAAGCAGGAAATGGGGTTGTGTTCTGGGGAAATGTTGGTAATTTGGGGAAGTTTTCATAATTTATTATGAGCGCTGTGGAAAATCAGGAAACTGAAGTAGCTGGGGCCTTTGGTCTGACTCTTCATATGTTCTTCTATTCTAATAAAATGATTTGTGTCTGCTTTAAGACAATGCATATATTATGTATGAAGCTTTATAACAGCCATCCATATCAGAGCTGGTGGTGAACATGAAAGCAATACAGCAGCGCTCCTTCCTACAGCACTTTGTTACAGGTGACAAGAGATAGGAGAGCCAAAGACTGAGTAAAAATGGTAGCAGGAAATTATTTTCTCAAGAGACTCTTGAAGAATGTAATGATAAATAAGACTTTTAAAGTTACTATGAAATAAAGGGCTCCTTTAATTAAAAAGAAATCTGATCCCATAAAATGTCTAAGGTTGTATTCATCTGTCTGAACTAGAATATATTTAGATATCTGCATATGAAGTATTAATCCCCTTTGTAATCGGTGGAGAAAATCACTGTAGGGACCTGGATGGGAAACTCCTATTACTCTAGGGTAAACAGCAAATGTTGTATCCATACTTGAGACTTCCTAACTCCCACGTTTGATTATTCACACTGGTCGTGCCCTGTCTCAGTGCAAGGAAAAATGGCTCGTGGGAACAAAGCAGTCTGTGAGGCCCCTTGGTCTGGACCTTTAGGTGAAAAGAGTCCCAAATCCAACCCAAAGCCAAGAAGAAATCCTGGTCCCACAGACTGCAGTAGGGAGCAGAGATTCCCCATAGGGTCACTACACATCTGACAAAATTATGCATGTGTTTATGAGTTTTGCTGCACTGGATCTACACTGCTTTGAACCTATTTGAATTAAACCCTAAATGAATGCCATAACTGGGAGGAGTTTTCCTCCCAGAAGGCAAACTAGAGTCTGCAAAACTACCTCAAATTCATTGTTGCTGTAATCCTTCCCAATGAATACAGAAGTTCAAACTGTCCTCCTTCCTATCCCAAAACAAAGCTATCAACTCCGATCGCCATTTTTGAAGGCTGATTATAAACAGAAAGTCTTGCTTCTCCTAGAGTTTAAACAGTTTTGCTTTGATGCCAAAGTGGAGCACTAAAGTTGAGTTTCTCTCTTAGTGATTTCAGCCTTTTCCTTTACAGAGAGCCCGAGAGCCAGCTCCTGTGAATAAAACCACTTCCCATCGCTAAATGCTTCTCATTTACCCCACAGAACACCCAGGCCAGATTTTCCAAGAAATGCATTTGTGTTCTCACTCCTTACTATGGTGATCTACCTCCAGATAAAGCAAACTTGTATAAAGGCATTATAAGAAGTTCATGAGAAATACATGTGGCGTAACGAGACTAAATGAAAATATATGTAATGAAAGCTTGGAGTAAAAGCATTCTCTCCTAGGACTGTTATCGCATTAGTGGCACACACACTGATTACGAAGAGCTAATGTCCACTTTAAGTGGTATCAAGAGCTGGAGCAATTGAAAGATAATAAGAAGAAAATGAGTAATGAATCAATTTTATTGTGTGCCATTGAGCAGTCCTCGCTGGAAGAGTGTGCGTTGATACTGCCCAATAAAAGGGATGGATGGGAACTGACAGTAGCAGGGACAAGCACTCCCACACTTTCTGAAGAAATAAATGATTTTTGGAATGATTTTTGCCTTAGCCGATAGGATCCTGCTGAAAAAAACCAGGATGTTTTCTTGTCGAGTTTATTATACACACAGCAAGTGAACAGCATGCTCTTTATTCACGGAGAGAGAAAATACCAGCTTATTGGAGAGAAAAACTCACTTTGCACCTTTCTTGAAGGTGGCCGTGATGGCTTTCCCAGGAAAGGTGACACTTCTGCCGCTCAGATCTCCCTGCAAGACTCGTCTCTGCTGCCACATCTCCCTCTTTCATGTACTACGTCCCTGAGCCACCACTCCCCATGTCACCTCATGGGTTTGGTACAGGGTCCCAACTGATGCTTCCACCCATGCTGCACCCCAATGCAGACACACCTATGCAGGAAAAACGTAGCTGCTGTAATACATTCCTTGTTGAAAACAGAGTAAAATGAGCCCACAGGAGCATTTCTTCCTGCTACAGCAGGACTGGTTCCTGTAACCAAGCTAGCTTGGATGTCTTCACTCTAGGCTGAATGGTGGAGATATATTTGGCAGCCGTTGTCTTCTGAAATGACACTCTGTGATGTAAAGACTCCCTGATTATTTAGGACCATTTCACGCACAAGCTTGCATAGTAAATTCACTGCTGCAGCCTTCCACTAGTATATAATTGCCTGATCTAGGCTGCCCAGATGGCCATTATGGTTAAACAGGTACCTCCAGAGAGTGATCCCTAGCACTTCTAGATATTTGTCCCACACAGGAGGAAATGCATGCTGGAGGTATATATGGCTTTGCCTGGAAGAGCAATCTAGACAGCAAGCATAAGCTAGAAGCCCAACTTCTCCTGGTTAACTCTTAGTAAGAGTGGCCCAGTGTCCTTGCAATGCCTATATGGTGAGGTTTTGCCTTGGGGTGGACCCAAGCCCACCATCCCGATGCTGCAATCCTTTGTCGTGTATCTGCAAGTCCAAGATTGCCAGAAGGGGTGCATCAGGAGAAGAAAAGCCAATGGTATTTCAGTTCCATCATGATGAACAAGTTCCTCATCTTACTGTTTCCTATGCTCCATTTTTTTCATCCCTGTTTAATTCTTCATCAAAGCACAATTTATGTCTTATTTCAGGAATTTGAGCTAGTTCTGAATCTCACTGGCCAATATTCTTTCTCCCCTGTGTTAACCTGCAAACATCTGTGATAGCAAGCAGATGTCTTCCGGCCTTTGGAAATCCCTGAGTATTCAGGGGTTTGTGTTTCGGTTGCAACACCCAGAAGTGAAGAGGCGGGAGGACAAGAGCGTATGTTCTACGTCATCAGCATTAAGCTAAGAGGTCGCCTGCTACAACAGCAGTATTTTATTAGGGCAAGGGTGAAAGTAGAAGAAACAGTAGAAGCAGAAGAAAGTAGAAACTCCATTTAGGGTGAGTCTGAAATAAACACTGACTTCAAGAACAAATCCTTATTGAATGGTATACAATAACAAACCTATTCCTCCCAGGCAGAGAGGGAAAATCTCAGTTTTGGGACCCTACCTTGAGCTATGCCAAAAGCTAAGATCTCAGCAGAGGTCATGTGGGACCAGATGGCAAAAGTCACTAGGCACAGATCTCCTTGCAAAAAATTGTGCAATGAGTAAAATTTAGGTCAGTTAAAGACTCATTTTCAACTGCATGTACCACGGGAAGACAATTGTAAAATTTTACCCCCTCACTCATGCAATACTGTCAGAAAAACTTTTTAAGAGTAGAGCTGGTCTCAGACACATGCAGTGACTGGGGATGTGTAAATCACTGTGACAAATATGAATTTTCTATCACTTTTTGTTATAAAAAGAACTTTTTGCTATGTTATGAAAACCATATTCAGGTTTTTCCTTCTGAACCAGCTATGGGAACAACCACCTTCTGAATGCTACTTGCACGGTTTACAAAAAGTCTACGGGCGTCTTTCCATGGGTCTGCATGTACATGCTCACCTAATTATGTCCCTGAATGAACCACTCTGGCAGTAAACCCTGATTTACCTACAGACACTTTTCAGCTTCCAAGAGCCATATGTCAAATCAGTCCCTAAATAGAATAACCTTTGCTCAGCTTCCCCAGGGAGCAAGCACTGGATCAGAAAATCAATGTCTATTTGTCACCAATTGGCAGAGCCCAGAAGCGCTTGCTGGGGAGTTGTGAGTGTGGGTACAGAACCGCTTACCTATTGCATGGTTGTCTTCAAGCAAAGGTCCCTGGTGGCTTAGACAGGACATTAAGAAGAAAATACTACATCTTCCTTGTCCGAATAGCAAGCAAATAAATAAATAAATAAAAGAAATTCCCATTAGAAACACCCTGTCACATCGTAAAATAAGCGTATCGGTTCTGTTAGAGGGAGGCTTGGTTTTGCCCTTCTTTCACGACGAAGGGAAAGACACCCTCTGCCTCAGGGTCTTACCCATCCCTTTTAGCCTTGGACAATTCAGCTATTCATGGAAGCCACGTACAGCTCCAGGTACTGTATGTCCAAGGCTCCCTCCAAAGCAGAGAGGAGGCCACCACCCTTACTCTGAAAGCACTGCTGTTTCCCACACTCTTGAGAGATCGCGGCGATCTAATATTAGGCACCTCATTCTAGCAGAGAATGAAAAGCTACTGAAGGAAGAGGAAGCAGATGAGAAGCACAGATATGTCAGCTGGAGCAACAATACAAGCTGAAGTTGCAAAGCGGTTTAAGTGCTGGTTTTCAGAGGGTCAAACCTGGCAAAATACATCAGGGGGGGTTGCCTGCAATGCAATCAGACAGGCAGCTGCTGGAAGGGGACAGATTGGGATTTCTAACCAAATTAAAAGCAGGGCACAGGCTGTGGTTCTTCTCAACTAAATGTAGCTGTTTAGGAGTAAGGTGTCTAGGTCCAGTGGAGGGAGGTCGCACTGTTGGAGAGCAATTCGCCTCACTATTTCAGACAGCAGTATTAAGAAGAGATGAATCTACTTTAGAGAACTCTGTTTCCTTCCACGGGCTCTGGAGGGAGCTCAGACAGCTAACTTAGACTAACTGTCTAACTTTGGACAGCTAAAATTGACTGAGACAAATCCCACCCCACTGATACTGGGGTCTGAGTGAGAGAAGAGTACTTAGTGGTCTTGGACATCAGAAAAAAAAAACCCAGACCGAAGGTGCTGCAGCCTTCTTAGGGGCAACAAGTGAATGTGCTGAGCTTATAACCATCATCCTTCTTTGTTATAACTGCCACCACCTTAGCTCTCTCTTTTCTTAATTGCATTTTTTCAGCTTTGCTTTGTCATCATTTTTTTATCATGATATGTTCTTGGTGATAATACTCTTTTCACAGGGCAATTGGTCTTTCTTTAACTATTTCTATACTTCGAGTCTAACTTTCTCTATGTAGATGTTATCTACATCCCTCTAGGAATGCCCTTACATTGTTTCAACTCCCTCAATGCGAATTAGTGTCAGATTCAATTGATCAAATGCAGCTACGCAAGGATTATGGCTGTACTTTAAGGCTGGGGTCCAGGCTCCCTCAGTAGTCAGTGGTGGACACTTACAGATGTTCAGATCACATCTGCCCCAGGGCAGGGGGACTGCATGGTGAGAGAACTCCTTTCTCCCCTTGCAAGTCTAAGCTGGTTGTCCACAGGTCAGGTGAGATGGATCCTACCTCTAATATTTGAGCATTTTTGATCCAAATATGGGCATCCTGTTATCTCCAGGACTTCCCATGCTTTCTCATCTCCTCAGTGGTGTTAGGTTTTGGTCTTAAGTTACTGCTATATTGTTTTCCATCCAAAAACTCATGGTCTTCCCTGGTTATGTTCTGCAGCCTAGCAAAATCTGATCATTTTTTCTAAGTTTAAAAGAGGGTATTTTCATAAGCTCTTTCTGAGACTGCCTGTTATTTTGGAGTGCCTGTTCTCCTTCATGGCTAGTCTCAAGTGAGGGATTCCACAAGTTCTCTGAAACTGCACCTTTAATTCAGAAAACACAATTTCTTCTCACATTTCTCAAACCTTCTCCCTGCTTCGGTATTCACTGATGCATGTGACATGTTTCCAAAACTTCATTCCTTGCAGAAGTGCCAAACCCCGCGGCACAGTTTGAAATTCAGTCCCAGCATCTGAAAGAGTCACTTCCATTTAAAATCTTGAGCAGCAACTTCAAATGCAAAAGGCTGGCATGAACATTACAATGCCTGTAACAGAGCTGCAGGTCTGGAGTAGGCACCGCAGTCACGAGCAAGCACCCCAAAAAACATCAGGGAACTGTTGGAGTTTGTACAGCTCCATCACAGAGATGCTTTCCCTGGGGTAAAGAACAATCTTTGTTTTTATTTCTGCCCTCCATGGTGTGTTTTTTCACCATGATCGCAGTCCACATCCTAAGTTTGGTTATGCTGCTGTCATTAACAAAAAGCAGGCAGTGCTGTGACCGAGCTGTGCTCCCTAGAGAAAATCCTTAGATTTTTCTGAGTGATCATCCTGACTGCAACCATCAAGGCTTTGCAAGCCCAAGCCTCTCACGCTACAAATTCTCATCGGTCTCACTGCCTGGTGGTGATGGCTCGGGGACCTACCTCACCTCCAGCAGCAACGCAGTGATATGGTCTGCAGATGAGGCATCTTGTCTAAGGCACTCACCCAGGCTCTCCCTAAGGTCTATGCAAAGAGGCTTCCCATTGACTGGATGAAGCCCAGGTGAGCAGCTTAGATCAGACAAGGATTAGTCTGGATTAGATTCAACTTTCAGATGACCAAAGGTAGGTCACCGTGTCTTGCCCATTGCTGTGGGCCAGTGCTCAGAAGTCAACCCAGCCCTAGCTTCCATCAAGACACTGGGGGTTTTTCAACTTATACAGCCTGAACAATTGACTAAGGTTCAAGGTAGTCACAGAGGTACCTCCTGCCTTTGCTTTGCCAATGAGGGAACAAGCTTGGTCCTGTTTGTTGTGGGAAACCTTTGCAGGAAATGTCCTCGCAGGCGCTGTTAAAAAAAATTATCATATGTAATAAAAGAAATTGCAGACTTAAAATATAATGAAATCTGCAACTAACTCTGGAAAGTATTTCAGGGCTGTAGCGTGGGATGGATTTGTATGATCATCTGTAGCAGCTGCTGTCCCGCTCCTTCAAATATTTTTCTCTTCTCCTGCTAAAGATGGAAATGCAGTAAAAAATCCTGACTCCTCTGGGATACAGCTTCTCTGGACAGCTGCCAGGCATTTCAGATAGCTTTGCATCCACACACTGCAGAACTCGAGAATCAAAGAAAGAAAAACAGCCTGGTCTGCAAGCCATGCTCACCCAGCTGAGCACTGGGGCTCCCCAGTAAACAGCTTCAAGGATCCTTTTGTCCATTCCAGATACTAAATTCAGACACGGGGTGAGGAGGCACCATTTGAGAAAGCCTAGAAAGCCAGCTTTGACTGCATGTCTACATGTCAGAGACCCTAAGCTGTTCAAAAGCAATTTACCCAATGCCTTGCAGTCACAGCCTCCCCTCCAAAATTGAGGGAGACAGCGAGCTCAGTATGTATACATATTTACGCTATAATATTTCTGCACTGAGAGAAGTTGTATCTTGGCTATTTGTGGCATGGGTCCAGTGTTTGGGAACTAGAATGTGAAAACACGTCTCCAGTAAATGGACTCATTCAACTGAGATTGTTTTGTATCAGATCTCATCTCAGGGTGTGATTTACAGATCTGATCTAACGCCAGCTGGAGCCAGGAAAAAGATTCCCCTTGAATTCAGAAAACACAGGACTAACCCAAGCATGCTGGTTTTGGCTGGGGTAGTAGCTGGGTATTTTCCTCAGCTTAGCTGGGATGGGGCTGTGTTTTGGGTTTGTAATGGAAACAGCATTGATAACACAGCGATGTTCTGGTTACTGCTGAGCAGGGCTTACCCAGAGCCAAGGGCTTTTCTGCTTCTCCCCCCAACTGACCCAAGGGATATTCCAGACCATGGGACGTCATGCTCAGCATAGAAAGTTGGGGCAAGAAGAAGGAAGGGGGGACGTTCGGAGCGATGGCGTTTGTCTTCCCAAGTCACCATTACATGTGCTGGAGCCCTGCTGTCCTAGAGATGGCTGAACACCTGCCTGCCCGTGGGAAGTGGGGAATGGATTCCTTGGTTTGCTTTGCTTGCATGCGCTGCTTTTGTTGTACTTATCAAACTGTCTTTATCTCAGCCCACAAGTTTTCTCACTTTTACTCTTCTTTCTTAAACAGAGGAAGTCACTAAGCAGGGATTGAACCCAAAATCGAGATTCCAGCACTCACTCCTCCAGGAAGAACTGGCTCAGGCTAATCAGTTCCTCTGCCTTTTGCAACATTTGCCTTCTACAGCACAAAAATCAATGTTTGCATGTTGGATGAGACTCACACTGTCTGCTTGCCTGGGTAGGATACTAAGGATCCTAAGAAAAATAACACAAGTCTCCACTTTTATTCGTCTCTCCCATTTAATTTCCAATATGATCATTATGGACTCTTGTGCTTCTCATACGGCTACCAAGAACTTGGCAGTCTCCGCACTTGACTTTTATCCTGAAGAAAGGGTGTGCATGTTTCTTATCAGAGACCAGCTATGAGAGTAACAAAAAACTTTTAAGATAGTGGATGTTTTTTAGCAATCCCTGGGAAGAAACACTGTAGGTTAGCACAGAAGCAGATTTTCCTGAGGTTTCCAGGCTGAAGCCAGGCTTCTTCCTGAATCCTAAGCAAGCTTATTTGCTGCAATATTCGTTGCATCTTTTCTAATCCCAACACTATTAACAGCCCTTTTCCTGCACACCCAAGTGTTTGTCTGGAAGGAAACACCCCCATTAATCCAAAGAGTGAAACTTTAGCCAGAGGATCAAGCCCTCTTCTGAGAGCTTTTTTGTACCTGCAGGGTTACATCATGCTCCTAACCCGTAGTTCTGCAGCTGAGATTGCACCGTAAATGTGAAACGGAGTCGTCAAGCAGGTTATTAGCTTCAAGTTAGGTAGCATTTGCTGGTTTGGAAACACCCCAGGAGAAGTAACTGAGGTCTGTTTCAGGATGACTCTCTGCAGCCTGAATCGAAACCGTATCTCTACTGCAGCTGTAAAAAATGGATTAAAGGAAGTAGAAATGATGTCTTAGCTATAACATTTATAAAACATCAAGGATGGCTTGTGAAGGAACCTGTGGTTTTCAAGTGCTAATGGAAGAAAGGCTTGGGAGCAGTGAATATTCGCCAGGCCTCAGCAAATTAGCATTTTATTTCAAGACTTTCGATGAGCAATAGAACTCGGGGGAAAATAATCAAGGTCCTCACTGGTTCATGCTACATGAATTTTGTGAATATTTAACATTTTGCCAGTTGGGTAGGTCTCCATTTCCTAACTGATCTTTTCGCATAAATAGTTACCCAGGCAGTCAGATTCTCACATCCAACAAAAGATCTGAAAGGACTCATCCAAACCCACAACCGTGCAGAGAAAAAGGCTTCCTTTTCCCTGCGGAAATCTCAGGTCTGCCAGAGAGACGGAAGAACTGTAAAGAACAAAACTGTATTTGATCTGATTTTTTTTCCCCTTACCCTTTTTTTGCCTGAGGAGGAGTCTGATCCCCCAGAAGTACAAGGGTGTGAGACGGGTGGGCAAGCGCTGCCGCCTCGATGCGATCCCTGCCCGAAATAAGCCCAGGTTGGGTCTGCCCTCAGAGCGGGGGGGCGATGGGATAATGGTGTAACCACATGTCTCCTTGACCACCAGGGACTGATTGACAAGCCAAAATACTGTCAGTAGTGCCTCCAAGCAGGATTAGGAGTCAGACCTCCAAAAGCATGGGATTAGGATACTGCCTATCTGTCCAACAAATATAGATGCATCACAGGGAGAGGCTGGAGGTACAGGATGGCTAAAAGAAGCACAGCAGCCCAGAAAATGCAGTTCATGGACAACTTAGGAGATCAACTCATCCACCCTCCCACCCCAAGCAGAAATTACCTAGCTGTCCCTGAGAGAAGACTATCTAAAAAAGGTGGATGTTCTTAAAACCCTCCAGTGGCAGAATTTTTCCCTCTGCCCCCAACAACTTACCACATCTCTTAACTAGCTTTATTCCTGAAAAAACTGTCCTGATGCCAACCTAAATCCACTCTGTTGCAGCTCAGACCTAGGGCATTCTGCCCAGGCCACAATGGCTGTAAATTCCAACATCATCTCAAGCTTGAAGGAACTTGGATTTGGCCATCCCATTCTTACCAAAAATGGGCCCAAGACACAAAGCTGAATATAGCATGCTCCCAAAGTTCAGTCCCATGCCAGGAGGTACAGAGAACAAGCTGAAATTGTACTGTAATTTTTGTTTTATGGTTTAAGAAGAAAGTTTAGATTTCAAGAAAGAAAATGTTGAGCTTTTCAACCAGTTCTATTCTTATCTAAATAGTCACAAACCTGGGGATGATTTTTCACTAAAAAAAAATATGTTTCAAGTGTAAAATTCTGGTGTGATGACTGTCCCGCATGCACTTGCACAGCATCCACGAGGGAACTGTGATCTCAGGTAGGGTTTCCTGGCATTGTAGTGTTACAAATAATAGCTGAATGTCTTACTAAAATGAACCCATTCAGGAAATGTAGAGCTGCCTCTGAGTATGCTTAGGTGGGTTCTTGTACTCCAGCTAGACACTCCCTGTTTGGCTTTCTCCTGTCATCTGTTAGAACACGGGTATATAGGATACCTCCATTTCAGTGGCAAAGCTGATTTAAGAAATCCCTGCCTCTTGCCCCAGCTCTGCAGTTTTTTTAGGAGTTTCCCTGTGCACAAGATCAGCAAAGTGATCTGCGTTAAAGGTGCACCAGATTATGTCAGTAATTACTTGCAGGGCTGCTGCCCCTTCTGGGCTAGCTGCAAGCTACTGCATTACAGAATAAAACAAGGCCACGCAAACCCTCTGCTGCGGTGGTTCAAACAAGCTCATCTCACTTGTTACTGTGATGGACTAATTGTGATCCATGGGCTATAGGGTGTCCTCAAAATGTGAAGAATGGAAAGAATTGTGTTTGTCCTCCAGCTAACTCAGAGGAAAAGGCAGAATGATTTATTGACTGGTCCAAGATAATGCACAAATACTGTAGCAAAGCCAGCCACTGAAACTGGAGTTTCAGTCCACTCTCTTAATAATGAAATCATCCTCCCTTTAAGCTGGAGTCCTACCACCGGTACATGCACTAGTCGGTCTAAGATGGCCTCTGCGCTCTAGTGGACCAGCAAGGAAGAACGGTGATTTCTCGGCTGTTGTGAGCTCTGTGCAGGACTGAGGAGTGGGGTCTGGCGTCCAATTAATTGCACCGGTAACGATGAGCCCCACCACCATCACCGAAGCCTGTAGCTGCTGAGATGGTGTAGGATCGTCATCTCTGTAGGGATGTAGGGTGAAGCAGAACCATCGTGCCTGTACAGATGTAGGGTGATATATGACCCTGAGAGGGTCAACTCTGCTGGAGGACCATCATCCCCACAGGGATGGTGGGACCTGTAGGAGGTTCTTCTGTGGCTGTGTGGGACCTTCCACTTTTGCCTCCTATGACAAGCGAAGGGATGGCCGTGCCGGGTGAGTGGATTATGCTCATGGACTGATTCGCCCAGCTGAGGTGTTCTGAACAAAGGAAGGGAAAAAAGGAGGCTGAGAACTGCCTCTTTCTGCATATCAGCACAGCTTGGCACAGACCTGAAAGCCACTGTCACCTGCCCCACTGACTTACACGGCCAGGGGTGAGGTGGGCAAACAATATTTGAGAGCCTCAGCTCCAAGCCAAACACAGCTTGCCAACAATGCCACAGGCCCTGCAAGGTGTGAAATTGTTCCCATTCATTCAGAGCAAGACACTGAACATCTCATAATAACACAGCTAAAGCACTTATTGAAAATACAAAAGAATTGTCTTGACAATTACTCCTTGGAGCATCCTGCAATACAAAGTCTTGGCTGATATAAAAATTGGTGTTGGCCTCTTGCTTGTGAATATAACCTAGAACTGATTGTTAAATGTGCCAGGCCTTGTAAAAAAATGGGTAATTCAGCAAGAATAAGGTCTATCTACTATTTAATCAGCAGGGATCATTGCTGCTGGCAGCATGAATAAAGTCTGTTCCAACTATCAGTTAAAGGAAGTTTTCTCAAGAGACCTTGTTTTCAGAAGCAATTTCTCCATCAAATGAGAAATAAAATCAGATGAATAATTTACATGAGTATCATCCTGGAAAGGGCAGTTTCCTGTGCCCCCCCCCCAACTTACCGTAACAAAAATCTGCAGACCTGCCACTGCCCCCTCCTCATCCCCACCATCGCACTGGGGACCTTGGGGGTACAAAACACCTGAGTGATGTGGGGCAAGCGAGTCGAAGAAAATGATGTGTTGTCGTAAAAAATCAGCACTCGTGTTTTTGTGACTCTTTTCTGACATGTGGGGCCATCGCTGAACCGCCTGCAGATGGAGCAGACTCGCTTCATCTGAGAGCTGACCAGAATGGGTCAGAGGAAGATGTCCTTCAAGAGGCTATTTCTTTCCACTGGCTATGAAAGGAGCCAAGAGACATCTCAACAGGGAACACCTAAAGCCAGGTAAGACGGATCCCACCCAAGAATAGTTTGTACAGAGCAGGGACTGGCTTTTTCACCCTGTGATTGTACCAGGACTGCTAAAAGGGCATGCAACGCTGTGGCAACATTACAAAAAAAAAGTAATAGACCTAAAAAAAACCAGTGGGGCTTTGCACACGTAGGGGAATGCTGTCTCCTGTGCTCTTATTTCCTTCTCAGCTTGGTGCAAGGAGCAGCAAATGCAAATAAGCTGGAGCCCCTGGCCCGGTGCCGAATATCCTCCCTGATCCCAAGCCAGCAGCTTTTCATGGCTAAGTGCCCTTGAAGTGAGGAAGCCTTGAAAAATGTGTCCTCCCCCCAGGTCTGTTTTGAAATCAGAGCCCAGCTACACCAAGGGCTGCTGCATGTAAGCTGGTACCTGC
Organism: Haliaeetus albicilla; assembly: GCF_947461875.1. Lineage (NCBI taxonomy): Eukaryota > Metazoa > Chordata > Aves > Accipitriformes > Accipitridae > Haliaeetus > Haliaeetus albicilla. Next base: position 4,899,326 of record NC_091496.1, read on the forward strand.
GCTGAATGTCAGACGTCCCATCCAGCTGCGCATGGGAAGGGGTGACAACCAGACGTTGTCATTAGCCATTGCAATGGGCTGGACAATTCCCAGTGCTCCAAAACACTCTTTTTTGTAATAAAAACCCGATTTGTCTTTTCAAGCAAGGACCAAAAAAAAAAAAAAAAGCAATATTATCCTCAAGGAACACGGGCAGCCCTTTGCAATGGGAGATAAGTACCGAAGGTCAGGAAGAAAATGGATGGGGGTCTCAACACTCATGGGGTAAAATAGAGCAGGATGACTGGAAAAAAATGCACTCTAATCTAGCTCAGCACCACGCACTTATTTTACATATTTTCTGGCAACCACCACTGCTGATTTCTCTTATCGGGTCTGTCTAGCCCGAAATGCTTGCACTGATCCATGCTGCTACTCTTACTGCTGCTGCTCTTCAGTGGTGTGTTCAGCCCACGTGCCGCACTCACACAACATGGGAACGGCACAGAGGATGCCCTGGTATCCCAGCTGTGATGTCCCCAGTCGAGGTTAGCTTTTAATGAGTAATGAGATGTTCTTTCCTGCCCTGACTCCAGTGGTGATGGACTCCACCACTTCTACAACTCAAGTGAATGAACAAGCTCTTTCTGAGCACAAAATGAACATCTGATTTTCTCAGTCACTGTCTTCTCAGCCAGAAAAGATGCACAAACATCTCATAATGGTGCTGGCCCTCTGAGAAACAAACAGGTAGATGTGAAGAACAATTCTAATAACTTTCTCTAATAAGTTTTTCTAATAACTTTCTCTGTACTGGGATAGTTTTGCCACAAACCCTGTTCCTCCAGTGACACCTATTATTCCTGCAGGTTTTTCTCATGGAAGAAATATCCCATTTCCTTTCTAATTCCTATTTTCTCAAGCGCTTGCCATTCTTCTTGCCTTTCTCCAGACTCCAGCATGTATACATCTTTGCGCAATAGCAAAACCAGGCTGAACCCAGCAACTACCCCAAATTTTCTATAAAACTCCAGATAACCTCCCAGAACAGGATGCGCTTTCCTCGCAACACCTTTTTTGTTACTGACTCATATTTTGTCTGCAGGCCATTTACATCTCCTGATCCTCTTTCCAGCCAGCTATGCCACTTTCTGCCTCCTTCCCCCGCTACCACTCATTGCATTTCATTCTGTTGACTTCGGAACCGTCCCTCCAGTTTAAAGAAATAATTTTTAATTCTCATCCTAACCTCAAGAACGTTTTCAGACTCTTCCAGCTTGATATCCTTCCTTGTCCCCTAAGGGTGTAATTTACCTTACCTAACTTTAGATGCCCACCTCAGAGCCATCGCACCTCTTCTGATGCAGCAGCAAGCAGCTTTTTGAGCAGTTGGTGGGGGTTTGCCTGGAGCTGGTGCTCCTGCAGAGCTCGCAGGAACCATATATTCCCTGCTTATTTATGAGAGAGTCACGGGGGCAGCAAGAAAAGACTTCCCCAAGTCAAGGTATGGCCAATCATCCTCTCAGAGTAGAAAATGAAACTGGCTTGACATGATTTATTCTTGTCAAATCCACGTCGGCTGTTTTTTATAACCTTATTATCGTCTAGGTGCTTATAAATTGATTGTTTGATAATTTTTAATAGTATCTTCCTGGCTACTGGAATACAGCTGGTCAGTCTCTGATTCCCCAGACTCCCATTCCCCTCCTTCTCACAGACAGGCACAGTGTTTGCCCTTCTCCAGTCCTCCAAAACCTCCTCACCAAGTCCCCTGTGATAACCCCCGAGGAGTCAAGCTTTACTCTGCCCACTTCACAGCTACTCTTGCACAGGTTTCTTCAGGCCCTGGAATACAACAGACTTGCCTCCTCTCGTCTTTTAACCTGTTCTTGCCCTGCACTATCTCTGCTACCATTGTTTTAAATGAATTTCTCTCGCTAATCCTTTTTCGAAGCATGAAAAAAATGAAGGTATTTTCTGTGGCTTCCATTATTTGGTTTTCCACTCCCTGAGAATTCATGGATTTACTCCATCTTTCATTTTCCTCTTGCTTTCATGCATGTACAGAATTGCCTGGATTGCCTTTTGCATCCCTTATTACTTGAAACTGCTTTGGTGTCTTGGCTTTTCTGATTTTATGCTTACGCATGTGGCATAATATTTAAATTCAGTTTTCTTGGGTCTTTTTTTTCTTTAATGGCTCCTTTATTAATTTCTATCTCTTAGGAAATTTCTTGCATAACTGCTTACTTGGTTTGCTTTTTCTTACTTTGCTGTTTTGTCAAATGTCATCAACATTTCTCACCGATAGTTCCGTCAGCTCACAAAGATCAATGGGTAGATCGAAGTAAATCAGCATAAACTGACCAATGCACCGTGAGCCTCTCCAGATGTTTGTTCAACCAAGGTTAAGGAAAAAGAGAAGGATCGCAGCACTTGGCTTCTCTTTTCTGTCATTATGCCACTCTTGCTGCTGAGACTGGCTGGAAAGTCCTGCCATCGCTCGGCTTTGGAGAGCCTTACCCTGGACAGATAAGGGAGCACGTTCGCTCTCTGAACTTTCCTGCTTGGAAAACAGCTTTGCATCAGCTCAGGAAAAAATCCACAGCCCCAAAGGAAAATTTCCCTAAGGAAAATAATCAGTTGAGCTGTGGCACCTGAGGGCCACCGGGTTATGATTTGGGTTTAGCTGCCCTGATGGTTGCAGCTTGTGCTGTTCACAACCAGGCGGACACACACTTTGGGACCGGTGCCGGGTATAAACAGGATCCAGTGCCTCCCCGTCTATCTGAGGAGAGATGGAAAACCCTGGGGGGGGAAAAGCAGGGAGACAGCTGTGGGGCATCTTAATTGCCAAAATAATATAGCAGGATTTAGTAGCCAGAGCTCCCAGGCTCCACCTCGGATACAGCCAAGCCTTAAGGGCTTTTTGCATGGGTTCAGAAAATCCAAATATTTTGAAGTGCAAATCATGCTTTTGATAAAGCAAAGCTGTGGTTTCATGATGGAGTGTCAAGTAGCAATAGCCACTAAAGGAAATCTGCCTCCTCCTGCAACGAGGGGTGAAATCAAGGGGTTTTCTGTTTATTGCCCTCTTACAGCCTGAGTGTTTTCACACATAGGAGGTACTGTGCTCTCCTGTAAACCTATCAGCCCTTGATAATAAGGGCTTAGACAACTTTGCACTTCTGAATGCAGCAGCAGGGAGAAATCACCATCAATTGGGCGAGCAAGAAGAGGGAGGAGGCACCACTGGTTTGGAGAAAGCCTTAGGAAAACCTTCCCCTTGTGCATATGCATGCAATCCACTGGTGCCATCTCTTACAGGTAATTTACAGGTTATTCATAGAAAATGAAATTTTGCTTAAGAAATACCAATCTAGTTCAAATGTCTTTTATTCTGTGTGTTTGCCAATTGCTGTGCCATACCTGGGCAAATAGAGTCTGAGGCAATTCCCAAGTGAAAAATTATCATCCAGCAACCAACTCTTGATAATGGTTCTTTAGCAGCAGCATAGGAAATCTAAGAAAATGCAAAATGTTAGAGCCTGAGTAAATCTGTGTTAAGATACGGATTTGCTTAATAGATGCTTCCATATATAGTGTGTTCAACTGGCTTATGTAAGAGTATCAACTTTAATATTTGATACAGAACTTAATATAAAGGTGACTGATTGCAAAACGCAGTCAGATTCACCAACTCAGGGGAATGAACCTTTTTATGAAACTAACAATTACACATATAAAATCAGCTGAAAATGAGTTAGCAAGATCAAAATTCCGGCTTGCTGACTGAACTCATGCTAAAACCATGATTAAAGTCGGTGAGCTAAATGAACATCTATCAACCCGAAGTTCAATTCGCCCTTGAAAAAAAGGAGGGACTACTTCTGGTGGGGGTTATTTCAGTGACGTGGAGTCAGCACATCAGTACCAGGGGATGTGTTGGCTCAGTTGAGGGGCTGGGGAAATTCAGCACAGGCAGCAACAGGCAGCTGGAGGAGGGACAAGCCTCCAGTCAGGCTGTTCGGCCAGGGCTAACTTCTGCCCAAACTGCCTGGCACTAATGACCTCAGGAGGACAGGGGATTCCCAAGCCCATGTGTAACACAATTCCCTCCTGTGTTGTAAACAGGACCTATTTGGGAAGCAGGCCAGCTCCCACGATTTTCTTGTCTCATAACATTTACCACTGTTTTTAAGGCCATTGCTCAGAGTCATATGATGAGATTTGCAGCTTCTTTGGCTTTGGAACTAAATGCAAGCTCCCACCTCTCAAAGGCAGGGAGGAAAACTCAAGCGCGTGACCTCAGCCTCAAGCATACTGAAAAGAGAGACAAAATGAAACCTACCCTCTGGGGAAGAAGCTGTAAAGGGGGATGGGACCAGTATTACTCAGAGTAGCAAAAAAACCCAGGTTTGAGGCTGCAGTTTGACATCCTGACGCCATCAGCAGACCCTGCATTGTCTCGGGTCATCTTGCCACAGACCACAGGAATAGGACCATAGGATAATTTGGGTTGGGAAGGACCTGGGGAGGTGTCAGGTCCAACCTCCTACTTAAAGCAGGGTCAGCTCTGAGATCAGACCAGGATGCTCAAGGTTTAATGCAGTCTTGAAAACCTCCAAGGACAGAGGCTGTTCAGCCTCACTGGGCAGCCTGTGTCACTGCTGTCCTGGAGAAAAAGTTTTGCCTTAACATCCAGCCAGATCCTCTCTTGTTTCAATTGATGCCCATTGTCCCCATCCCCATCCTTGTCCTCGTCCCCATCCTCATTCCCATTCCCATCCCCATCCTCGTCCTCATCCCTGTCCCCGTCCTCAACCCCATCCCCGTCCTCATCCCTATCCTCGTCGTCATCCCTGTCCCTGTCCCCATCCCCGTCCCCATCCTCAACCCCATCCCCATCCTCATGCTCATCCCCATCCCCATCCTTGTCCTCATCCCCATCCCCATCCTCATCCCCATCCTTGTCCCCATCCCCATCCCCGTCCTCATCCCCATCCCCATCCTCATCCCCACCCTCGTCCCTGTCCCCATCCTCATCCTCACCCTCATCCCTATCCCCACCCTTGTCCCCATCCTCATTCCTGTCCCCATCCCCATCCTCGTCCCCATCCCCGTCCTCATCCCCATCCCCGTCCTCATGTTCGTCCTCATCCTCATCCCCATCCTCATCCCTGTCCCCATCCTCATCCCCATCCTTGTCCCCATCCCCACCCTTGTCCCCATCCTCATTCCCATCCTCATCCTCATCCCTGTCCCAGTCCCCATCCCCATCCCCGTTCCCATCCCCGCCCCACCCCACCCGGCCCCACCCCACCCGGCCCCACCCCCGCCCCTCCCTCTCCTGCCCCCGCCCCTGGGTGTGGCCGCCGGGGGGGCCGCCTTTGTCCGCCCCGGGGACCGTTCCTCTCCTCTCCGCATCCCTCCGCATCCCTCCTCCGCACCTCTCCGCGCCCCCCCCCGCCATGGCCGCCCCCCGCCCGGCGCACGGCTGCGGCAGCGGCGCGTTGCTGGGTCGCTTCGGCGTGTTGCTGCAGGCGCTGCTGGCTCTCTGCGCCTTCAGCACCCTCATGTGTGAGTACCGGGGGGGGGGGGGTCAGCCGGGATTTTACCCCCCCTGCCCCGTGGTGGGTGGCCGGTGAGGGCTAGGGGACGACGACACCCCTTTATTTGTAACGAGCATCAAGTTTTGCGGTGTCTACCTGTAGGATTTAAAGCGGTGGTTTGTAACAGCCGGCGGTTACGGTGCTTGTTCTCAAAAACTCTTGTTTCCAGCCTTAATCTGACGGTAATGAAGCGCCGCGGACTTGCAGCTATAATCCGGTAAAATTGGCTCCGCCTGTACGAGCGATTACTCAGTGGCTTAGAAAATTTTAATGAAGCGTGAAAACTAATGGTGTAACCCCATGATTTACAAGGAAGAAGCTAACAAAAATAGGGTGGGTGTCCGATACGATGCTGCTTGGTTAGAGTAATAGTGCCTCTAATTGCATTGTGATGTTATTTTGTTCAACTTTGCTCAAACTGTAAAGTTTCAGGGCTCCAGAGGCTGGGGGAGGAGGTTACCGAGAGAACGGGTTTAGCTGATTACTGCTGAGGGGTGGCAGTGAGAGAAAGCAGCAAGGTAGCAAGAAAAGGTGGAGAACACTAATACTAAAAGACTCGAGAAAATTTACTGTTGTTTTGTGCTGCAGCTGCTTTTTACTCCAAGCAACATGTGCGTTGCTCTTCTTTTGGGTTAAATGCTTTAACACAAGTTGAATAACATGCCAGAACTTGATCTGTTTTCCTTCTTTAAAAGCCTGCGGTGACGGTGAACTAAAACTTCCAAGTTTTCTGGCTAAGTAGCCACAGATTTTGAGGCTCACTTGCCCCTCTCTGCCTTCTGGAAACTGCTTTCAAAGGCGCCGGTGCTGCAGTTAACACCAAGCTGCCAGGGAAAACTGCAACAAGTTCTTCCTGTGGTAACTGATAGCTTTTTCCAGCTGGAATAGCCCAGTTGCAACACTTCACTGCTTGTGTTTCACCAAGTATTGACAGTAAGAATAGATTAATTTTGTGTGTCTGTTGCCCTTAGTGAAGTGTGCATGTGGGTTAATTGTCCCATAAACTCCATGGGGTGTCCCATAAAATCAAGGACATCAGTTAATCATGTTGAAATATTCCTGTGGATGAAGGCTACGTAACCGGTGCTAGCAAATCACCAACCCTGGGCTAACTGTTGCCCTCCCACTGGTGCAAGGGCTAATATTTCCTTGAAAGTTAACAACCCCTTGGTTAATGAGGAGAAACTGAAAGCCGATCCTACGCGGTTTCATTGTGAGTCCGCTCAATGACTAAAGCGGTGAAGGAAACCGCTGGCTGGGACCCCAAAAGCAGATGTGTTTACAGCCCTGGGATCTCAACCGCAGCACCTCCTCTGGCCGCAGCTGGGCTGGTGGTCCCTAATTCACCCCAGCTGTTTCTTATCTCTGCCCCATTCACACACTCCCAGCTGGAGGCTTTCTCAGATCTGCTGTTGGGGCTGTTTGTATGCAGACTTCTAACCCAGCATGGTTGTAGTGGGTTTACCAACGACTTTACGTTAGGCAATAACTTGTTCTGAAGCAGCTTTGGGGCTATTCAGGTGGTCACTTCAGTTGGCAGCCTCCTCGGGAGGAAAAGGTTCCAGCAGCTGGGAGATATGGGAACCTCTTGAGCTGGTGGTGATATGTGTGCAGAGTGAAAAAGGTTCCTGGGAACCTTGACCTTCATCCAGCCCAGCATTAAGTTGGGCAGTCCCAGCTGGATGACTACCTCATCTAGACCTTGGGGTGCTACTGTCACTGGAGTCGGCATCAGCCCGTCTTTGATACTTCTTCTTTCAGTATTGTGACATTCCTGGGTGTGTATTTCTGTCACCTGAATGTCTGTGATTTCTGTTTAATGGGATGTTACAGGCCAGCTTGCTTGGTCTTACAGGTCAATGAGTAGAAATTCAACTGCTATCTGAACCCAAGCCAATGCCTTTTGCATTCCTCCTACTTTAAAGTACCAGTTCAGCTTAGCTATAGGAGCATCTGAATTAGAATAGATCAGATTTCCAAATTGTGCAGATGCTGTTCAGAGCACTTAAAAACATCTAGAAAGAACTTGGACTAACAATAGCGTGGTGTTTTGCAGGTGTGAGCGCGTGGGATGCGCTCGCAGAGTATATACATCCACAGTATGGGTCCCAAACATGGCCTGTTGCAGGAGGGATAAATTTATACGTTGTTATCAGAGGAGTTTGTCCTTGAATTTCTGTCTTTTGGGGCTGTGGAAAGACTGTCTCCTGCCAACCTGGTAGGAGAATCCAACAGAGGAGGAAGTCAGTCTTACACGACTGTCTGAATTGATGTTCTGTGTCTGGGTTGTAGGAAGCACAGCTCATATGCAATCCTGGAAGAGAATATAGCGGCAAAATAGAGCTGGCACCTATGGTTTCAAGTTTTATTGCAACAGCCCACTGGGTTTCTCGAGGTCAGTTTAGCCTGTTGCAAAGGTCAATTTAGAGCAAAAGCTCTTGGGCAGCAGAGGGAGTACTTGTTTCCCTGTAATGGGATGAGTGGGATGGTTGCTCCCCATTGCTCTAGGGTACATGAAAGGGGTCCTTCGTGTGGTGAAAACAGGACCCAGAAGTAAACGATGCCCAGCCTTGGTAGGGAATCAGGGAAGTTGTTTAGTGTGGTTATATTAGTCTGGCTAACTACCATGAGCAATAGTGATGACAGAGTTCCTTTGAGCCTACAAACACTCTCTTGCTTTTCCAGCAAGAAGGTCTTTAAGCTTGTAGTCAAGCCTAATTCCAATGTGGTTGCAGGCTTGCTCCATTTGGTAATCAAATGAAAATGAGTTGTTATCCTTCCCGCCTGCCTGCGGTGGCTTTGGAGGCACTTTGGCTGTAAGGACACTTGCTGTGAGAACTAAGGCACAAACATTTGAAAGAAGAGGCAGTAAAGCCTAGAAGCTGCGGGGGTGTGTGGCAATCCAGTTCCCTGTGTAAGAGCTTGCCCATAGGGAGGTCATGACGTGGAGAAGTGTGGATAATTATGCAATCCCATCTCTGCCTTGCTCATCACTCAGCTGAGTGGAGAAAGCATGTTGCAGTTATCTCAGCTGCGGATTCTGGGTGTGATTTGGGGGTTGAGTCCCTGCAGCTGGTGCTATTTGTTTAAACCTTTTTTTGAGGAAGGGGCTGTAGACTAGCAAAAGTTGTTCAGGTTTGCACCCTGGACAGCAAAACCCTTTGAAATGAAGGGAGATCTCACGTAGGAATTTTGCTATAGCATTCTTTGTGGATTAACTGGAGTGCAAGAGAAACAGATTTGGGGAGTTAAAGGATCTTTTTCTCCATTGTGAATGGAAAAAGCTTTCCTTGGAACTGGTATACTTGTGTTCTACCCCACCACAAACAGTGTGGAGGACATCTAAGAACACTTATTTCTCTTCCAACTTCCTCTCTTCCTGAGACTGTCTTGGCAGCCCTCTGAGCTCCTGAATGAGGTTTAGTAGCCCTTGTGCTGCAGGTTTCAAAATACACTTGGCTCTTGGAGAGAGTTCATGCTGCCAGACAGGGAGAGCTGTTACTAGGCTGAGCTCCATAGCCCTCTTCACACAGTGAAACCTGGTTTTCAGCTTGACTTTTGAAAATGTCTTGATCCTGCCTTATGCGACAGCATTGTCCCTTTATCTCCTCTTGCACATCGTTGCTGGATGCATTCTTCCAGCACATCTTGCCTTAAGCTTAGCCTAAGGCGGCAGAGCTGTTTGCAGTAGGGACCCAGGTGCTGACCCCCCAGGCAGGGCTTGATGATGGAGGTGCTCTGTTAGCAGCTAGCGTGGTGTTTTACACCCTGGCCCAAGTATCATGTCCTGAGGCAGGACCGCGGAATAGGAGTTTGCCAAACTGACTGTAAAAAAAGCAGTGGCTCTTGACTGTGGTAGGAAACTGCTGGTAAAGAATGTAAGAAGTATCCCCTTGCTCTATGGTCTGTGTTTTCCTGGTCCCTGTGGACTTACCAGTTGACCTTGCAATGCATTTTACTCCAGGATGGTGGGCAGTTGGTTAGTGAAAATGGGAAACAGGATCCTAGTGTATGGAAGTGTCTGAACTTTGAGGGGGACTAGTGGAAGTGGTGGTACTTGTCTCCATCACATAAATCAAACTTAAGCAACCTTTTGTGACTTTTTAGAGGGCCAAGGGGTAATCATTTTAAACTAAAGGAGTGCAGATTCAGACTAGATATAAGGAAGAAATTTTTTATAATGTGGGTGGTGAAACCCTGGCACAGGTTGCCCAGAGAGGTGGTCGATGCCCCATCCCTGGAAACATTCAAGGTCAGGTTGGACGGGGCTCTGAGCAACCTGATCGAGTTGAAGATGTCCCTGCTCATGGCAGGAGGGGTTGGACTAGATGACTTTAAAGGTCCCTTCCAACCCAAACCATTCTGTGATCCTGCCCCAGTGCTAAGTTCACTCTTGTTGCTATATATACTTTGAGTTGCAGCACTGTTGCTGTGCTTCAAAATTGTCTTGAGTGCTTTCTATGTGTGTCCTGGCTTTTACCCTGAAAATCTCTCATAAGGGTGTGTGGAAGTGTGTGTGCATGTCAGGAAAGAGAAGAAATAAAAGATAGATCACTTGATCTGTCCAGACTTCCATTCTGGTTTGAAATAAATTTGCCCAGGACACGAGAGCACTACAGGCTTACTGTGCCCAAGACAGGCTCTGCTGACTTTGCTTCCTCCAATACAAGTGCATAACTGTGTTTGATTTTGATTATTCACACACATGTATATTTAAACGGGAACTTCACTGCTGCAGATGCTTTTCCCTCTAGGGGAAAACAAAACCACAAAGGTTAACTGTGTCTCTGGAAATGCAAAGCATGGGGCTTTGCGGAGTGTAGTAGTCAATTTACGCGTAGGTTTGTGGGTTAAGCAAAAAGCTGCATATGGCAGGACTCTCAAGACGTTTTTCTTCTGCTTCAGTACATCTGAAAACTGGCTGAGCTTGAAAATGTACATTGCGCTTTGTAAGCTGGAAGGTCTGTACAGCACTTGATGTGCTTCATTAAGCTGCATGCAGCTTTCTACAAAGCTTTTGATATGTCAGCTGTTGATTAAGTTGACCTCTTCTTGCAAGTCACCTTTTGAACAGCTAAACAGAGCAGTAAAAGCTGCGTGCTAAGCGAGGACTGTGAGGTTCCTGGTTTCTGAAGGAAAAAAATGGGTTGGATGAGCCGAGAAATGAGCTGGCAAACTAGAACTGCGTGAAAAGTTATCTGTAACCCAAGAGCTGCGAAGCAGCTTGCACCTTACTGAATTGGTTCCGCAACATGTGGTGAGCAGTTGATGTTGTAGGTGACTTTTAACTCTTTACAAGAAACTTTACAGGGAAACTGGTCTTCTGTAATTAAGAGATGCAGCAAGTAAAGCTTTGAGGAGTCTGTTAAATTTCCGGCTGTTTGGTTTTTAACAGCATTTGTGAGAAAACTGTATGGCAGATAGACTTTAACGATAACTACCAGCCCAATTGCATCACTTCATTCTTCAGGTATTGCTCTCTTACTGATCTCAGATCTTATGGTCTTGAGATAAAGCATTCTTTGTCTAAACCCCATTTTTCAAGGGACTGACTTGAAACGTAGCGATGCTTTATATGGAGAGAGTCACTACTGCCTCCCCCAGGACAGAGTTAAATAAAACACTCTGCATTTGAGCTGGAGCCCAGCCCGAATCCAGGTATCCCATAAGATCTACCGTGCCATTAAATAATATGCCCTGTTCTCAATATGCAAAGCCTGACTGATGCTTGTTATCTCAAAGCTATGGTTTATGACCACCTGGCACTTGGCTATAATGACAGCTGTAAAAATCCACGTAGAAATAAGACACACAGGGTAGAGCTTAAAACCGAGGACCAAAGTACTATGTGGCCTTCATTTGGGCAGTTAGGGTCCCCAGATGGATGAATGTTCCAGCTGAGGCTCTTGATACGTCTCTGCAGGGTGGATGATGGGGAGGTGGTGCTGCTCTGTGGGTTCCAGCGCTTCCCCTGCACTAGACCTGCAGATGACTCTGGATTTGTATGGGGAATAGGAATAGGTGGGATAAAAAAATGTGAGCAACAACACAAGAAAGGGAAGAAGACCAGCTGTTATGCTCCTCTTGCAAGTCAGAGCACTCTAACCCAGTATAAACCCTTACCTGAAAGGTGCTGTAGAGTAGCCCAGCGATAGCTGGATATCTTCAGGAGGAGCTAGTTCAATCTATATACTTCCCTGCTGCCTCAGGTCTTGCAGACCCAGAGATAACCTAGAACATACCCTCCGTTCCCAGCCCTTCCTTAAAGTATCCCCTCTGCCAGTTTTGCCACAGGTGTTTACGTTCTTGAAGCATTGGTACAAGCGTATTTGGGAGGGACTGACTAAATACATCTAGTGCGGACTAGAGGGTGTAAGTCAGTAGCAATCTGTCCCGTTAAACCACTGGTAGGACTTCTGCTGCTCCCTGAACTGATGGAGGGTGTGTGTTTTGAGCCTTTCCAGCTTGGGTGTGCTTTTATCTCGCGAGCAGCGGCTGCTGCTTCCTCCCATTGTGTCTCAGGTCGAGCCGCCGGAGTAGCTGCATGCCCAGGCTAAGAATAGTGCCAGACCCCAGGGTTTTGGCCTCTGTATCCTGTATGTTGGCTTCTTTCCTGCCTGGGGCTTGGAAAAAGCCTGGGAAAGGGTGTGTACTTCAAAATAGGGTGAAATGTGTTATTGGAGACTATACTGCCTATAAATAACATGGAGGCTGGGCAGGCGAAGAGCTTCTGTTTCCTCCCTGGTACAGTAGCTCCGAGTCCTCTTCTGCAAAGGCCAGAAATAAACTCCTGACACATTTGCTAGTGTGACATTGTCCCAGAGATGGGCTTTACAGTAGGCAATTTAGCTAGCCCCTCTCTTAAAAGGAGGTGACAGCGTAACCAGTTCCGGGCATTGCAGCCTTTATTTTTGGTGGACCATTCACAATTTTAGTGCATTAACGCTGCAGTGCTTTCTCTGAGTACTTCTAATATCAGGTTCATTTTCAGTATTCATCCTCTGGGGCATGCCGCTGAGCTCAGTGGGGTCAGGCTTGCACCTCCTGTAAATCAAGTCCTAAAAGCTTTGTCTGTTGAGTCGACATCTCCCTTCCAAACCTCAACTTTTGAATCCTTTGGTTGATTGCAGTAATATTTATCGAGGAGATGGTCTGACTTGCAGTCAAGCATACCTAAGCTTCTCCTAGGGAAATAAGTTTTCCCCCTTTAATTTTGTAGAAAACTGACTTAGGAGTCTGTTTTGCTAATCAGCAGCTAGTTGCTACTGCAGCTAATTCTGCCTAAATTAGGGGGTTTATTTCCGAGAGGGGTAAAAGGCACCTGTGCTGATGCACACATCTGCAGTGTCTGAATACAGTATGGGGTCCATGGGGGATGCAGGGGGGATGTTAGACACAGGAGAGCTCCACCATCAATGGGGTGAGGAACAGCACGAGGGAATTGGGTGGTTGCTGCTGTCCTTGTCTTAATTGATTATAACAAATGGAGAATTTGTTTAAAAACAGAAGTAGACTGTGCAACAGCATTGCTGCAGACTTGGGTAACTCCAGGGAACTGTATGTGTCTAGGGCAGGCAAAGCTGTCCCCTTTCTACTGCATCAAGAAAACACCATAATAAATGTCTACAACTTACTACTCTGGAGGGGAAAAAAAAAAAGCGAGGATAGCTGTCATTGAGCTTTTATCTTCCAGTTTTCTGACTATTTACATATCCCAAACTTTTTTTTTTTACATTTCATGGGTTCTTACTCAGATGGCCAACTTCCCCCCAGCCTGGTGGTCCCGAGGGAATTTCAAGTCTGTATGATCTTTATTGTCCTTGGCTGAAGAGGAAGGGCCTGGGAGTATTTTGTTTCCTGCCCTGCCCTTTCTCGGCCATGGGCAGGGTATGTCACTCGAACTGTCACTCATCTTCCTTCCCTTCTGGTTTAATTTCATGGCTTTTTGTCTGCATTAACTGGAGCCAAGTAGGTGGAGAGAGGTAACTTAGGAGGACAGCAAATCAAGAAGGCAGGCTGTCATCTCAGTGGTGCTTTGCTCCTGATTAATGGGATAGACCTGGGTTCCCGTGTCCTGACTCTTCTAGGAGCATCTTCTTCCCACCTGCCCAACCTTTTCCTGGGATGCTTTGGACCACGTGGCAAGTCTGAATGCTCACACAGCACTTCACGTCCACGCTGTAGCGAAATAGGGTCAGTGCAGGGTTGGGTCCTGCAGGAAGAACCTGGACAAGCAGTCTCCATCTTCCTCTGTTTAGCACCTTGTTTTTTCATGGTGCTTGCTGTAGCACCCTGCTCTGTTACAAGGATCCATAGTCATGAACGTGGCATTTTCAGCTTTATTTCACCCAGCATCTCCTATCAACCTGTGGCGTCTCTGCAGCAGCAGTACGCACCATGGGGTGGTTTTGTGCTGTCAGAGAGGTAGTTGACTTGACACAACTCCCAGATTTGCTGCTCTTCAGAACACAACTAGCTCTGCTCTGTGATAAAAGGGACAACTCAGTAGGCCATCGACGCTAGCTGGGACTTGCCTTAAACATGCTGCAAACATCCAGACTTTACACCACCAGTGAAAATGTGAGTTGAGGCTGATTTCTCAAGCTGCGCCGCTTGAAGTTAACCCTGGAGCAATTGTTACCAACCTGCATTCAGCTTTGAGGTTCCTTGCTGCTTTTAGACTTCAGAGATTTGTCTGAAAGCTTGCCTGTACTTCCACTGGTGTTTTCTTCCCATTAGAAAGACGGGGGGGGGGGGGAGTAGAATCTAAAGGTTCCTGTGGATTGTACTTGTTTCATTTGTTAGTAGGACTAGTTTCCTATTTAGCAGTGGTGTGAAGAGGCATGAAGTGAGATCGGCAGTCCTTTCTGTGTGTGTATAGCATGCTTGCAAAGACCTAAAAAGCAGTGACTAGCATGTGGGTCTGAGGAGCAAATGCATGCCAGAAACCTGGGGGACCTGTGCTTTTCTGGCCTGTGGTGTGGTCCAGAGTGCTGCCCTAACTGAGCCTGCAGGTATCTGGCAGTTTGGGAAGATCACTTGGCTATAGAGATGTGCAGTAACATTGCTTCCTTGCAAAAGCCAGCTCACTTTACAAATGGGCAAAGCTGAGAAGGCAAGCGGAGTTAAAATAATCTGTGCTGTGGTTGGTAGCGCTGTTGAGAAGACAAATTCCTGGTGTAGACCCAGTACGTGCTAGTCTCATTTTTAATCTAGTTGGATGGGGGTTCTTTCCTATCTTGTGCAGCTCTGTGTGCACTAAACTAAATTTTTAATTGGTTATAGGTGCTAGAACTTAAATATCACATATTTCTTGTTTGCTTGATGCACGCATAAGCACGCACAACTTTTCTTAAAATAAATCTTAAGGGTGGCTTGATCTATCCGAGCCATGGTAGCAAACCCTTGCCTACAGCCGGTGGAAAGCTGAGTTGACCCCAGTGAGTGAAGACAGGTTTTGAGAAGAGCAAAGGAGACTTCAGCCTTTTTCCAACCCCATCCAGCTGAGCCTGTGGCTGTGCATGCCATGGCTTGGCTCTCGGCAGGGCTTGGAAGAGGAGAGGGACACTTTGCAGTTGCTGCTCAGCCTGTTGCTCCAGAGCCCCACTGTGTTCCCAAAACACAACAGAAGCAGTGCTGCTTCAGAGAGGGTTTCATCAGCTCCTTGAGCTTTCAAAGGCCTGTTGCTACTTTTATGTGGATTTAGCATCACCCCTAACCTCTGGGTCACAGCTACCAAACAACTCTGCTGCCTCTTTAAGCTCTGGTAATCTTGGCTGGATTTCTGGTTTAATTTGGAGACAGCCTGCTGCAGCTCTGCACAGTAAATGCCCTATTAAGCAGTTAATTATTTCTCCATAATACTAGCTTTTATCTTTAATACAACAGTTTTACTGTCTCTGATAATTACACAGTCTCGGATAACTCTCTTAAATCTAATGAGGCATGACAAGCTGTGTTCAACAAGGCACCACACCATTAACTTCTTACCTCTTACTTGTCATCTTATCACACTGAATTACTGTATTTCTAGCCTGAGTGGCTGTGGATACATAACATGTCACTTCTCATTAAGACAATAATGAAAATCATCCCTGGTGCTCTCATGGTCAGGCTAGTGGTCAGCTGGCTGACCTGGTGGCCTGCAGACCCTTCCCAGCAGCTTCTCTGCAGCATCATGCTCTTTGCCCTGTGAGCTGAGCAATCTTGTTTAGGTTCGGTTTAAACACTTCTGGCCACTCAAAACAGCTCGCCTGGTCCATGGGTCTCTTGCTTGTGGGTGGGTGAAATGCAAATGACCCTTTGAAGAGCATCAGTGATGATGGACCTTGTTTGTGCTGATGGAAGTCACTGCTGCAGGGATAGCTCATGGTGTGACTCAGCTGGATGAGGGAAACCAGGTGTTTTTTTCTGGATGGGGATAGGACACAAACGGCTGCAGCAGTGCCTAGTGTAACTCGATGTGACTGCTGCTTTGTTACTCATTAATGGCAATAGTAGATCAGGTCATTGGAGTGCTGGTTTGGTTTTCTGTGGATTTGAGCGTGGCACTGAAAACCCTGCATGTGCCTGACCGAAGCCCTGGGGTTAGGGGGATTGTTTTTTCATATATCGCCCTGTCACCTTGCCAGTATAAGAAGTACAAAGTTTTACTTCTGAAATGTCGAGGCTCCTGGCAGGGAAGCTCCTGCATCCTTCCAGGCTGGACCAGGAAGGCATTTCCCAGGGGAACGAGCCCAGGCTGTCCCTTGGGGCAGGGGGTAAGGCTCCAGCTGGCAGGCTGGGTGCTCAAGCACAGCTGGCCTGAACAGATCAGTTAATTACCATCTAGATGCAGAACAGCAAAGAGCCCTTTATTTGGAAATCGGCTGTATCCAGCTAATGTTTTGGTGCTTCTTCTCAGCCTTTCCTGAGCCTGCCGCTGGCTCTGCTTTTGGAGGTGGGTTTGCTTTCTGGTACATGGAGCCTGTATGAGTTGTGATGTTAAAGCTGTGTGTTTCCCCACCGAGTAGGGGAGGAAAAAGTTTCAGGTTATAACCCGAGTCATTCAGATTCCCTGTGGGCATTTTATGGGATGCCCATGGGACCAGCTACTGTGGTGTGCCTGTATTAGATCAGTTCCTGGCTCTAAAAGGGCAGTTTTACTTGGACAGAAGCTGTTAGCTTCTCCGCAGTTTCATTAACTGAAAGACTAAACAGTGCGTGGAGCGCAAATCTGGAAAGAGAACTGGATACCAAGTTATGTTTTAAAATGGTGCTGGCCTTATCAGCAGTGTTAGTGATCTACAATGGACCAGAGGTGTTGCTTGTGCCCCGTTCCTCCTACAGGCAGTACGGAAACTCATGTCTAGAAAAGTGCATCTCCTTACCCCACTGGAGAGCAGGCAGAAGCATTTGGCTGCGATGTCCCTGCTTTTGTCTGTGGCACTCTGGGGCCCTGTCTTCATATCCCCTGGGAAGCATCCTCATGTGCCAAGAACTGTCAGCAGTGGAAAAAAAAAAAGTCCCTTTGGTTGTAAATTTGAAGGCAGTGGCTGATTACTTGTAGCTGGGTGGGCGGGGGGGGATGAAGAAAGAATAGCTGTGACAAGTGGGCTGGTGTGTGTCTGTTCTGGCTTTTGGTTGCTTTTTAAAGGAGCAGAGTAGGTTACAGGGCTCCCAAGGGTGAAGACTTAAGTGATGATAAAATAGATGAATGGATGGTCTGTTTGGGCTTCTGCAGTCTGCATACTCTGCAGTGCTCATTGCAGTGATCTGCCTGGTATCGGGCGCAGCTGGGATGTATAGAAGGATTTGGTGATTAATGCTTACAGTATGTACTCTTGGAGTGGTTTCTCTAACAGGGTCATACGTCGCACATTGATTCATACTCATGTGTCCTGCTGCTTTCAGGCTCTTGGTTTCACTAGATGGCACCACCAAGCAGCCGCTCTGCTCGCATCCCCAGCTGCACTGCCAGCAGTTAGAGAGGATGCACTGAATTTATTATTTTTTTCCATTTCCCTCAAAAATGTTGTAGCTCATTATTTTTAACTCTGAATCTTGTTCAAGCTGGCAGCGTGTTTGGGAACTGATTGTGGCAGATTTAACCCGCTGCCCATCTTGAGCTCGTTAGCACTGGTGAGGAGAGTGGTTCCAGCAGCCAGGACGATGTCGGGGATCTGGACCCTCTGTGTCTCCCTGAGGTTTGGAAGCAGCGTGCTTGGGGCAGCAGCTGTAATGATGATGTCTCTAGCTCTTGATGTAGCTATTGGCAACCTTACCACAAAGCAAGACAGTGCCACTGACTGCCCTTTGCTTTTGGTTTGGTGGTTGTTGGGGTTTTTTCCTCCAATTAATAAATCTAATGTAGTGGAAAAGCCTCTTCCAGGTCTGCTTGTTCCAGAGCATTGGTACCTGTGGGTTTAAAGGGAGAAGAGTTGCCCTGGTAGCTGATATTTTCTAAAATGGGCTTCTAGCTGGAGCGACAGCAAAACAGTCAAAAATTACTTCTGCATGGGATGAGGTACCTGGTACTTTTCCATTCGCAGCTCCTATTTGTGCATGTAAAAGCTGCTTGAACCCAAGGAGAGCATCAAATCTCTGTGACAAACTAACTGGGACCCTCTGAGGTGCTTCTGCAGTGCTCAGACCCTGCTCTGAGTAAAGCTAGGTAAAAATCCAACTTGCTGTTATCTCCAGGTAGTAACTAGAAAAAACTCAGAGCAGCAACTGTAAGAGACAGCACCAGAGAACTCCTCCTGAGAGGAGGAGAGATGTGAAGGACTGCAAGGAGCAAACTCCTCCGTGGCCAGAGGGGCTTCATTTAAAGAATCATAGAATGGTTTGGGTTGGAAGGGACCTTTTAAAGGTCATCTAGTCCAACCCTCCTGCAATGAGCAGGAACATCTTCGACTAGGTCAGGTTGCTCGAAGCCCTGTCCAGCCTGACCTTGAATGTTTTCAAGGAAGGTAGAGTTTCTTCAGATATTTTTTTCAGGGCATGTGGTTGGTGGTACTGAAGCCGTGTGTCTCAGACTACTGTTCCACAGTGGTAGCCAGTGGGAATGCAAAATATTGTGTAATGAAATAATGGTTTAGTACTAGCTGGTGCAAGCGTGGAGCCATACCAGCTCGCAGGGGTTTGGGGGTTGGCACTGGTACCTCTATGCTGGAGAAGTGTGCAAGGTCCTGCTTCTTCAAAGGTCTTCTGGTCCTGTTAGCTACAAGGAGGAGATGCCTTTATTGTGCTGCTGTGACTCAAAAGCTAAACAGACTCAGCCCATATCATTTGCTGTTGCTACCATAATTTCATGTTGCCTGGAAGAATTATTAGGGCTGATAGGTAGTGATGAACCCTCCCTAGCTTCCCTTAGGTCACTTCCCAGGGCATGAAAATGCTGCTGCTGAAGGATGCCAGAAGCACACAAATACCTCCCAAACACCTCTGCTGTTCATCCTTCTGACCTGTGGGTGCATGTGTTGTTTCTGGTTAGTTTGGAGCCAGGTCCTTCAGCTTGGCTCAGCTTTAGACTGGCAAATGCTGAGGGTCCTCCAGATTTTTTTGACTACTTTTGCATTGAGGATTGGCACAGACCACACATGTGTATCGGTTCAACTCTGCTAGTTAATGTAACCTCTCTAATTTTCTTTGCAGTAAAACGATTTAGGGAACCGAAGGAAGAGAGGCGTCCCTGGAGGATATGGTAAGATTTTTAATTTGGAGCTGGAAAAGACCATGTAAATGTAATATTATTTTCTCTTATACTAACAGTCTTCTAGGCCCTCTGAATATCCTGCATGGTATTTAGTCATTAAATTAAATGCTTTGCTGCCACTTCCCAAAGAAAGCTCCATAAAGTAGCTAGTGCTCCCTAGAAGTAAAATTCCCTGCCTAGCTCCTCCAGAAAAGCTTGGTTTTACTGTAGGTGACTGAACTGAGAGGTTATGGTCCCCTCTAATCTGCTGGCATCCCTGCACATGGGCTCTCTCCCAGACAGGGTCAAGTTTTGTTCTTAAATTTGACTAATCACTTTGGTGTCCCCTGACCAAGCTCAGGCATAGACCAGGCAACATGTTTGGCCGTGTGTTGATATAAGGTAGCCGGGTATTGCTGTCAGCTTTGGACACCTCTACAAAGCATCTCTGTATTGTAGGATTTATGGGCTGCCGAGAGGTGGGCATATGGTTGGGATCAGCTTATGGTCAGGCTGGCTGGGCAGCATGGAGCTACCAGCTGATGTTCATGGTGAAAAGCCTGTCAGTCTCCTCAGTTTTGTTTCTTCCTCTAAAATAATTTGGGAACTCTATCCAATTCCCTGTGGATGGGTGCAAAAATTGTAAGTAGCTGAACACCTTCCCTGCACCTACTGCTGGTTGGAGAAACTGAGGCTGGGCTGGGCACTGGAGGGTGAACTGCCCTTTGCTGGAGGCTAGAACTCAGCAGCAGATCTGCAAGACTGAGCTGGTATGTGCTGAAGTGGGTTTTTGGTTTGGGTTGGGTTTTTTTAAGTGTTTGGAGTTGGCCAAACTGCCGCTTTTCACCACGTACAACTTCTCGGGGATCAGGAATGCATCTCGGAGGAAAGCAGATCCGTGCAGGGCCTTTGCTTCGGTGACTGATCTGTTGCTGGTGCTCCAGGGCACAGATCTTTTTGCCTTTTTTCTCCAGGTTTTATGATACTTCCAAGCAAGCAATAGGTGCCCTCTTCATCCACTTTGCCAATGTTTTTCTGTCGGATCTCACCGAAGAGGACCCCTGCTCTCTGTAAGTACGCGAGGTGCTTGCATTCATGTCCTACATCTGTAAAAGGAAGAAGAAAGCCTTTTCGAAAATGTCATGCACAGTGAAAACTGATCTATTTGAAGTCCTACATGGGGATAAACCATGCTGAACTTATTTTCAGGGTCTGGGTTGTCTTCTGGTCTTTGCAATCTGCTGGTCTGATGAAGATGAAGTAGTGCAGCCATGCTTTTCTGATGATTAAAAGCACCTTGAAATATACTGGCAAAAAGCTGCAGTAAATAACACAGCGGTGTCCCATGCAACTACAACTCTTAAATCTGCCATTTGTTTGCACACCAGACTTTGCAATTTGTCTGGTCTCGGACCAGTATTGAGAATGTTTTCTTAACTGTGTGGGTGAAGGCCTTTGTCCAATGTAAGGATATTTTTTTTGGACATTCAGTTGCACCTACCAGGTGTATTCCCATAGTCCTGCTGGGGCGCTTTCTAAGCCAGAGTTAGGACTTAATGTAGAAGTGCCACCTGTACTTCAGACCAGCCACTTTGCAGCTACAAATTTAGTTTCAGAATTAACTTTATCTTGTTTTGAGAAACTTCTCTAGGCTCCAAAATGCTGCTGAAAACCTTCTGGCCCATCTCTTTTTTTATATATTAAAGTGCTGCACCTTGATATGTTTCTTTAAACAGACACAAGTTTGGCTGAGGCTAAATATAATCTCTAAAATGATTTATCGTTGTTTTTTAAACAGACACTGTTTTAAAATAAACCCTTCTGTGCTTATGCTGTGCCCTTTGGGTTTGTTTTTTTTATTATTATTATTATTCTTAATGTGTATTTTACATTTCCCTGTGCTGTTTGACTTGTCATCCTGAACCAGGCAGCTTAAAACTCTACAGCCCTGTCCCTGGGCTTTGAGGTTCATACACTATGTGTCCTGCCCAGTATAAACCACCAGAGCTTCATGTTTGTATCGGAGTACTCTGATTTCAGCAGCTGGAAGCTGTATTAAGCTAGCCTGAGCCTTTGGGTGTAGAAAAACTTAATGTCATGTTTTTGAAGTGGATATCAAAAGCAGATTGTTATTTTCAGTGTCTTTATTCAGAGGCAGTATCAAGTTCTGGAAAAGGAAATGTTCATTCCTGTAGCTCTGTGCTTGGTATTTTCTTCATGCTGTAGAAATCTGGCCTGATCTGGCAGAAAGTATTCCAATAATGGAAAACTGGCCAGAAAACATTAGTCTGAATGATTTTTTTTTTCTCTGGAGTTCATTAAAATACCAAGCCCTGGATTAGAGCTTGGCCCCGCAATCCCCAGAAGGTCCCTGCAGGTCTCCTGCCTCTGGTTCTTTCTCCAGTGAAGCTGCAGAGCAAACCTGTCGAGTCCAAATCTCCTTGTAGGGATGGGTGCAGCTCTTGGATCTGCAGTGAGGACCCTGAACTGAAGACTTTTGGGGACCCCAGGATGCCTGCTGTTGAGCCAGGGCTTGTCACCTCTCCCAAGACCTTCTGCTTCTCAGTCTGTGTCTCTGCTTGTAGGAGCCTCTTGCAGCTGCTCAGTAAAATGGACCTTTTTTTGTCTCTTCTGCACAGCTTGCAGAGGGGCTGTGGTGTCAAAGAAGCTTCCATTTTCTTTGTATGAAATTCCAGAAATGTTTGGTTCTGCTTCCCTGAAACTTGGGGTTTCATCCTAATAAGAACACAAGATGCTGCAAATGGAAAGCCTCCTTTTGGGGGTAAATCTTAAGCAAGGCTAGCCCAGGAAGTATTTAATGCTATATGAATAAATGAGCAATGCCAGAGAGTTGGCAGAGCCTGCTCCCTTCTCTGCTGAACAGGCTTTTAAACTAAGGAATTGCTGGTAAGGCTATAGGAAAATCCAATAAAAGAGAAAGGAAGTGAGTTTGGACTATTAAGTGGGGATTTTTTTTAAATCTTGGGGGTTTTTTATGGATTCCCATATTGAAATAAAAGATTTTGAATAAGATTTAAGAACACAGCTGAAACCTGAATTTTCCTCTGCTCTTAGCTACCTTATTAATTTCATCCTTGATGCCACGCTGGGGATGCTGCTGATCTGGCTTGGCGTGAAAGTCATCTCCTGGATCGTGCAGCATAAGAAGTACACGTACCTGGTCTTCGGAGAATACGGTAGGTGCCAACCTCTCCGCACAAAAGCGGCTTCTTTGCTCCCAGCTATGAACAGGGAGAAGGAAATGGCAGAAATTGCAGTTTGGGGATAAAACATGTGAGCAGCCGGCTTCTGTTATCCCTTCTCCAAGGAGCTCACGGCGTGGTCGTGATCAGTGTGTTAAATGCTGGGACGTCACTAGGTCGTGGGTAACTCTGCTGCCTTGCCAGGCACACTTGAGCGTAACGGGTTGGTGATGAACGGCTGAACGTTTCCTTGGGCAGATAATATACCCCCAGGACATGTATATGGTAAATTAAGGTGTTCGGGTGTGGTGGGTGGTGAGTTTTGTAGGGTTCTTCTGGGTTTTTTCGTAGCATCTCAGTTCAAAACATGGAGCTGTGCTTGCATTTGCCTTGAGGTGTAACGGGCATCAGCAGGACATAGCCTGGCCCCAAAACGGAGCTCTCAAATGACTTCGGGAGGGGGTGTGGAGGTGCCAGCTGGTTTAAACAAACAAACAAAACAAACAAAAAAAACCAACACGACCCCCCTCAATTTTAAGCATGCCTGAGCCTGGCCTCTGTCTTTGATTCTTGCCTTGAGATGGAGAAAAGGAGTTTCCGAAAAGCTTTTCTCAGCCAGCCCCACTAGAGGGTAGCACTTCTCTTCAGAAAGAGCAGAGCCAGCTTCCAGGAGAGCAGTGCTGCTCTATAGCTGCAGGGAAGGGAAAAATTAACCCTTTGCCTATTTCAGGTTGTATCTGATATAAAGACGAATTCAGTCTTACTTTAGAAAACACATCCTGTTCCTACCAATCACGTTCCCACCTTTATGACCTTAATCATTAAGTTTATTCTGAAGGTAGTCTTATTCCTTTATATTCTTAGTAGCTGCTCTGATAACCGAGCTGGTGAAACTTGGACCATAACAGGATTAGTGTGGAGACCCCACTGGCTTGTGAGCTCTTACTCGGGCTCACGTTCAGCTTGTGTCAATGGGTCATGGCACAGGATGAAGGGGATGCATCGAAATGATGGGACGTGGCAGGGCTGACTCTCATCAAACCTGAGAGTGGCTTTAGAGGCTACAGTGGTCTCCAGAGCAGGTTCAGCATCCTGACAGCATGTATTTGGTGGGCTTTTTTTCCTAATGTGTTCCATATATGTGGTTTTTTTCCTAATGGCTCTTTCTCAAAATGCTGAGGAGCCACAGAGTGCTGAAGTCGTTCAGATGAGACAGCAGAGAAATCCAGATGTTCTTGATTCAGGGACTGACATTTTTTCCCCTCTTTGAGCAACAAGGACTCAAAGCCCAGCCACAGCCATCCCAGGGCACAGCGTCAGCTTCACATGCCACATCTGCAGTTGAGCAGAAGCAAGGAAATGTTGAAGTGTATTGACAGCTTGCTTTAACCTTGCAGAGCAGTAATGAACTTCCATTGAGCTGTAGCTGGACCCTCATGAAGGCTGGCTTAGAGTACAGAAACAGTTCACTCCCCTGAGGAAATCTTGCTTTCATTAAAAATAATAAAAAAAGTTTCTGCTGTTGCTTGAATTTAGGTCTTGAATGGGGGATTAAATATCTCATCCGAGCGCTGTTCTCGGTGCAGGTCTCTGGCCAGAGTGACCACAATGGAAAAGTTAGGTGGAAGTCAAGTGGCGTGTCCAATGCAATCCTGCTGTAGGGCTAGGGAAGGAAAACACTGCTATCCTCATCTCAGATGTTAAGTAACTTCCAAAACCATTTGGAAGATGCTAGTAAACTTTGTACAGTTTAATACAGGCTCCAGAAATATGATTTGTTTTCTAGTCTAATTGCTGTACCAGATTTTATGTTGCTTTCCTCAATTCTCCTGAGGAGCAAAAGTGTCTCACGCAGTCCTGCAGAGGAGGAAGGGCAGAATACCAGGGAAGCACCAAATCTGTGGTGCAGACAATGGTGAGTGCCATTGCTCCAACCATCAGGAAAGAACAGTTTTGTCTTTGTCCAGTATAGCCAGTACCCATCTACCTGCATGGCCTTCAAGGGAAAAAAAAAAAAAAAAAAAACAACCTCTTGCAGCTGCTTCCTTTCTGACCCTCCAACTCTTGGTTGCATCCCTGCAACTGATGCAAACCGCTGCAGTTACCCGTCGTTCTGGGCTCCAGCAGTCCCTTCTGCTCTGCCGTCGGTATGCCCGTCTCCACGGCCCTGGGTGGTTCTCCCTGTATGACTGTAGTAGCTGCATTAATGAGGAAGGAAAGAAAAGGGAAGCGAAAGCACCTAAATCTATGCTGCTATTTTAAGCATGCAGCTGTCCAGGACTATTTAGAAAAATCAATTGCTTTTGTATTTCCAAAAACCAGGAGACGGCTGTTCTGAGATCGGCTTCTCTTGTGCCTGAGCTCTTAGCCAAAGGCTGCCACAGCCAGGAATGACCTGGGTTTTAGCTAGCGGAGAAGTCAAAGGCTCCCATATGCTTATGTTCCTCCATCTTTGCCCAACAGCTCTTGATTACTCTTTGGGCTGCTTCTAAGCACAGGAAACTGCATTTTAAAAGGCTGCTGTCTCTTCTGAAGATGCTTGGCTCCTGAGATCAAAGGTTGGAGAAGTTTATTCTTCATCTTGGTTCAAGTAGGCTTTGGAGAGTGATGGTTGCCTTACACAGACTCAAAGCTAACAAACTCCACAAATGCTCTGTGCTCCGTTGCTCTAGCAGGGTAGCAGCAGGCTGTGTCTATAGGCCCTTTCCCTGTAGGGAACTTCTGCAAGGAGGAGAAAAAAGCAGAGTTTAAGCTGCAAAGGACTTGGGAGGTGGATAGCCAGGGTCTTGGAGGTGCTGGTGGGCCTATACGGACTGAGCAGGGGAGATGCTGGCTGGAGTCAGAGTGTGCAAATGAAGCCTAGTTCAGCTTTGTGCCCCACCTCCAAACTTCTCCGGCCCTCTTCTCCCTCCCTCATTCCCATGGGAATAAGCAGGTCCCTAGAGGGACCCTCTGGATGGCTGCAGTGTCCTGGCATTTTAGTTGTGTCTAATAACTCTAAAGCGTTCCTTTAGAGATACTGGAGTATTTCTTTTAAGTAAGCATATGCTATGAATTTGTATTAAGAGATGGTTTCTGCAATGTGCAAGTAACATGCTCTAGAAAAGCATTAAGATACAAGGGGGAGAAAAAGAGGGTGTTCGTGCTTGAAAATGCCTCTTTGGATGCCCATCTGGATGCTGACTTGTGTATGACCGTGGTCGTGGTCGCTGACCAGTCTAAGCTTGATGCTTTGTGCTCATTCACTGTCTGGAAATGGAAAAGCATGTTGCTTGGAGGCCTTTAAAGTCTGTTTCATGGCCTGTTGAACTCTGCTGGTCAGATTTAGTTATAGGAGAATGTGCTCTGTGCCAGCTGCTGAGTTTAACTGAGGACCTGTGTAGGCTGCTTTTGGCCCTGTTGTGGTGGCGTACAAAATTTCCATAACAAATATTCCCACGTCCTGAAGCAGCCAAGGGAGCTGGCTCCTAATGCTTGAGGAAATACTGCTGAAAATAGCTCTAACCTGAGGGGCTGTCCTGTCCTTAGCATGCTTGGCCTTTCCAACCCTAGGACCAGGGGAGGAAAAGTAAGGAGGGGACTGAGGGTCGAGTGTGTGGTCAGGTCCTTTGCTCTCAGCAGGGCTGCAAACCGTTGAACCTCCTGGCTCTGGAGGATGGCAGCAGCGTTTACCCCGCTGCACTAGCAGTATCTCTGGGGACCGAAGACCCAGAGCAGTGGTGTGACGCTGCAAACTGGGGACTGATTCCAGCTGTATATACTCGCTTTTAGTTCAGGTGCAGGACATGCCAGAGAGGGTCTGGGATGTCCACTGGACCCACCTGGCTGCATTAGGTCCCAGTCTCTGAAAACCTGTTCTTGCCCTCCGGGTGAGCGCTTCTCTGCAATTCAGATGCTTTGCTGCTATTTCTTATCCTCCTCTATACTTGGCACTGATAATTAGATCCCTTGGTTTTGGAGGTGCCATTTGAGTATCTTTTAAGAGGTTTTTATTGACTTTTTCTATCCTCACCATGTCACCCAGTACAATTTTCAGTGCCTTCAAATATTTGCTTTTCCTCAACCCCCCTGAACCCTCTGCTTTAGCTATGGTTAAGCTTTTTCCTACCTGCTCAGTTCACACACAGTCCCCAAAAGACTGTAAATAAAGCTGGCAGTAACATGTGGGCTATGCTGACAGCTTGGTACATTAGACAGCCTGGATTAAAACTAATCCTGTTGTGTGGTAACAACTCAAATACCTCAAGCAGTGCCACTTTTGCTCTGCGAGCAGTCAGGCTCCCACGCACAAGCGGAATATGTGAGACGTGGTTTGTGTGAGCTGCTGCAGGCACCGGTGGCCCTAGGTCTGCACCAGGGAAGTTTTGCTGATGGTGGGGAGCACCAGCAACACTGCGGGAGGAGACCAGTCTTAATGCAGCGTGTGCATCCTTCGGGTTGAAGGAGGATATTTATTTCTATCCGGGTGGGAGATGGCTATAGAAAGGTTTGAGCAAAGGGTGTTCATTAAGCGAAAAGGAGACGTTGGTGGTAGAATCGATGTGTAGAGCTGAGATGTCCTGGGTTACCTTCCAACTAGAACTGGGGACAAGAAACTGGAAGTGTTTGAAGGGAGCAGGATACATGTTTTCCTAACAGGTGTGATGTGGAGGCTGCAAAGATCCTTTGGACCAGTTCCCTACTCTCCTATAAGGAAAGGGAAGCTCTGAACACAGCAAAGAGGAGGGCATCTATTTTTTTTTTTTTTTTTTTTTTTTTTACTTTAGCCTCCAGGTAGCAGATTAGTATTTTGCTGGCTGGCAATCTTGTGTGACAGAAACAGTCCTGTAGGCCCTCACCTAGATTTATGGAATGGAAACACTTCATGTAAGAAGAATCCTCTCCCATCCATGGAGCAGGGCACCTCTGGACAGCACTTGATCCATTAAAGACATTAAGTTGCATCTGAGGATGCCTCTGACCATCTTGCTGTAGGACGCCAGCACCTCGGTGGGGTGTGTGGTTAGCTGGGATCAGCTCAAGTTTTCCATCCTTGCTTCCTGTGGAAGGAGGAGATGTGTCCGATCTGTCTTATGGGCTTGTCCAGGGACCACACCAAAGCTCCCTCTTCCCCGATGAGATGCTAATAGATGGTGATTTGTATGTTACTGGTATTAGTCAGAGTTAGATGAATTAGTGGTGAGTTAGACTTGGATAATGGCCACTCTGAGGTGGATCAAGGATCCTCGGATGACTTCAGACCTGCTGATGTAAGGAGCAGCCAGCTGAGCTCCTTGGTGAAGGGGAAATGAGCCACCGTCTGTAGCTGAAGTCATCCTTGCAGCCCTGTGGGCCATGCTGCTGTTTCATTTTCATCTTTGTCCTGAGTTATTTTGGCACAGAGCAGCCTCCTGTCCTTGGGAGACCAAGATGTAGTAAGAAGTAACTGTGGAGACACCCTCTGATCTTCCTGTCAGGGGATAGAAATTAAGTCCTGCCTAACTCTCTGCTCCAGGATGGACTCCTGTACAGAAACATCTCATCTCATAGTCTGAAAACAAAGCTCAGAATGGAAAAGGAGGAGGAAGAGGTTGCAAACCAGTAGCAGTCCTGAGCTGTTTAAGGTGATAGAGCAGATGGCCAAATCTGGCCCCAGCATAGGTCTGTGGGTCTTTTTCCATACCCTTCCACTGTCTACCCTGGACACATAAGAAATGCTGATGTCCCTCTTAACTGTGGAGGAGATTCACAGCATCTTCTGTAGGCGGTGCAGAAAAGACCAGAGTGAGAAACAGGAATATTTGAAGCTCCATGCTGTGATGGAGGCACCTTTGACAAGGTGGGATGTGGTGGGTAGTAAGGGGTGCAGGTCTGTCCTGCTTAGTAGTACAGACTTGCTGTACCACTTGCACATGCCCTGTACACTTAGCAAGTGAAGCTGGCCTAACTGGGGCAGACCTCTGGTCTCAGAGAAGTGGGGTTTCCTAGGTAGGATCTTGCAGTTGCACAGCAAAAACTGTTCTCTAGCAAAGGGAGAAAAGGTTTTCCAAAGGCTGTCAAACCTCAAGAAAACTCAAGAGCAATTTGATGGGTTTCTTGCAAACTGGAAGTGAAAGGAAAATTTTTTGGGCGAAGAGCTGTTAACCTTGGAGACATGGGCAAGTCCATGCTGAGGGTGGGTTAAGAAGCAGGTTGTCTTCTCCAGTCTCTGTGTATCAGCCTGGTTAGCCAAAACCTGGCTAGGGCTGTCTAGTGCACAGTATGCAAAACTAAGAACCATAGCCTGCTGTTTGTGATGATGAATGGTAGAGATCTCCCATCCCCAAAAGGGCGTGAGGGGCCAGGTACTTGGGAGAGATGTCAAACTTGCTGCTGCTTTGTGGGCAAGCAAAGATGACAGAGGGGAGTGTTCTGCAAGTGCCGTCGTGACTGCAGCTCAGAAGAGCCGACTTGCAAAGGGTGCTGTGGCTGTTACTCCTGTCTCCCCATGGGGGACAGAACACAGCTGACAACACAGAGCAAAAGGGAAAGAGTTCAAATGCAGGAAGGACACAATGGATATGTTTGTTTTCCTGTTTTTTTTTGTACTCGCAGCTCGGATGGGTGATGGTAACACGGGGGTTTGTTGGTCTTGGGGTATGGGGCAAAGACCCCCACTCTACCTCACCTGTGCCAAAGACAGCTAGGCACACGAGGCTGCCGGGAGAGGCTGTCCACACTTTGGGAGGATCAAAGCCTCTCCGACCCTGGCCTTTAACTGCCAGCTGCCTGTAACACTGTTCCCGTCTCCTCTGCAGACCACCCATTAAGCCGTTGCCCGCCAGGGAGCGGAGACGTGTGCTTTCTGAAATCCTCCGCGGGCTCCGCTGCTTGCGCTTGCACGTAACCTTCCTGGCTCCCTCTTCCTTCCCTCCCTCTGTGCGGTTGCCTGCTGGCCTGGCGCGCTCTCCTCGCCGTCATCCCAGCTCAGCAGCTTCTCTGCACCTCGGGCTTCTCAGTCCTTCCCTCTCCCTTCCTTTCCTTCCTTCTCCAGCACAGCTTGAGCAATGGAAAAGGTGGGATGCGAGGTGATCGTTCTGAGGTCTCCGGCATGGAGACGCCGTACGCTTCTACTTCTTAGCCGTAGCTTTGCAACGAGGCAAATGTTTTGGTATGTTGCTAACAAATGACAGAATAAGGACAAATACACATGCAAACCTGGGAAGCGGATCCCCCTGGAGCTGGGCTTGGTTGGATACCAACTCTTACTAAATCCTGCTATGCACTGCTGGTCTCTGTGGCCAGAGGTTTACACAGTGGTTTGGATAAATGTGCTTTTTGCAAACTATGGGTGGTGTCTTCCCCTGCCACGTCTCAGCTGTATTGTGCTGAGAAAAGTGGGGCAGAGCTCCCAGTCCGCTGCCATCTGACAGCACGTCGAGCATTGGCATCTCGCGGTGGGTTGGGTTCTCTTGCACAGATGCAATTCCAAATTTTGGCCTGATTATGCTGGAAACAAGTGTTGCTGGGGGTTATCTTTATATTCAAGTGGTAAAAGGAAATGCTGCAGCTTTCCTAAGCCAGATACTGTAGCTCAGTTTTGCAGACCTGAGATACTCTGATGAGCCTGGGAAGATGATAACCAGCTGTCAGGGTGCTTACAGAGGGCTGAAGCAAGCACATGTAATAGATATGGTACCATTAGCATTGTTAACAATGCAAATATGCTTTTACTTATTACTTGGTAAGTACCCCATTGGAAGCATTCATATTTAATTAGCATTGATTCTTTTTGAGTCAATTGCTCTAAAACCTGGAGCAATGGAGCCCCTGTCTCTTGCTCAGACAGCAAGTATCACGTAACCAGCCGTTTACTTCATCAGCAAAAAAAAAAAATTAATTCTGTTTAGGACTGAAAGCTTATGCTTCTTGTATTGAAAATGGTGACCAGAAATTTTCAGACTGTTGCTGGTGACTGGGTGGATAAGGCTTGGCAGGAGGCAAATTGCAGATGATGTCTTTAATGACTGATTTTTTTTTTTTTTTTACTTTTTTTTAATAGGGGAGTGTGCAGGATACTCACTGGTCCTTGTATAGAGGAGGGTCAGTCCAGTCTCGGGGATTGCTATTGGGACTAGCTTTAATTCAGGAAGGATTATCAGTCTGCCATTCTGGTCAAAATGGCCAGGATTTTGTGAGCTACTCCTAAGAGGCTCCTATCCACTGGAAAGGTGGGGGAAAAGTGGAGGGGATCCAGCTCTGCAGACTTTTCTAGGTTTGCCAAGTGAAAAGAAATTAAATCTCTGGTACCTTGATAAGAGGGTACCAGACAAGGGGCAAACAAAACAACTGATGCCCCAAAGCAATGCATGCTTGTAAGGAACGGTTTGAGTAGGATGCTGAGGTTTCTGAGCTTTGAAGCTTTCTCTAAGGATGATTTTAGTGGTCTGTGCTTTGAGGAGAGGGGATACTTGCACCCTTTTACAAGCAGGGCTTCCTCCCCTCAAACCCCTGTATCCAGCCAGCTCAAAGTAGCTTAACACCATGGGGTGGATACTGGTAATGGCCATTGGTGGCTGAAGGAGAGGGGCAAAAATGCATCTCCAAGGCCCTGTGCATCCTTTCCCCCAAGTGGAGGAGAACATATTTGTTATCTAAACCAAGATTCATAAAAGTTGATCCAGTCTCCTTAGAGTTACCAGGAATGGCTTTTCCATTAGGCACTCAAGATACAGCTAAGCTGTGGCCCTCGAGAGCTCAGGAGTGGCTGTGAGTGCTGGGGTTGCTGGATAAACAGGGAATTTCAGGTTTTCAGGCAGAGCCAGAGCTGTGTCTCTCCCCTTTTACAGAAGCTGCCTGTCTGCTTTGTGGGATGCTTGTAGGACTTGCTCCAGCAAAGCAGTTGATCCAGAAAGGACAGGCGATGGGGCAAGGGGATGCAAGGCAAGATTTTTGGTGGTGGTTTTCTCCTCTTGGTGTATTTCAGAGGTAAGGAATGGAGAACAAGGCAGGAGGAAGATGAATACAGATATTGTTAGCATCTGGGAGGTAGGTAGGGCTTTTTAAGTCACGTCTGAAATTCCTTTGTTACTTGCTTGCCCTTCAAATTAACCAGAGGTCTGGTTAATTGCCATCTTCATTTCAGAATCTGCCCTAAAAGGAGTAGAAAAAGAGAACTGGCTTCTAGAACAAAAGGCTGGTGGCAACTTATAAGGGAGAGCTCTCTTGCTTATAGGCAAGTTTAATTCAAAAGCACAACTGCAGTATGAAAGGCAAATAGCTGCCCTGATAACAGGGATTCTCCACAAATGGAAGTGGGGTGCATGTTTGCCTTTCTGTGCTTATTTTTCTACATCAGTTTGCAAAAATGCATTGTGAGCTACAAGTAGCAAGGGATGCAAGTCTGCTAAAATTTCTCTAATGCAAGTCAGATTTACTTTTTTAATTAGAAAGATTTGAGCTTAAATCTTGGTATGTTTTGATGTTCAGTGGAGTAATGTCTTATAGACCCATCAAGGACCCCAAATCTCTCTACCCCAGGCATGTGCTCCTACAACTCTAGATAGAAAATCTTTCCACTAATTTTAAGTTTGGTATTGAGTTATTTGTATTGCTGCAAAACTTGCAATATCAAAACGCTTCCCTGTCCCTCTAATCAGCTCGGGTATCAAGCATGAGGCAACTTTTCTGCAAGGCTGTCTCCTCCTGTCCTCTGTGTCAGATTTAATAAGCTGTTTTCCCAGGTGACCCTCCACAAGCTGCTGCCTGGATTGGCCAGTGTATCCTCTACTTGCTGATAATGGTTTTTGAGAAGACTGTGATTAGCCTTGTCCTGCTTATCCCTGGTTGGACAAAGGTAAGCTTCTGAGCTGTATTTTTCTAGCCACAGCTCTTGTGGCTTGTTTCTTGTCAGCTTTGCCTTATTAGTGGTCCCCATCATCATAGGTCTTTAATCTTTATGACTTGTTGACATCTCTCTGTAATTATTAGCTATTACTTAAGTTTGGGGAAATATGACTTTCATAACAGTTTGGCTTTTGGTACATTCTGTTGCTAGTCAAAAGCTAGTGGAATAAGATGCTGCTTTAATTTTCTTTTCCATTCTTGGAAGGATAAAATGAGCTGGGCTGGCAACTGAGCTACTTCAGTTCTGCCAGAGGATTTCATCAAGTCAGTTCATGTTGGTGTTTTGTTATCCCATGCCTAAACTAAGGGGATTTTTATAGGTTAATTGCGGATGAGCTATCTCAGTAGTATGCTGTCCTTCCCTCCCGCAACTGTTTCTGTATGGTAGCTCATGCAATGGTAACTGTGTTGATCATGAGTTTCTCTTTTAAAAAAATAAAAATAATAATCCTGTGGCAGTTGTAGCCACGTACCTGGTGGCAGGTAGGTGTGATGGGTATAAAAACCAATTCTGGGTGTTGATGGGTAACTCCAGTATTGAGTGCATTTACATGTAGTGCCTAGTACCTCCCAGGCTGATGTGACTTGACTGAAGTTATTTACAGCAATCTGGGAGCACTTATCTGTTCCCGTTAAGGGCTTGTCCTTCTAACCCGGTAGCCTACAGTGCTGACTTGGACGTGAACATGTTCAGCAGCACGCACTGCTAGATCCAGAGATGCTGTTGGATTCCTCTCCATGCTTATCACGCATGGCTGGTGTCCTTACTTCGCAGCTAGGCTCCAAGGAGCCAAGAAAAGTCCCACCAGTTGTCACGGCTAGTTAAAATGAAAGACTAGCAGTACTTATTTCTTGATCTGTACAAAATCCTGTGTTTGGCAGCTGGGCTAAAGGAATAGCCCATGTAATCTAAGAGCTGGGCTAAAGCAAAGGCTGCAGAGCCCTAGCTAGGAGACTGCTGGTGTAAGAAGGCAACCAGTTTGCAGCAAAGATCTCACAACAGAGCTGTTCATATAATGCTTCTGAATGCTTTCCCCTCTGCAGCTTCAGCAGATCCTCCTGGGTTACATCCCAAACCCCCAGCTGGAGCTCGTCCTGGTCATGCTTGTTGTGCCTTTTATAGTCAATGTAAGTGGTGCCTCTGCAAGCACTGGGTGGGGTGGTCTGGAAATTACAGTCCCCCCCAATGGGGAGCGTGTGCAGGAACTGGCTTCGGTCAGCCTTGAGTAATTGAAGTGATTGGGACAGGGTGGAGGGGAGTGGGAACAAATATATTTGTTGTCATGAATACACAAATATGTTACTACTGCCTTGCCATGGTCTCCGTTCCTAATTCCCGTTCCCTTGTCCAACCTGCTGGGTGGCTGACTTTGAAGAAAGCTGGGGATCATTAGCTGAGGGTTGTGTCTTGGCAGCAAGCTACAGGTGTGGGAATGACCCAAAGCCCTTTAAGTTCCTATAGGATGGCTTGTCAGTGGTGACTTTCGGCAACCTGCCAATCTAGCTGTTTGGCTAGTCTTCAAATTGCATCACAGAGAGGCAAGGTGTTCAGGTTACCCAGACCTTTGAAAAACTAGTTTGGTAAAACCTCTTGAAAGCTCAGCTTTTTCCTGGTTTCCCTGATTCTGGGTAATCCTTGACCTGCTGCTTACTTTCTGTGAAGATGGGAAGTGAGAACAAGGTGTCAATATTCAGATCCCCCCTGGACAAGGAGCGAGTTGAACTCTTTTCAGTTTATACCATGAGCACCGCAACGGATGCGGCATTGGCAAAGTTGGGTTTATCCGCCTATGCTACCAGGCTCTTTCCCCACTCCAGATTGCATTTCGTTGTTTGAAAGCAAACTCTGGTTCTTGAAGAACTGACCAGTGACCGATACAGAGCGAGCAGGTTGACCCGGGATGGAGCTTGGCTCAGTGGATATTTCCACATGGAAACTTGGCCTATTGTGGTCTTTTCCACACCCCCACCCCATCCCCTTCTTCACTGGGTCAACAACTATGGAATCAATAAGATTTATGTGAGAAGGGATCTCAGGAATTTGATTCGTCCAACCCCCATGGACACACTTGATGCAGGGTTAATTTAGATATCGAATTAGGTTGATCAAGGCTGGACATCTGCAGAAACCAAGAGGAGAAGAAATAGCTGTGATTGAATGACTTTGCATTTTGGTCTCTGCAACCTATTCATGCAACTTCTTTCTCCCCAAGGCCATTATGTTCTGGGTTGTGGACAGCTTGATCATGAGGAAATATAAGCAGAAGGACACCCTGGACATCAATGGATCCACAGAAACTCCTCGAGCTAGGAGGACTGAGGAATCTCAGGTAAGACCAAGGATGTCCCGTGTTTGAGACCAAACTGCAAGCTTATGGCATGGTCTGTGTGCTTCACCACCATCATGCAACATATCATCACATTGCCTAGACCTAGGGTGATGCTTTATGCATGTGATTGATGATCCTTCTAAGTCAAACTGACTTTCCATGCTTGTAGCTGAGATCAACAGAAGGATGTCTTCTGGGATGATCCGTCCCTGTCTAACAAAGAGCAATATTACAGCCTACAAAGTGTCGCTGAAATGTTGCCCTAAATGATGACAGTATCTTGTGAGGGATGGGCTAGCTTTTGCACTAACCTGCGTGGGCTTGTTGGAGCAGTAGGCTGAAGCTGGAGGGGTACCTCTGCACCATCTCTTCCAACTTTCCCATTTTTAATTGTAATTAATCTTGGCTTAGAAGAGCTTGCTTTCCTTACTGTAATTAGTAGCATCCTTCTTAGAGGACAAGGGCTAGCTGGGAATCCTATTTTTGTCAGCATTTGGCATTTTTTTAGCCAGATACTGGTCTGTTAGCTGTAGGAAGCTGTATTTTGTGTAGTCTGAGCTTGACACTCAAAAGTTATGGGGGGGAGGAAGTGCTCCAGTCCCAGCAGACTTTGTTCTTGTTAATGACATGTGATTTGCTGAGCAGTTGGTATCTTTGCTTCTCATCGCCTTTTGGGCAGAGACCACAGCCTGAGTTTCTGGGTTGAATTCCCTTCCTTCCCCTGGCACCCAGACCCTCTTTCAAAGTGCTCTGTGTATGGCGGCTGATATCCCGCAGTTCACTGGCGAGACTTGCTGAGATAAGATAGCTTCTGGCGGTTGCAGGCTGGCTCCTGGACTAGCTTCTGCTAAGGAATTTAGGATGAATGGAAATAGCTCTTGCTTTCCAAGAGCTCTTTTAAAAGAGTAACAGCTCTTTTGCTGATGGGTGAGATGGCCAACTACTGGTGACATTGCAATGCACACGGAGGTAATAGTATTTAATGGTGTGCTTGGCGGTCTGCACAGCAGCGGTGGCTTCCACAGCTCAAGGGTGCAGTGGGGAAGCAGTCGCAGCTCGTGGGGATGTGGTGTTGGAGGCATCCTCCCTCTGGCAGGGTGGGCAGGCAGATGTGAGCAGCTGTTGAGACAAGTGAGTCACTGCTCCTGGCCTGCCCTCCAGATAAACAGTTGTAGCTTGGCAAGGTCACTAGAAACATATGAACAGTGTGCCCCAGGGAGTTTCCTGACTGGTGCGTTTGGTTGGGGCATCCTTGAGAAATCTCTTATTGTTTTGGAGAGAGGAGGGAAGAGAGGCCTGAGCTGGGCAGTACCAGTATGTCTTGATAGTTGTGCATTGAAACTAAGAACTCATACCTAGGATGTGAAGGTGGATTAATTCTGGGCACGAACATCTCCCTGGTTATGGCACAGTCACGGTTTCTTAGTGGTGATTGATGTTCGGGAGTGAAACCTCCTTGAAAGAGCTAGGTTGGAGGTTTGCTTCAAATGAAAAAGCGGTGGTAAAGATCTGCCTTACTGACTGGATATGCTGGTGTGTTCCTGAAGGTTTAAGATTGGTTAAAATTACACCAGCTCAGAAACAAGGGTAAGGAGGTAGCATCTCTAGTTGAGATGCCAGTCTCCTTTCCAGCTTTTCAAACCTAAATTTGGAGCATCTAGTCTTATAGATGGCTTGCTGCTGTGGGTACACAGATGGTATCACAGTTAATGGTTTTCCATGGAAATGGAGCTGATCCTCTGCCTTGCTCCGCTGAAGGCGGGGCAAGTTTTTTGTGGCCTCTAGCTCAGTTTCGGATAATCTGCAGGGAAGATATCTATTAATCTCTAGAAGCTAGGAAAGGCTCTTCTGGTAGTTCAACTAGATGGGTTGCTTCAAGCAGTGGAAACTGGACTCCTACCATCTGACTCCTGTTGTCAAAGGCTTCTTCCATCTTCCAAGTACTTGAATCTCTCAGACAAATTTTTGCTAAGACCATCAATGTGCAGGTCGTCTTTCCATCTTGAAACCCTCTGATCCATCACTGCAGTGGAGCTACCAGGGGGACTGGTTTGTACCTGGAACAGTCTACAGGCACTGCCTCCTTTCTGCTCAGGCATGTTCCTGTGCCTCTGGCCCAGCAAATAGTTTGGGCAGAGAAGGCAGGTAATGAAGAAATACAGAAGTGGGTGACCTGCTTTTCCAACTCTGTTTTTTTGGCACTGGGCCTTGAGGTATAGACATAGGCTCCTGCTTCATGTGTCAACTTTTTTAGGCTATGAATTAAAGATTATGTTGGCTGGCTGGGCCCTAGAGCTGGATTGGTTGGAATTTAGGCTCAAAAACAGAAAATGAGGGTTTGCTGGGCTTGTTGCTGCTAATAATCTGTTCGAGTTGGGGAATTTCTTCCCTCCCAGCTGCCCCACAGAAAGGGAAAGAGGGAGGCTGAGAAGCATCCCTGTACAGGGCAGAGCTGGCTGAGGCTAATGTGTCCTGCGGTTTATCAGGGTTCATCAGGGCTGTCTGGCAGCAGGCGCCAACAGCTCCCCATCATGCTGCCTTCTTGAATTTCAACACTCTGCCTATCTTGCCAATAGCGAGTGTCATTATTTTCACTCGAACTAGCAGTTTGTGTTTGGAAAAGGAAGGGCAGAGAGGAAGGAGAATGGAAAGGGTGGGCTGGATTTAACCTGTGAAAAACCCACACTCAGTATTTCCTATAGGGATAGCAGGAAAACTCAGCTTTGTCCTTGGCTCGGTAGACTAGCTGGGTAGCAAGATGAAACCCAGCAATCCTGCCACTGATGTCACTTACTGAGTCTGCAGCATAGACCAAAGGCTCTTCTGGTGAGCCACAGATGTGACAATGGGCTTTTGCTTATAACGGAGCAAATGCTGAACATTTTTACACTGAAACCCTGAAAGGGACAAACTCATGGCTGGAAGAATTTCACCATTCCTTCCAAGTCAGTCTTAAAGCTTTCTGTTGTTTCAGACTTGTGCCTTGCCTTGGTAAATCCTCACAGTAGTCTTTTTTTTTTTTTTTTTAACTCCCCCCCCTCTCTCATGGGATGGAAAGAGATCTCCCGAGAGTACCAGTCTGAATCCAGTGCTGTTCAGGCTGGGGAAATGCGTTCATCTGCGTGGCCCTTATTTCTCCTTTGCATGTGTCCTGCCCTTGACCTGACTGTCTTTTCCCTTGCCCTTGCAAGTGCCAATAAACTTTAGATCTTATCAGTGATTTCTTTGTTTCCTCTGCTCAGGAAAACAAGTCAGTTTTAATAATGTTTTATTTGATCTTTTTTGAACTTGTTTTTGTTTTTTTTCCCAAGGGAGGTGAGTGAGTTTCTGCTTCTTTTCTGAAGGCTCACATTTTCAGAGACGAGCCTTAAAGCAAAATTTGGTCTAATAATGGTTGTCACAAGTACCACTGTTAGGGTGAAGCTAGAGGCTAGTTTAAGGTTGGGAGAAAAGCTAATATACTACATAGGGACATGCCTTTGGCCAGCATGGAGCTCAGCACCTATCCCAATTCCCTTTATAGGAGCTGTGACTTTTGGCAAATCCCTAGGCTGAAGATACTGATGAATGCCAATACCTATGCTGCTTGCTTTTAAGTATTGAAGAATACTCCAAGAGCGAGTTTGATTTGCTGGTTGCTTAACAGAGCTGACTTTTAAATAGCTCAAGGTGAACTAAGGTGCTTGGTCCTTATGGGAATGTTAAATGAAGGTGGGCATTGAGGTGCCGCTGGAAGGAGATTCTCCCACCTGTCAGCCCTTGTGTTGGGTTTGCATGGCAAGGTTTTGTTAGCGGGGGGGGGCTACAGGGGTGGCTTCTTTGTGAAGCTGCTAGAAGCTTCCCCCATGTCAGACAGAGCCAATGCCAGCCGGCTCTAAGACGGACCTGCCGCTGGCCAAGGCCGAGCCCATCAGTGACGGTGGTAGTGCCTCTGGGAGAACAGATTTAAGAAGGGGAAAAGTTGCTGTGGAACAGAAACTGCAGCTGGAGAGAGGAGTGAGAATACGTGAGAGAAACAGCCCTGCAGACCCCCAGGTCAGTGCAGAAGGAGGAGGAGATGCTCCAGGCGCCGGAGCAGAGATTCCCCTACAGCCCGTGAGGAAGACCACAGTGAGGCAGGCTGTCCCCCTGCAGCCCAGGGAGGTCCGTGGTGGAGCAGATCTCCACCTGCAGCCTGGGGAGGACCCCACGCCGGAGCAGGGGGATGCCCGAAGGAGGCTGTGACCCTGTGGGAAGCCCGCACTGGAGCAGGTTTGGTGGCAGGACTTGTGACCCCGCGGGGGACCCACACTGGAGCAGTCTGTGCCTGAAGAACTGCAGCCCAGGGAAGGGACCCACGCTGGAGCAGTTCATGGAGGACTGTCTCCCGTGGGAGGGACCCACACTGGGGCAGGGGAAGAGTGAGGAGTCCTGCCCCTGAGGAGGAAGGAGCGGCAGAGACAACGTGTGATGAACTGACCCCAACACCCATTCCCTGTCCCCCTGTGTCACTGAGGGGAGGAGG
The DNA here is from genome assembly GCF_947461875.1 of Haliaeetus albicilla. NCBI lineage: Eukaryota > Metazoa > Chordata > Aves > Accipitriformes > Accipitridae > Haliaeetus > Haliaeetus albicilla. Next base: position 4,938,493 of record NC_091496.1, read on the forward strand.
GAGAGAGAACTGGGAGTGAAGCTGAGCCCAGGAAGAAGGAAGGGGTGGGGGGAAGGTGTTTTAAGATTTGGTTTTATTTTCTTATTACCCTACTCTGATATAATTGGTAATGAATTAAGCCAATTTCCCCAAGTCGAGTCTGTTTTGCCCGTGACAGTAATTGGCAAGTGATCTCTCCCTATCCTTTTCTTAACCCATGAACCTTTTGTTATATTTTATCTCCCCTGTCCACCTGAGGAGGAGAGTAACAGAGTGGCTTTGGTGGGCACCTGGTGTCCAGCCAGAGCCAAACCCACCACAGCCCTACTGTCTCATGGGAACTCATCTAAGCTCAGGTGCAGGAGGACAGTGGGATGGTTCCTACCTCTACACCAGGCTGGTGGAGCTTTAGGCAAACGGGTTTCCATGGCTAGCAGGGAAATGTCCCCAGAGCTTCTTTGTTTTACAACCTGTGTCATAGTTTTCATCTGTCTGTGCAGTCTCTTTCTCCGCCACTGAGATGGCTTGGTTATCTGAAGGGTCTGCTCGGATGAAGTACCAAATCAGTAGGCAGCCTTTTCTCCCAGGCAGGAGGGAGAGCACATGGCAGCCCTGTTTCGGTAGCGTGACCCATGTTTCACAAGCTGCTGGCCTCCTGGTGCGGGGAGGAATGCATGAAGTATTTGAGGACTGCTGAGTGAGACAGTAGCACATTGTCCCAGGACTGGGAAACCATGGTCCGTTCCCAGCTGTGCCACTGACCTGCTGTGATCCTGACCTGGCTGCATCTGCAGGGTAGAAGTGCCTTGTCCGAGTTGTGCTGAAAACTCCCAGACTGGAGTTTGGCTTGAAAACCGTATCTGAGGGTATGTCCCATGACTGTCATAGCGATGAGGTGCTGTCTTGTGATGAAACTCCCTGGGGAACTGCGGAAAAGTTGGCTCGAGCAGTTTTGTACGAGCTGTACGGTGGGCAGGTAGCAGCCTGAATGGGTCTGGATGCGCCACGCTTAGTGCCTGCTCTGTCATCCACGCTTGACTGCGAGGGGATTTGAGTTTGCAGCTGAAACCCACTGAAATTACCAGTTCATTAGGCCCCAAGACTAGCCTGTTGTAGCCTGTCAGAGTTCGGTGAGTTTATAATGCTGCGTGTGACTTAACTACCCACCCATTTTTTCAGGTTCAACAGCATCATGATATTAGTATGATAAACAGAGGAAATCTTCACTTGTAAGAGGTGGAAACTTTCCAGTGTGTCCTGAACCAAAAAAAAAATTCTTTGAGACCAATGGGGGGGATGGCAAAAGAGCTTAATCTGATCTACTGCTATCCTTTGAGTGCCTGATATGCTGCTGTGAAGATAACAACATGATATGGAGGGGCTGGAGCGTGCGTGAGGGTGGGGAGGAAATCTTCCCCTGGGGCTCTTCTGCTCCTTTGAAGTCATTGACTCATTGCAGTTTGTTTTTCCTGTTTAGTCGTTTTGTTGCTGTGGTGACTGGCCCCGTGGTGCTGCCTAAGTGCTAACAAGTGGAGGGCATGTTAATTCACAACCGTGCCTGGAAATAGCCACGGATAAGACTAATTCCCCCCTGCTCCTGGTTTTGCCCTAGGGAATACTGGGCTCTGGGACTGGTTGAGCTGTTGGGGACACTGCACGTGAATGCTGAAAGCCCCCGCGCCATCCCCTGACTTGTGCTTTGGAGCTGGAAGGCTGCTGTGGGTCAGGCACAGGGAGGAGGCTTCACAGTGCGTTGGTTCGGTCTTGGAGAAAAGTGGGGTCAGATGGGGCTGAGGCTTGGGTCTAAGGCGAGGTCTAAGCTGCCTTGCTGGAGGAAGCGAAGTTTGTGGGGGTGGTTGTGGTACCTGCCCCTTGTCCCTGCACCAGCCGTGAACTAATGATGCTATTTGGGTTCTGTGATGGGTGAGTGGAGGGGGGGGAAGGGGCTGCTGGCATTGCTCAGCTAGGGAAGTATCACTGGAGGTCCTTGATGGTGCTGTTAGGCTTGTGCCCCTCTAGAGTTGGGTGCTGAGGTGCCAAGGACCTGGCCAGTGTTGATGTTGGAACTGGCGTTGACGAGAAATCCCATGACTTGACTGAGCTCCCAAGTACTGCTGGGCATGATACAAGCTGTAGCGCAAGGTTTGACTGCACTTCAGCTGTGCTTAGAGCTAGCTACTGTCAGGGCTAACGAGGGTAGGGATTCTCTTGCCCAAAGCTGTTTTTGAGGTAAAAAGAAGGGGTGGGATGGGGTTGAGCAAACAATCTGCCAAGCTGTGAATATTACCCGTGCATCCAGCCTGCTGGCTGGCATTGGGTTTCAGCTCTTCTGCAGTCAGTGCAGCCATAGCCCAAGTAAAATTCAGCCTTTTTCCTCTTCCAGATGATGTGGCTGGAGGATGCCCCACACGTGGCTCTGTCTGCATCGTGCAAACGCTCCAGGCCGGTGGCAGCCAGTTAGCTCAAAAGAGCCTGTTGGTAGCTTCAAGTCTGAAGTTAGCTACTGAAAAGCGTAGGTGTTCCTGGAGGCAATGGGCAGCCTTTTGACCATGCAGTGAAGCTGTGGGCTTTCTTACCTGGAGAGGTACCGGTGAGAGGTGTCAGTGCTCAATTTTGGCTCCCGCAATTCAGATGGAGCCAGGAGCTGCTGTGCCAGGTAGAAATAAGGTGCTACCAGGCTAGGACACCACTCCTGATCTTGCTGGCTATGGCTGAAGCTAAGTCTGTAGCTCTGCTTGCTCTCCTGGCTGAGCTCTGGAGATAGCAAGTAGCTGGGGGCCTGGGAAAAGGTCTGCATTTGGTACAGCTGTTTGCAAAATATGTGGCCTAGTTTTTGTACATCTCCGCTGAGGCTGCAGCCTGGCCTGAACATGCATGTCTATGTGTGAGTCCTGTCCCATGGTGAACAGAGCTTTTAGCTGCCTGTTCTCATCTCAGGGAGTGGGGGGGGACAAATGACACCAGATCATCATGGTGTCTGCGCCCAAATCTGTCTGGCTGTTGTTGGAGAGATGGTCAAGGTGACCTTACGACCTTTCCCATCTGCCAGAGAGGATTAGATCCTTGCAGCAGACCCCTCCAGGGGTGCTTGACCCTTTCAGCAAGCAGTATCAGGAAGAGCTGAGAACTTCCACTCCATCAGCATCTGTCTGTTCTCCTTTCTAGGTGTTACTCTCTCCAGACATGGATTTTGATCAGTCTGAAAGTGACCAGGATATTTCAGGACTCCAGGGAACAAACCAGAAGATGAAGCAGCCCAGCTATCAAGTGGTCATCTGACAACACAGAGACAAGGGAGGTAGAGGAAGGGAAGCAGCACTGTGATCCTTGAGCTGACTGAGGAAGGGCAGGGTGGGGAATGCTAGTTGATCCCTATGAATCTGCAGAGATCCTTTTGCCTGCCTCATCTAGACCTATCCTTCTGCAGTTGTCTCTTTGGGATGGTATCTGTGCAGGCTTGGGGCTGTCTGACCCTAACCTGTATGTATGCAGGCACATTGCAGTTAGGGGCATGGGTATATACTTCCCTTGGCTGGCCAGCTGGGTGTAACTTTGTCAGGGTTAGAGACTGAAATAAAAAAATTGTCTGCTTTTCTTTTTTTATAGAAAAGAGGGAAAAAAAAAATCTATCTTGTACTACCTGAACTGTGACACTTTTATATGCACAACACTCAAAAGTATTGGTTTGTAATATGTATTTAAATGTCTTGAATTGGGAAGATTGTCTCAGTGGATCTGATGCTTTTTACTTTTTATAAGGAATGCAATAAATATTTGACCTAAAACTGCTGCATAAATGAAATGCCTTCATATGCTTAATGCTTTGCAAAATCCTAATGCTGTAAAAGGGAGGAAGGGGATCTGTTGAAATTTTTCCTGACCAGTTCCTTACAGGGCAGGTTGTCTTTCTGTAGCAGGGGTCTCCTAGTAAACCCACAGAAGAAGAGCTGAGCCATGGTGTTCAGTTTCTGTAGATGGGTTGTATGAGCCACTTCAGTGCAAAGACCTGATGCTGCAGCATCAGCTGGTGCCAGACTCCAGCCTGGAACAGACTCAGAGATCCATCCCAGTTGTGACCTTACAAGTGAGTGTTTGTGGGGAACTAGAAGTTGACTACTTGTCTTTTACCTAGTTTAAAAATAAACATATCAAATCTCTGCAGCACCTGATTCAAAAACTAGACCTGAAGAGTCAGCTGAAGCCCCACTAACCAGCCATGATCTTATGGGTGTAAGGGAATGGCCTCAGGTAGGACTGCTGCGGGAGTCCCAGATCCTGGCACCTTTTCCTCCAAGTGTGAGGTGCAGGGCTTTGCCTTTGGTCTCTTGTTAATATACCCTGGTCATCTATAAACAAACAGAAAAGCAAAACACTTCACAGCTCTCTTGGGGAGAGAGAGCACAGAGCAGCTGCATAATAAACTCCCAGGCTGGATGCAGATACACAGCTGTGATCAGACCTGGATCCTGATCCAGGATCCACTGAACTGAACCGATAGATCCAGTTGAGCCATAGACAGACTTTGCTTATTGCAAGACAGTCCCCAGAAGTGTTGGGCAAGAACTATCTTTTATTTTTCTTCCCTCCCTTGTATTTTCCCAAGAAAACACTACTTATTAAGGAGCAGAAAATAAAGGATTTTCATCTTCTAATTTAGACAGATTTAGACTTTTAAAAGCTGAGCTGAGAGGGGGGTGAAGTTTTTTGGGTTTGTAGGTTTGTTTGGGTTTGTTTGGGTTTGTTTGGTTTTGGTTTCCCCCCCCCCCTAACTTCAAAGTAGTTTAGAAGCATTAGATGCAAATCAAAGTCTTGCATGCCCCTTAGTGAACTAGACGCGCTTGGCTACACTTGCAGCTGTGCAGCCTTATACTGTATTTCTGGAAATTAAGTCCTTTTTTGTTTCCTCCTTACTTAATGAAGGGTCAAAATCCTACTTCTGCTGGCACATCAAATGGCTTTTGGAACACATGGCACACAGCTCTCTGAATAGATCATTTGTATTGCTTAGTGAAATCAGTTTCACAATGCAGCTTTTGCTTGTCTTGCTGAGTTCTGTGCTGGTAAGGGCTGGAATAACTCCTGTGCTGTTGAAGGTCTTGACTGAAAATAGATAAAAGCAGCTTCCCTGTTGGAAACTTGCTCCCTATTTTGAGGTGTACTAGTGTTTTGGGTTTTGTTCTTGCTATAGGGCTGCACAGTGCAATGCTGCAGTATGTGAGGAGTGCAAATTCAGCCACAGCAAAGTCCTTGTCCTAAAATGGAAGGTGAGTGACGTAATCTTCAACTTAGCCTTTTGTTGAGGCTGGCTGAGAAGGCTTACAATAGGCAATAGCAGGGCAAGTATGATGTTGGAGAAGGTTGTCCCTCTTGAGCACTGTGTAGCCAGTGCTGTTTCAGCAACCCTAAATTCAGGAGTCCTGTTCCCTTGTCTGAAATGGTGGTGTGCGATTTTTTTCCATTGCACTCCAAAGTGATTGCTCAGTCCTCATTCCTGAGCTATCTGAGCAGCTTGCAATCTTTAACCGTATCACTGCACAACCAAGTGCTCCATGATGCTCTTGGAGATGAGAACAAATGTGTGCCTCTGTGCTACATCAAAGGGCTATGAGGACCAAACCTAGACATATTTTCCTTCTGAGATAGGGAAGTGTTGTGATGCCCCCGTTATAGATGGGAAATGCTGAAGTTTACAGTCCATGACCTGCTTTTGTTCTTACTGCTTTTGGGGCAGCAGGAGCACAAACTCTGGTTTTCCATGTCCTATGCTACTGAAAGGCTGGATCAGTCTTCTCTATGTGGTTAAATTCTCAGTTTAATGTAGGACTAGAACCCTAGGGTCTGTTCACCTAACACATTTCTTGCTTCCTACCAAGTGTATAGAGCCTGAAGAACATCACTTACCTTTAATTTTCTGCTGAAATTACTTTGGTTCCCAACCTACTGTTAAATTGTGAGTGGTTCTTTCAGCCATCTGGTAACATGAGCTTGTCCAGCAGCATAAAACATACATAACCTTAGCTTCAAAGCTCGTTTTATCTTTGCCAAATGAAAGTTTCACTACAGTGTTCACTGTAAAATATTTATTGTGAAATGGATAACTGGAGCCTTAATGAGAACTTGAGTATATTGCTCCAGGTGCTTCATATGGCTGGGAAGTTGGACTTGATCATTGTTCTTTTCAGGCCCTGAAAGAAATATGTTTCCTTGGCTGGAGGAGAGGGAAGAGGAATAATGATGCACCTGAAGCATTAGCAGTATGTGTGCATATATATATATACACACATATCTATATACAGGAGAGATGAGACAAGAGGAGAGCTGAAGCCAATCACTCCCCTTAGCAATACATTTGAACAGCAAAACGTGGGAGGAGAGTGAAGATTTCAAAGAAATCTCTTTTCCATAAGGACAGTATGAAGAACATACCTGCCGAACCCCGACCTGCCTAGTTCACTGCCACTATCCTGTTCACCCTGTGCTAGTGAAATGGTGGGTTATTTGGAAATGGGCTGAGTGATCTTCCCACTGTTGTCTTAGGTGCAGAATTAAACTTCACAGGTGCTCTTTTCATCTCATTTCTAGCCCATAAGCATGCTGCAGAGCATTAACCTCTCTGGTTATTGCATGCTCAGGACTGTGCTGAAGGTCTTGCCTCTAGCTGTCCCTTGCAGGAGAGCTATTTCTCAAGATACTGGGCCCAAAGCAGTAGTTTTTTCTTTATGTTTTGTTCCAAAGCATGAGGCTTGGCATGAGTCTTGCACTGAAGTCTCTGTAGGGATCTTCCAGAGTGCAATTAAATCTAGCTGGTTGCTTTTTGCTGTTTCCTTCTTCCCTACAGCACATGGTGTGAATAAGCAACTATGCTTGCTACCTGCTCTGCTGCCACAGTGCTAGCAATAAACTAGATGATCAAGCAACTGGAAAACCACCACTCCACCCCCAGCAGCTGGAGGTCCTACAGCAACAATGATTTAATTTTTAAATATGCAAAAAAATCAGTCAAGATTGAACCTATTTCTGTAGGTCTCTGGCAAATCTGTTTTCTCCTAACACATGGATATCATTTAGCTCCTGGAGATGCTTCCACACCCACCCTCCTTCCTTTCAGTTCTGGAAAGGCAGAGTATACATGAGCTCAATTTGGCCTTGCCATGTAAATGTCTTTGTGGTTGTCAAAGTCCTCTTTGGCCAAGTTCTCTACTACGCAAACTCCCCTGTGGCTGATCTATAGCATTATTCATTGATGCCTCACTTTAAAATAGACCACAGCCTTGCAGTTTGGGTTTGGAGGTTTCTTTGCAGAGCAGCACCACCTGCAGTGGGGGTGGCTGGCAGACCCTTCTGTAACCTCCTGCTGCCAAATTCCTGCTGTGTACAAATTCCTGCAGTGTAAAGAAAGGGAGCCAGGGGAAATTGGGATGAAAAATTTTTGACAATTTGGAGTAAATAAAGACTTCCTCCCTGATTAGAAAAGCAGCTAGAAATGTCTAGTCTATATTCAAGAGGCTGCTTTGTAGGGTCATAAGCTGTCATGGGTGCTGGTTCATCATCCTTCAGAGAATTTAAATCTCTGCTAAGCAGAAGTGATGCTCTGTTCAAGGAGGTTACAGGTCTGTTGGAAGCTCACAGTGAAACTTTGTTTCTCCCCGAGGGAGTCAAGACTTGAGAAATCACTAAACCTGCAAAGTTATTTAAATGAGATGCTTCATGGCGTGGGAGCCTGCACCACTGCTGTTGCTGCTGAAGACCAGAGGTGCTTTTTAAGCATGCAGCCTGTGCACAGAGACAGTAATAAACCACATGAAGGTTTTCACCACTGTTTTAAGGGTCCGCAGTGGTTCAGGGAACATCATGCTTAGTGGCAAATCCAGACCCCATCCCAATAACCAAGAAAGCAATACCTTCTCGTGGCCTGTTGATTCAAGGTTTTGATTGGTTACCTCTTTGATGCTAATGGGCCACTGCAGATGCATATCCACCCACCTCTCCTCTCTCTCCCTCTTCTTCCCCCAGGGACCATGGCTGGAACAGGTGCTCCAAGTCACTTTGCAAGGCATATCACCCAGTGTTGTCTCTCAATATAGGCACTGTGCTGTATGATCTCTGCCTCTCACTGGGTAATGACTCAGCCCCTGGGGGTATTGCACAGATCCCTGCATGGGTTTATTTTAAGGCCAGCAGCTCTCTGCACTGTTCAATATGAGAGCTGGCCCATTTCTCCCTCCCTTCCCACTGGGAGAGCACTGATCACACCTTTAGCCACGTCCTCAACCCTTCCCCCCCAACCTCCTTGTCTTCAGGAATTTGATGAACAATGTTCATCTAGCATGAAAGAGAGACAGCTGATTTCCAAGGGCAAAAAGCCTTGGTTTCTTTGGCACCAAAAAGTAAAGAAATATTCATAAGTTGCCTAGCTCTAGAGGCTTCAGAAGGGAACCGCTGTCACACATGCTGCTGTAATGCATTGCTATGATCAGCCTTAAAGGCTGTTAACTGTCCCAAAGCTGGTCCCTGTGTCGAAAGGATGAGAAGCCAAATAGTCTTTATAACTCCCATCGATCAGTTTGTCCGCATTGTTTTTGGCAAACCAGCAGTCAACTTCCTGCTGGCCATTGTAGATCCTCCTCTGCTTCCACACAACAGGAACGAGCCGTCCTTTCACTTTCAGGTTAGTTGTAGGGCTTGGCTTTAATGCTTCAGTTTGGTTCTGACCGACCTGCTGATGACTTGTGTTTAGAGATTCCTGAAGAAGTTTAACTTCGTGGTTCAAGAACTGACCTGCAAGGCAAGATAAAATAGAGTCCATGACTGGCTGTTTTGTGCCTGTTTGTAAGTTGTTTTTTGTTGTTTGGTTGGGGTTTTTTTTTTCTTTAATAGGCCATATTTTGAGGATTCTTAGCATATGGGGTTATAACGGGCCTCTCTGCAATAGCAGAATGAATCTAGATCCTGCAATTCTTTTCTAAATCTCACAAACAGAGAATAGAATAAAACCCTATTTCTTTTTTTTCACTCATCAAGATACATTGGATGAGCTAAAGAGCTTTTTGAGCTGCTAGTATTAAGTTCCCTTCTATCGGCCACGGTTACTAGAGGATAATAACCCATACAATGCCCATCAGCAAGCAAAAAGAAGATCTAGGCCTGAAGTTCCAAGTTCTCTTCCCTTGCCTTCTTGGGAGCAAGCTCTTTTAGGCCAAACCTAAGCATGGATTTAGAGGTTTGTTTATTCAAGTAGCCTGAATCCAAAACCCCACTCCTGAGGGATCACCTCCTGCTTAACCTGGGGGTGCCTGAATGTCACAGAAGCTACGGCTTCTGTCTTAGAGTTCTGCACTTGTACATGGCCATAAGCATCACTACTTCTCATTGGCTGAAAGAACCCAACCATCTAGACATTCTCTGAGCCTACCTAAAACCACCTAGTTGCTCTCAAAATGTGGGGATGGCTCTTCACTTCATGTTTGAAAGAAAGGGCCCACAAAAAGTACCAGTGTTTCTTGATCTCAATCAGGTTCAGGTGTAAACAGCTCAGTCCTGCAAAAACAGACCCTCTGGACATGTGCAAGTGCAGTACTTGAAGGCTAAGCCAATGATCCCCAGCAATGTGCTAGTTTTATGACTAGAGCTCTTTCAGAATCTGCAAGACCTCAGCTGACTGTCCTCTCTGCCTGGAGAGATTTGGAGTCTACTTTGCTATGTCCCTGAGAGCACATTAGCAGCTGGGCTATTCTGAATTAGGTCTGCTGTTAGAGAATCTCTTATTGGTATCTTACTCAGGGTTCTTGTGCAATATTTGGATTCTGTTTCTGTATTGGGAGCATCAAGCATGTGTATTCTAATAAAGACTGTATTAAACAATCATAAAAAGAATGGAAATGTGAAAAACAGGCACAACCACATAGCTAGGATAGTGGGAGATAGTTCATACAGAAAAAGATGGAAGAGCAGTTGGGGATGCTAGCAATAGAGAAGTTGTTTGAGAGTGGATGTAAAAGTCTCACCTGGGAACTTAAACCCCACCTGCCTTGTTCATTAGTTCCTGTCTCTGTCCTTTAAAACTCTTTGGAAGGATCATTTTTGTCTGGTTTATAGCTCTGAACCTGAGAACCTGTTACCTACCCAGTAGCCCATGGGAGTCAGAAGAGAGGCCTTTACTGTTGGAGATGTAGAACCCCAGGTGATTCCTCTGATATGGGGCTGGCTTCTTGTAATGGTGGATGAGGATGACAAAGCTGATTGTGTCTCGTATCGTCACAGTGACGTTGGAGTTGGCAGAGATGGACACCTCGAGGCTGCTGCTTCGCACAACAGCACTCCGATCACAGGACAGAAGAAGTCTTTCCCCATCATCCAGAATGACTCTTCTGGGTGTGATCTCTAGGTAAGATCTCTCTGGCTTATTGCTGAGGATAGTGATGGTGCTGAAGTAAGTCCGATGCTTCTTGTGGCCATTGGGTGGTGCAGGAGCTCCAATTAATTGCCCATTCACGGTTACACCTTGCAGGAAGATAATCAATAAATAAAAGCTGGAACCAAGAATAGGTCTAATGCCTCAACGATATAAGCCTTGCAACTGAGGACATGCAGATTCACCACCTCATGCTCTATTATTTCACCTACCAGTATTCAGAACAGTATAACCAGTCTGTTATAAAATGATTACCTTATACAGAGTACCTAAATTTACCCAAGCTCAGAAATACTAGCCTTCCCTGGAGACAGGTGCCCTCAGTCCCATTAGTGCTAACATTGTGTACACAGTGCTACAGGATAGGACCAGCTGCTCCTCAGCACAGCACTTCCTAAGCTCCATCCAACCTTAGACCTACTTATGATCGAGATGATGTGCAGGGATTTTGAGTCACATAAGACAAATATTTTGTCTTCCTAACTGCTATAGCCTGACCAATCATGGTATGATTTACCTAGACCACCTATTTGTTGATGCGTAACTCAAACCCGGCAAACACACCAGATCTTGGAGGACTAAGAAAAGCTGCTGGCAGGCCTGCTTTTTCTCATATCACCAACTGGCATAGGGACTAAAATTCTAGGAAGAGGACCTGGGCATATCTGAATACTGCTGTCTCAGAGAATCTTAGGGTAGTAGACAGCTGTGGTTTGATGTCCCTCTCCACCTGAATCCTAAGAAGAGAATCAGCCTGGGAAGCCACAGAGTAAGGGTTACTACCTTGGTCAACACGCTAAAGACTCAGCAGGACCTGTAGAGGGAATAGCCTGACCTGCTACAGTCTGAGGTGAAGTGCTGAACTTCTTTGGGTGGCAGCATAAGAAATTCAGGTTCTCTTTGTGTCACTGCAGAAGAGGACCCTGAACCCTTCACTCCCACTGGGTTATTTCCAGCTTCATCAGTGCTGCCTTTCCCACTTCCCTGAGTTTTCCCCCAAAACAACCACTTTTGAGTAGTCTAAGGTACAGATCCCACTGAGTCAAATAAAGCTTAGATATCCATAGTAAAATTACAAATAATTTTAATGATTTTTGTGACTTGCTGTGTATAAGACGGTGTCTCACTTCCCACAGGCCTCTGAACAGCTACTAGACCATAACAATAGAGGAGGAAGCTTGTTGCTAACCCAAGCTAGACCCAAGCCATCAACACTGAGATGAAATATCTCCAGGTCCCATCACTCCTGGGGGGAATCTCTCATTTCTGTCTTCATAGACTCAATTTGCTAGTGCTACAGAGTCTGTTTTCCTCAAACCCATTCTGCATTTGAGCCACAGAATCATTCAAGCAGTAGCACAAACAGAGTCTGTAAAAGAACTCTAAGGGAAACATTGCCAGGAGCTGGATCTTATTCACTAAGGCAGGCATGAACTCAGAAATATGGAGGCTAGACCACTGCCACACAGAACAGAATTCTTATAACTTTACTGTGGGGTTGTTTATCTTCTTTGTAAAACAAGTCTGTGCATTGTCTCTGGTTTCAACACCCCTTCCTCCCACCATTTCCCTGCCCAGGACATAATCTCCTTATTAGCTGCCCTGCTTAGAATTCCAGATCGGATCAAACCACAGTTTGGGCCCCTGAGGAAGAGACCGGGTTGGGTAAAGCAGGTCCTGAATTGTGTGGGTTTTCTCAAGGTTCTCATGACTCAGTAACCAGTTTGGTAGTCTCTCCACTGACACAGCCACAGTCCTTGGTTAGCCTGTTTGGATACTTCACTCTGTCCTGAAGCAAACAATACTGTAAGTAAAGAGTGAAGTTCCAATAACAGAGCAATTTTGGTGAGTCCAAATCTCTTATTTGCATGTTGTGACTTTGTAACTAGAGGGCTGATGAAGTTGCACATCAGAGAAATGCACTGTCACTGCACCAGAAAGCTGAATCCCCTGTGTAATCTCTTGGCACAGAGGTGGCTGCATGGCTTTTGCAAGCACTACACACAGCATGCAAAATGCCTGGTGTTTGTTCAGCTGTGGCTGTTGTAGCACTGGTCAAGTGCAACTCCCAGACCATACTGGGTCTAATGATCGGGAACTGAGCTCTCCAATCTTGCTGCTGCCTTTATTCCAGTCAATGGAGACCTGAACTAGGAAAGTTTGGATATACATAAAGGCCAGTTCTCTCTATTGAACTCCCTACGCTGTTGACAAACACCTCTGTAGATAAATTGTTTATGTAACAGTGGTCAGGCCTCCTCCTTGCTTAGGCTTGCTGTGAATTTACCCATAAGCTATGATAAAGTTGGAGGTCAGTAAGGGCAAGAAAACAGTTTACTTCCCCTTCTAATACAGATGATTAGAGCCAGAAAACTGGTGTGCACCAATTTTCCATTGCCTGGCCAGAAAAGCAACTTTTTCTAATCTCCTGCCACTTCCTTGCCTATGAAGCACCTTGGTGCTTAGTCTTAGTGCTAGAGAGCTGGCCTTGCGCTTCAGCTTTCCTCCACAAACAACGGCTTTGCTTGGCTGCTTACCAGATTCCTTATGATCAGAGACCAGTCGGAGAATGTCCCCTGGTTCTCCATCAATATTGAAGCAGACAGAGAACTTGCTGGAGGGAAAATCAATGACAAAGTGAGGGTCTCCATCCGCTGAGAAAACACGGAAAAAGAGACAAATGTGAGAGACACAAAACTGCAGTGTCCAGGAATGTAACAAAACTGCTTTTCAAAGTGTGTTTGTCCCTGTTTTTATTAAGACCTCCTGGTTTGTTGTTTTTAGAGGTTTGGATGGAGTTTGCCAGGAAATGCCAAGTTTTGCTTTGTTTTTCACAAAGATTATTTTATTTTGTTTTTCCTCACAGAAGAGGTTGGCTTTTCAATGAAAAATTCAAAATCCAAAGCAGTCCAGGTGAAAATCAGGATATCTTCTTCCTGAAATATCGTTTCAGTGATTTATGGGAATTGTCATGCAGGTGTTTTATACTCCTCTTCTCCATACTGCGTTGGGAGGCTACATCCCCCACAGCACACAAAAATGTATCCTCTAACCAAGGACTGCTGCATGGGCACGCCTTCCTGGTCCTCAATGTCAGATTGGAGCAGTCAACAGCAGATTTTAAACAATCCCACAACCTTAATTTTTCAACAATCCTTGACCTGTCATCAACTACCAGATAGTTGTTAATAATAAGACAAGCCAAACCCCTAGTTTCTAAGGTAAATTTGACCTTATCCCAGGAAATTCAAGTCTAAATTCTTGATCTGGGCTTATTCTTCAGTGTTTAATGTATGAAAAGGATGTTAAATAGAGGTGCGGAACCAACAGGGAAATAGCAAAACACTACAGAATTTTCTTTTTTTCCTTTGACAACACATTTTATGTTTCAGCAACATTACTTTATAATAAGTTTTTTTGACTAGTTCTAGTACAGAGAGAATGTGCTTCCTGTTCTCCCCTAATCTACAGAAGTCTCTAACATGAGGATCAAGTGTTGTAGATTATCTGCCTTGCTATGTTTCCTCACATTTCTTCTCATTACTGATCCTCTGTGTATTTTGGTTTTGTTTTCATTTTCCTCCCTACTCTGCAGGTCTAGTAAAAAGGATTTTGGCGTTCTGTCAGGATGGTTATACTACAGTAGCATGCAGCTGAGGTTTCCACAAATCAACCACTATTATTTTCAATTATTAAAGGCATGAAAACAGGCACCGACCTGAAGTTTTGGAGATTTTAATTCTTTGTTTATCTTGCTGTCTGCGTATACCTAGAATTGGGGAAGGAAGGCTGTTACAATTCCTTATTGAGCAGCAGAAAGAGCCATAGTATAATAATGTTCCCAAAATATTATTCAGCAAGATTATGGCACATATTCCTGCAGCTACTTTAAGCTTCATTTAGAATACCTTTTTTTCTTCAATAATTTCAACAGAGTAGTAAATGCTTCCAGGGGTGAGTCAGGTGCCTAAAAGGTTTGCTCAAGGTCACCCAGCCCACAATTAGCAAAAGCAATATGAAAATCTCAGCTTTCTCTTTACCACCCCTCGCTTCATTGGCTAGATCATCCCTGTTGCCAAAGTCAGCCATGAGACATTACCTATGCAAAAAGATTTCTTACCAGCACATCGTTATTTTTTCCCTCGTACCTGGTGGTGCCTTGTGTCCCTGCAAGCTCTGCAACTTCTCACCAATGCCATCAGTAGAAGGGCTGATAAACTCCTCTTGAGGTGGTTCTGAATGGAGCCCAGCCTCTCTCATCTTCAGAACGGTGAAGGGAGTAACAAAATTGTAAGTCAGAGCCATTGACTTGGCTTTCTCCATCAAATAGTCTTTTTCCTGATTGTCATCAGTCTTCAACCGGGAGTTAAGCAGTTCCTTGATGGTGAGGTAACTCCATGCCCTCTCAATGTAATTATTATCACCTTTGCCATCTTCCAGGCCAGGGACACCTCTGATGTCATTCCTGCTTGGCAGGTCAATAGCCACATCTGTTTTGAGGAGGATGTACTTCTTGGAGTTGCTAGCAGTCACCTCAACATGGAGACTATCTGAGGTGTGGTTGATGAGTTTGCCAGCTATTATAATTTCAGAGCCATTGAAGTAGTTAGGGAAGAAGTTCTGGGTTACTTCTTCCACATTGTCTTCAGGGTAATCAACACGGATGTCAGAGAGAAGAGGTGTTCCTATTTCATCATAGAACCTTAAACAAAGACATATTTCTCACCATTAGCACTGTTCATCCAAGTGTATGCACACACTCTTGCACTTATACATGGCTAAGGACACAGTCAGACTATTTAATATCACTCCTAAGACATTCAGGAGCTGTTAGAGGTACCAGGCCCCAAATTTAACTACTACTTCCACTGTAACTGGGCCCAGAGAGATGGGGGAATCTCTACCCCTAGAGATTTTCAAAACTTTAGTGGACAAGGCCCTGAGAAATCTCACCTAAATTTGAAGTTAGCTCTTCTTTGAGCAGAAGGCTGGATTACATGACCTCCAGAGGTCCTTTTCAACCAGAATTATTCACTGCCTCATTTTAGTTTTCAGTGTTCCTTAGGCATCTAAACAGAGTCTCTTAAGTATGTTCAGAAGCATCCCAGCATGGTCTGGCAGTCATTTACCTTACACTATGATTCAAGAGCTCTGCAAGGGAATATTTGTGACCACTTAAGTTTGCTTAAGAGGGCCTGTTCATCAAAAGTAAATTCTTGGTTTCTCAGGCTCACAGAGAGCACCCTAGTTATTTCAAAACGTACTTTGAAGAGATGCTGTTACCCGCAGTTTTCTAGTGGTATTATGCATGGTATTCCAGAGCCAGAAACTGTAAGACCAAGATGTTGGGCCCTCCAAAGCCAGAGAGTATCTGAATCAAAGCTTCTGTATCACTGGAAGAGCCCTAGATAATACAGTTTGGCATGGTCAGTGTGGGACAGGCAGGAACATGGTTTTCTGCGGGTTAGAGGAGAAAGAAAAATCAAGAAGGAATCTCACTATACCCCCATAAATGAGGACATTTCCAAGGAATGGAGGAATCCTAACTACTAAATATAGGAGGACTGGCAGAAAAGAACTCCCTGCTACCTTATTGCTGACTTTCTGTAGGAGCAAGCAATGAATTCCATGGAACCAGAGAGTTTAACCCTATAATGCTTCATTAACGTGACCTACCATACTTCTGAGAATACTTTGCACTGGACAGGCCAGAAAGCCTTTACAAGGGGGCAAGGCCTAAGTTTATGGTACTGTCTTTTCCCTGCAGCGATGTGCTTTTGATGGATCTTCCCAAACTGTTCCAAGAATGCCATGTTTCCTATTTAAATGCCAGACTCCTCATCTCTTGGCAAGTCATTTGAGACTAATTTGGTAAATAAACAAAGAACTGGCCTCAGCCATTTTTTAATTCAGGCTGCATTTATTTTTCACATCTGCTTAAACAGATTGTCTGGAAGCTGGAGTCACACTTTCTGTTTTATTCTCTCTCCAAGGAAACCCAAAGCCTGAATTGGTTGGCTTTATTTTAAAGTCTCTCTGAGCACACAGTGTCTTTGATGCAGAGACCTTGATGCCTTTTAAAACATGAGTGAATTAAACCCGAGAACTTTCTGTCAAATAACTCCTGGGTTATAACAAACAGTGGAGTGAGGGATACAACCTGCCTTATAGTACAATGCAAGGAAGTATCTGTGCAAAAATACAACCCACTGACCACAAAAATGAGAAGTTACATTGACACCCAGGTAGATTTTCCCTCCAACAGTGATTTGAATTGGCCTCCAGCAAGAGATTGTGCCTTTCTGTATAAATTTGGCACCAGATGCCAAATGGATTTGCCCTCACTGAGCTTGATAAACAGTGAGCTGTTTATCAGATAAGGTATTTGAACAAGTACTCGCAGTGCTGGGTTCCTGTGGCCCAAGCAGTCAGCACATCCTTCATTTGCCAGGGAATGCCACTCACTATCCAAAATGCATGTTCTCAGAAGCAAATTACATGGGTGGAGTGGCAGATGGATCCGATTTAAAAGGAAGACACTCTTGTTCACGCATAACCACTACAGAAAGAAAAGATCTAGTGGAAGGTCATGGTCTCATTACTCCAGATGAATTAGACACTAGCTATGCGAGAGGGCTCTGCTCAATGACTGTGTCTTTTTGGTTTCTGAGGTTCAAAGCGCTAACATTTTGGGAGTGAAAGCCAAACATTTTTGCCTGGAAGTACTGACACACTGCCTGACATTTTAGACAGAGCTACGGTTCAGATATCTTTTTGCTGTTCCTCACTAGGGTCTCCGCTTAGACTACAGCTCCCTGATCACAGGAGAGGAACATAATCTCTGGTCCTACTGAACGATGAGGATTACAGGAAACTTGGTGGGGGTTTGGGTCACAAAGAATAAGGAAATGAAGTGACTACATGATCATCCCAGGAATGACCCTGGTGTATTTTTAAAAGTCAAATATTTTGGAGTTTGGGCATAAGATTATATTTAAAAAAAAAAAAAAAAAAAAATCATTTTCTGCCCCAAACTGGGACTTCCATTCCTGAGTCTCTCCATGCTGTTTATGTTGTCAATTTGAAGTGAGCAATGCATCTTTTCCTCCCTCCATCCACCTGCGGAGAGGTGGCATTGATGCCTCCCATCTCTCCAGGTTTACATACCCAAAACAACTGTATGAATTAGGGAAACAAATACCTTGTTCTGAGGGGCTGGGAAGCTCCAGTACAGCTCAGGAGCTCTGCTAGGAAGGTGACAATTTCTGGGTAGGCATCCTCAGTATCTGATCATACTCTGCCTCTCTCTACCAGAGTCGAACCTCAAAGAAACTCCCATGTCTTGTGATGTCTCCTTAGAGGATTTTGCTTCCCAAAACCCTTGCCCACAGGACCCAATCCAGATATAAGTACAGAAAAAGCAGAACAAACCCTTTGAGGTGGCTAGCTGCATCATCATCCTCCTGGAAATGCCTTGTCATGCCACAGTTCTCCAGTGCCATCCTCTCCAGCAGCTTGTGGTCTACGTCATTGCCAATGCCGATGGTGAAGAGGCAGAATTTATCACGAATGGCATCCTTGGTGTTGCTGAGGATTTTGGACGACTGTGTTTCCCCAACTGTGGGCCTCCCATCCGTGAGGAAGATGATCAAAGAGACGCTCCTGGCATCTATGTCATTCTGAGCAATGTAATCATTTAGCAGCTTAGCACCAGTCTGGAGAGCACCATTAATATTAGTCCCTGGGAAGGTACCAAAATGATTAGCTCATTTCTTCTTCTAAGAGTGGTACAAATAATTTCCCTAAGCTCCCTTTAGTAGGATGACAGCACCTCTGTTCACTAGGATGTTCCTTTTCTCTACATGAGGTTGCACTAGCCCTTTAATTCAGTTCCACTCTGTTACTCAGCACCAGTTTGGGATAGGTGTTTATAGCCTTATGAACTGAATTATGAATTACAGTTTATTACGTGAAATTGCTATATCCTTAAATGTCTCAATGTACGATAGTCAGCCGTGGTAAGCAGAGTCACAGCACATACCATGCCCTGCCAGTACATATAAAGACAGTTAAACTTCATTAGGGACTCTCTCAGATAGTATCTGAACTGGGAAAACAAGTTCTGCTCATTTTGTCTGAAGGGCACAAAATTTGAAGAGAGGAAAAAAACCTTCAAATGGGAAAACAAGTGGTTGGGTTTGTCCCTCAAACCCCAGGGGCTAACAAAGTTTAAAGGGAAGAGAAATGGCTTTGTTAGCTGAGGACCCTGTTTTGACAAAACAACTGGCTAGTGAAGAATGGAGCTGCCTGAAGTGGGGAGAGAGGGACAAAACACAAAATAAATGAGGGAACAGATGTACTTTAGAATAATAGCCATGAAAAGGATTTGAACCTACTACTTGTTCAGAAAAAAAGAAAGCAGGAAAACAAGTGTAGGTATCTCCTTGCTCCATGTATTTTTTGTGCTAGTCAAAGCAAAGAGGGATTGGTTGTAGAACCTTTGCAAGAGTAGTATGTCTGGGTTAAAAACAACTCTCAGAAAAAAGCAGGTGAAATGGGTTAAAAGCCATACACCACAGACTCCTCCTCAGGGTCCAGAAGGGGATATCTAGGCAGATCATCAGCAAGGACGTGCTAGCAGGTCTGACTATGCATCATGTACCTAGAAACTTAGTGTGCACAGCTCCAGTGACTGCAGCAAGACAAGGAACAGGAAAGGGGCTAAGACTTCTGAAAAGTCCTCAAAATCCAGACTGTGTTTTTTTCAGTATGGTTTTGAACCAAAACCCTGTACTGAAATATCCTAATACTCTCTCAGTCTCCATCCAGATCCAAAGTTTCAGAAGGAATTTTTTCCCAGAAACAAATGAAAACCATCCCATGTGGCAGATAGTGTCATTTCAAACCCAGCCATATCACAGAAGCTGCCAAGCACTGAAAACTGTCTTTTGCCACATGCACAAATATTTAGCAGCAATATTTTGCTCCTATTTCTTTGGCGTGCGAGTATGACAGAGGTGTAAGCACAGCATGTTCTTCGTGTATGTGATCTCTGATCCTCAGTGCATTCACAATCACTGGAAGGTACTCAAGCAACAACAGCACCTTTATAGGGAAAATGCAGAGTTAGCCAAAACTAAAGTACCACTGGCCTGTAGTGGAGAATCACTGCACCTTCCCCTTGAACCCGAGTTAATCATTTCCTTTTACTTTTGTTTTCTGGCAGGTTCATGGGCAAACCCAGCTGGTTCCTGCACAGATCTTCTGGCACTTCAGGAGTAAAAAGCTTTGTACTCTGAGTTTAGTCCCACTATTGGTAATTGTTTAACTGGGCAGGTCCCTTGACCACTTCCTAAACTCTTCCTCTCACAATACAAACAGTACGGCAAACCATCCTGTTTGCTGTGTTTTTCCATCAGAGAGTTTCCTTTGCTAGGAGTGGTCACTGCTCTGGGGCAGCCATGGGAAGGTCCTGTCTGACCTTCAACAAGCTATGACTGGTCGCGACTTGCAGGGGGAAGGATTTGCATAGGTCATTTTGCAGCTCTCTGCTTACCTTGGGAGTGCTTGGCTAGGATGGGCACAGCTGCCAAAGTATGTTTGATTACAAACGTCAAATGTTTGATTAAAAACCTACAAATGTTTTTTTATACTAGTGTGCAGAGCCTCACAGAAGACCACTGAATTATATTCAAAATCATGCCTGCACTCTGTCACTGTTCTGGGGTCTCCACCTCTCCCCTCTTCACTCCTGGCAACAAGGCACAAACAAAAAAGGACAAGAGATTCTTAAGTGTCATTCTGGCTGCTCCTTGGTAGAGACAAGAAGATGACAGTACTAGGTGAGGAACGACCTCTTGCAGAAGGCGATCCCACAGCCCACACTGGGTAGTCCATCCATGGAGTTTCCAGCCCAGACAAAACCATGTGCCTGCTTTTACACAGGCTTTCCAAAACTGCACAAGTACTGGCCTTGTGTGTCCTTCACCAGGATATGGTATTTTTTTCCTGTCTCCTCAAGAAATAACCTTGGGACCTTTCCCACTCTGAGTGTCTCACCAGATAAATGGGAGAATGGGCCCAACTTGGGTTTAATAAGTATATCAGGTCATATGACTGGATCTGGAGACACTTTCCCATCATATACACTGATAAAGGGCACATATCCTTCTGTCACATAACCCTGAGTGGAGGTAGGGAAGGGGCCCCTTGTCATATGACCTAAGTTCCAGTGTCTTTTTTTATTGGTATATGCTACAGGACCAGCACTCTCCATTCTGTTGTAGTTAATTGAATAGCAAAATTAATCCCATTCATATCTCTGGATCGTACCTCCAGTAGGCGACATGTTATGAATGTATTTTTTGGCATCTCTTATATTATTTGGAGTAACTGGCACCAGCCGGTCCTGCTGCCACACCTTTATTCGGTTGGAAAAGCCAATGATATTGAAGTGGTCTTCAGGCCTTAGGTCCTGGAGAATTGTGAAGAGAGCTTCTTTGGTCTAGAAAGAGAAGACAAAAGAGACCAGTAGGCACAACTGTCACTGCTTTATCAGGCAAGAATTTAATTCTTAAGATGTTTACTGATCTTTTAGATATTTCCACACTGCCAGTTTGGCTTATGAAGAAAATTGCGATGTCCTTCCCCGTCTCAAGGCCTGATCTCTGTGGTGCCAGGTGCTATGCAAATATGAGATGAAAAAAACTCTTGCCCAAAAGATCTTGCAAAGCTGTGAGACACACATCTAGACTTAACTAAGCTTAAAAATCATGCATGACAATTAGGATACAAGCTCCCAGTGACTGGGAGAACCATGCTCTGAACTAAGGGATACTGAATAATGTTGACTAATACCAAAAAACCTCGTGAAGTTCTTCTAAAGCCCTCTAGACTTGCAGTAAGCTGTAAGTGGCATATAGTTAAAAAGGTTACTTATAAGTTGAAATACCTCTAAACATGTCAAGGATGCATACGGTCTGTTCATAATTAGGATACTGATTGGTATATATAGACTCCAATGAATAGTTCCAGCAATTCACAAATGTTTAAGCTAGTATGTTCAAATGAATAAGACACAAAAAGAAGCCCTGACTAGTCATTGCAGATTCTACCTGCTAGTCAGTTTTGTCCCAAGCATGTTGGTTTTCCAGCAACATACCAACATTATATTGCTTTGCCATTCATCATCCTACATAAATATAGGCAACCAGAGTGAGGAAAGCTGGTATCAAGATGAGTTCACAGCAAGAGAGGTTAAGGTTCCTGGGTGATGGGAAAGACAGACCACTGAGGATAAGCCAACAGGAAGAGTGCAGATGTGTCCAATTCTCCCCAGTGTGACCAACTTTGATTTAGCAGCCATGCAGCTGCGTTCACGTGGAGACAAACTTCAGGTTAATAAGACCAGCTGAGAGAAGATGCCCAAAGCAGCCTCTGTCCACACAAACATACCCTATAGCTGGATGCAAAACACATAGGAGGAATACAAGGCAATATCTGTAAGTAGAGAGATCAGCAGCTTCTCAGCTCTGCCCCTTCTTGGCCACCACCAAGCCTTTCAAATTCCAGGGAAAGCTATACAGGAAATAATATGGTGGACTCATCAGCATTTAAAGGCTTCTCTCATGCCTATCAGGGAAATACATGAAGAGCTTGTCCAGAAAAAATACAAAAGGTAATCAGCAGTGCCGGAAACCACATGTTTCTAGGCCTGATGTTGCTATGTAAAGACAGTCTGGAAAGGAGCTCAAAGGACTGATCAAGCTGTCATCAATATCCCTCTGGATTCAGCATTGAAGCTGATGATGCAATGATGCCACTGCAAACAAATCACCCACCACAGTGGAATCTCTAATCCTTCTAGCTGGTGACTTGGCTTCCAGTCCATCTGAAGTTAAGGAAAATATTTCCTATAGCTTCAAACATTTTAGAGCCAGGTCTGGAGTCCCTCCCTGCCTGTTTCTGTCCTCTGTATAAACCATTTTCCTTTGTAGGGATTGCAGGATTCATCCCTCCATTTGCTTAGCTGGAACACTTCTCCACATCTCACCGCCATGAATTTTA
This sequence comes from Haliaeetus albicilla, assembly GCF_947461875.1. Lineage (NCBI taxonomy): Eukaryota > Metazoa > Chordata > Aves > Accipitriformes > Accipitridae > Haliaeetus > Haliaeetus albicilla. Next base: position 4,960,949 of record NC_091496.1, read on the forward strand.
TGAATGTTTCATAGACAACAATACTAAACCAAATGCTGGTGAAAGAGGCTCTTTCAAAAACAAGGGGAGAACCCCACTAGGTTCACAGCATGATATGCACCAAATAAACCTTCAAGAAGATGAATGCCTGCCCCAAACATGAAGGCTGTCTCCCCAGTCTAACAGTCCATAGAAAACTTGCTAAGATCAGCTAAATGATAGTTATTTGAAAAAGAAGGGAGGGTTTTATGCTTTCTCATCTCCTCTTTTACAATAGCCTTTGTATTGTAAAAATGCACCAGATAATACATGACATCACCCTTCAGAGGAACACTCAAACATTCAGTCCCATTTTACAGAAGTGAAAACCGAGGCACAGACTACTTTAGTAATGATGCCAAGGCCACAAATTGAGAGCTTTCCAAAACCTGGAGTTTCCAGCTCTCAATCCAGTAGGCCTTTCCCATTACAAAATGCAGAGAGACTGCATCTCACCTCCAGTGTGCTCAGAAATTCCTTTTGATATTCTTGCCTGTGTTCAGCCAAAAGAAAATGAAAAGGAGGAACATCACAGAGCAGCAGTGCATTTGTGTGTACACAGCATCCAAGCTAGAATTGCAGAAGGGTCAGGAGGGAACTGAAGCAGACTTTCCTAGAAAATGCAGCGCTTCCCCGCGCCCTCATGCAGGGGCCAAATATGGGGTTGGGACTATCTCTCTCCCCTTCTTTTATTCTATCTTTTTTATCTCTTATTTTTGTCACAGTTGAGTCAGTTTTTTTCCAGGAAAAATTTCTGTCATATTTTAATGCACACGCACAGACAGCCTGGATTCTGGCATCTCTATCATGTGCTTGTCTCTGCAATTTAAAAAAAAAAAAAAAAAACCAAAACCAAAAACAAACAACTTTGAATTTGTATAATATATATATACATACAAACATATGTACAAGTGTGTGTATATGCACATGGTTTTGCTCCAAAGCAAACAGAATGAGGGAGGCTATGTGGTTCATTCTCCTGTAGCTTTTACCTCATCCTCCATAAAAATGAAGGGTGGGATTCAGCTTTCCCAACTCAGTCATCAGTAAGCTGGGCATTGCATCTAATTCCTCTCCAGGCACAGAAAGACACCTCCAGAGAGTAATCCATCCCATCTGTTTTGGATAGGGTTTAGGATGGGCTGAGTCATTGTCTGGAAGTGCCTGTCTCCCAGCATTGCCTCCAAGAGGCTGAGTAGGTCAAATAAAGAGAAGGTGGGACTCGCCTCAAGACCGAATCCTGTCCAGTCCTGAGCATTATAGTGCTTACTGGAGCCAAAAGGAGCTGAACTGGCTCTCCACCTCTCCCAGAGTGCTCTGAATTGCCTGGCTCATCCTGTGTGTTTCCATCTTTCCCCCCAGCCCCTAAGAACCTCCAGGTTTATCCTCGACTGCAGTCCTCAAGGGGTGGCAACACACGCTTTGCTACCAATATTCCTCACCCATAAATGGCCTGCGAGAGAGACGTGACTTCCCTCCGGAGGGCTGGGTATGATTCAGAAGCTGGCAGGCAAAAGCTACTTTAAATAAGGAGAACGTCTTGGTAAAAGTGCACTGTTTGAAATCCTTAAGTACACTGCTATGACTGAGTGCTCTTGGTGCCCAGCCCTCTCCTCCAGTCTCCACCAGCCCCCAGGCAAGGATTTGCAAAGCTTTTCGTGTAAAGAGTGCCTGGCAGCAGCTTCAGTTGGACACGGCAGCAGGTTTCTCATTCTGGCCTTGTAAGGCTACAGCTGGAACTTCTGGCTCCCAGGAGCCAAGGGCTGAGGCTGTCCTGGGATTCCCAAGCTGCTCTGCTGCCGATGGGGTCTTTGCACTTCCACTCCCACCTTGCCCCAGTGAGTCATTGCATTGCAACTCCTGCCTCTTCTTCGAGGCAGAAAATTAACCATTTCTTCCCTGGTGAAGGCCAGGTCATTCCTCCATGGCTGCACATATGACACTGATTCATTTTGGGAATAAGCTGGGCACAGATCTAACACACTCACACTGCAGAAAACCAGTTTAAGGGTCCAGTGCCCTTGTGTGAGGTGCTGTAAGGTGAAACACTTCTCCCAATATGTTTGCCTGGTTAGATGCATTTTTGTGTGGACGGTGGAGCAAGGATTAAAGGAGAGGATCGCAGGAAAAGAAATAATCCATTTTTGCCAGTTTGGAATGGTTTGTAGCTGTCAGACATATTTTAAATGAGGATTTAAAAGAGGATAACTTGGTGGGAGAAGATTCCATGGCTACCAGGGAATGACCACAGTTTTTATCTGTGCTTCAGAAACGATAAGATGGGCTCACGTTGTCTAAATGACCTATGTGCAAATAGTGTCTTCTCAAGCCTACAAGGTCAGAGACAAGCCAGCTCCCAGCCACCACTCTGGTCTTCGTTGTTACCTCCTCACCAATACCTGGACATGCAACACAACTGCTGCTTTTCTGGTTCTTGCTTGCTAAGGGCCCTGCATCACGGCCAAGATGATGCAGGGCTGTACAACCCCCAGCAACAGCAGGAAGAGAACTCCCTCAGCTACTCTCCAGTTCAGCTGTGAATTGTCACCTTCGTACCTGGCCCTTGGGGCTAGCTCTGACAGACCTCACTTTGCTTAAACACTGGTGGAGCAAAGCATGGGAAGACACACACTCCCATGGAAGAGCTGAGAGCCTTCAGCCCTTTCTTGGGTCAAAAAGCTGCCTCGGAGACATCTGGGATGATGTCAGACCATCTGGGCACCTTTTAGGAGGAATCTGAGTCCCGGTGACATTTCTCTCACAGTCTCTTGTTTGTTTGAGGAGCAGGGTGGGGGTGAAGCCTGGCTACCCTGAAAGCTGTGCAGTTCAAAGGGAGACAATGTGTGGTTGTTAGATGCTGTGGCATTGCCAGACATTGGCCCTGCTATGAAGCAAGGAGGGGATTCAAGCACCTCATTATAATGCATGTCCCAAGCCCACGTATTCACACTTTCCATTGCCTAGGAGCACTTGCAAGTGCTTCATCCTAGGCCCACATCCTCTGTGCAAGCTTCATGCCAGCCCATTAAAAAAAAAAATATTAAAAAAATGAAAAGACTTTCAGTTCATGCTGAATCCAATTCTGTATGGATAGTGGGTCTCTGCAGCACTGTAGTGTAACTCAGCTCCTCTTGGAGACGGCTTCCAGATGCAGAGGGAGCTCTCCCAGCACCCACCCTGCCAGTGCCTCTGAGATCACTTGGCAATCCTCGGCTGCACCCTGCACACCCATACACAGCTGCCATCTGCCCTCGCAACGGCTGGGCAGCGAGACGGCGACACCACGGACACAGCCCCTTTCCAGCTTCAGCCAGCACCAGGGAGCCGCGTGGGCTCGAGACCAGTCAGTCTAAAGAGCATGGCTAGCAGAGAAGAAAGCATTCACAATCAAAGCCTTTGGAAAAACAGTACCCATCAGCTGAAAGAAATGCACGAGAACAGTCTGCAGATAGCAGACGTGGGACTATCTGCAACCATGTGCTGAAGGATGCCTCAAGTAGAAGACAAAATTTCAGTGGCCTTTACTTTGTCCTTCTAGATCCCCTGTCAGAGACCATATTTGACAAGAAAGGAGCTAAGGCACAAGATGTAAGCTCAAAGGGAATTAGGAACCCATAGCCCTGTCCAGTAACTTGTCTGAGATTGCAACAGTGTAGAGAAGGGCTCAGAAACTAGATCTCCAACAGCGAGAAGGAGAAAAGTACAAGTAAATATGTTGTTTGGCAAAACACTGCAAGGAAACATAGGGAGAAAAAACAGAAAAGCTCCCCCCTCCCCTTCAATATCCTCTATGCTTTGGTTCATATCCTTCCCTTAGCAAACATGCACAGGCAGTTTTTAAAAAGGTCCAGAGCTGGCTTTTCCAAGCTACAACAGCCATATCTGTTCAAATCTGCCCATAGTCTGTCAGAAGGATTAATACTGTGACTTAAGGAAAGGCTGGCATCAAAGTTGCACTTGAAAGGGTGCTATCGAGGTCAGACAAGGTACTGCCACAGACTTGGTTTGGGATCTGGTAGCCAAGGGAAAGGCAAGTGTGAGCACCACTACCATTTTATGGGGAGGAGCTGAGGTACAGGCACAGCAAAGGTTTGGGCAGTGTCATTCCTACTGACGTTTGAAGCCACATCTTATGAGTTTTGCTTTCCTCTATGTCCCAGTTTCCTTTTTGCCCACATAATGCAGATCACATGCCAGTTGCCAGCAACAGCGACTTTTGTACCAAAAATGGGGTTTAGCCCAGAAGTATGTCCTTGGATTTTTTTACCTTCCTCCATCTCCCTCTTGGGCAGGACAATGTGCCCTTTCTTCCTCTGCAGGGAGCGTCATGCAGTTCAGGGACTGCAACTAACCCTCTCCCTGTCAATGTGTATCTTTGTGCTTTCTTCCTGGCAGACACTGATCACATAACCAAGGAAAACTCCTTCACAATTCTGGACAACAAGCATTTTGTATTACACTGACACTGGCCTGTGATGGGAGCGAGTTTGATTGTAGAGCTCTGGACAATAAAGGTCTGTCTCCGGTCCGCGGTCCAGTGTCTCCCGCCTGAACATCATAGATCCCTTGCTAGTAACTTGAACATTGCTGACTCCCTATATGGCCTTAGAAAAAGTTGCTTTGTGGTTTCCTGGTCTGCAAAAGAAATACTCCATCATTTACAGCAACTGTTTCTATTACCTTTTCTGAAAAAGATTTTCCACTTCACATTGAGTAAATCACTTAGCTCCACATTCATCCAGGGCATTTAAGCACTGGATTTCTGCTGAGTGGAAGACAAAACTGTCTTCAGGGATGTGGACAAGTTTAGGTATCAGTTGGGGTAACTCACTTCTCTAGCACCCAACAGCATGGTGAGGATAAATACATGAAAAACTGCAAGATGATCCGATTTCTCAGGAACTGGAGTTTCATGTGCCAAGAGGGCGGAGTAGATGCTCAGTCTTTGCAATCTCATTGCAGTGTTGAGGATATAAATAAATGCTGGTATGAAGTTTCAAGGAGGAAAGCTCTTATCAGCACCAAGCATCATTACTTCAAGCATTTATCAACTGTGCAGTATGGATTACATTTGGAGCAGTAAAAGTTTCTGTACAATAAGTCAAAGGGAAAAGTTTAAAGGCTGCCCCACAGTGCCATACTGAAATAAACCCACTGGAAACAACGGGGCTACCCGGGCAGACAGCCAGACTGACACAGCAGTGTATGAAGGCCACATTCTGGTCTTGTGCTTAGCTCATTTTAAGTGGGATCACATCCCATAACATGCCAGCCAGACACTCAAACCCCCACCCTGTCAGCATGACAAATAATTTCCATGGAGCTAGCAGCAAAAAGGTTAGCACCAAGGGAAAAGTGCCCCATGCCTTCAACACAGATCTTAGCTTGTCTCCCTCTGCCCATCCCAGAAGAAGGAGTTAGTGCCAGTGCCTGAAAACTGTTCCAACTCAGGACTTTCATTCTCTGTCACACAGATCAGCTGCCAACACAGTGCTGGGAAAAGCTGACATGCCCAAGAGGCTGTCCACAGCACATCCCCTCGATTTCAGCAACATTAGCTGCTACATTATGCAGCAGGAGTGGGACTGAGACACAGGTTACTATGCTTTTCATATCGATTAACCTCCATTCTTCTTCACGTTGCTACTCTCTCACAGTGGGTGCCTCAGCAGTCTGTATTCCTGCCAGGTTTGAAGCTTTCTAGCCCCTTCTCAGAACATCCTACCTGTGCATGTAACCTTCTAGGAGACACGTTGCTCCTTCACAGAGAGATGTTTCCCCTCCATGAAGAAAAGATCTGTGCTATTTCACCAAGGAGAGATTGCTCCATTCCTACTCAGTGAGAAGGTATTATTTCTCCATGAAAAGGAGTGCTGTACTTCCACAGAGATGAAGTATCTGTTATCCCTCTGCAGAGGCTGTGACTCTGTAGCCACCTCCTCTCATAGCCCTGGCCTTTTTTCATTGAACTGTGATACCTCTTAGTTTTAGATACCACTTTCCCATTTTCGTCTCCAGTGAGTGAGGGATAGTGATGATGGTTGGTTGGAGCAGAGACCTAGCGATTTTGCTCAGGGTTAGCACTAATCAATTCAAGGGCACTAAACTGTTCTTTAAAAAAAGCAAACTTGCCTGTTTTCCTACCTGAAAGTCTGCCACAGGGCCCTCATAGCCCTCCAACACCTGCTCTTCTTCCCATTTTGAAAACCCCTCAGCATCTCCAGGATCCCCACTCCCTCCTGCACATCCCTGCCTCCAACCCTTTCTCTGCCCACATCCATCCCAAGCTACTGCCTCAGACACGAGAACAGGCCAAGTCTTTGCCCAAAACTCTGCAGAGAAGAGAGCAGATGTTTTGCAGAAGATGAAGTCACTACATCAGGGGTAACTATCCAAGCAAAAGCTCTCTCCTCATGACACAGGTAGTATCATATCCCTCATTCCTAAGGGACCTCAAATTACATCATATGGACCTCAGAGTCAGAACTGCCTGTGAACACTGATGACTTCATAGAGTAATATAACATGGAAGACCTCACTCAGCAGGCTTCCACACGAGGTCCCACAAGCATTTCTAAGCTTCAATTGCTCTTCACAGTTAGAAACAGACTGTCCCAGTTGAGCAATATGTAGTACACACCCCATATTAGGGTAAAGGGGTATTTACTTCGAAATGGCAGTGTTGTTGCAAGCAGTATTAGACTAATAGCTTAAGTCTTGGCAAAGATCAGGTGTCTTTTAGACTTGGGGGATCTTGCACAGCCATAAGCCCAGCCATAGGTTTGCCAGCTAAACAGATGAGACTCTGCAAAGACACAAGCACAGACAAAGAAAATAACCTACCTAAGTTCACATAAATGATCCATGATGAAAACACAAACAGGAAGCCAAGTCTGGCTTCCAGGTATTGCTCCAGCAACTGCAAAAACACAATTCCAACTTGGAAAAGACTACTAGAGAAACCCATACCTACAGCTTCATAGACTTGCACATGTAGGTCAGGGCCTTGAGTATACTAATAGGCTTTAATGGCTCTGACCAGCCCCACCTGGGGCCTCCACCCACACTCCCATCCATTTAAACTCCAGTCTGGCCCCTCAGTCCTAGTCTGAGTCTCAGACTAACAGTTATGCTGTAGCTGTCTCTAGTTTTGTCACAGCTGTGCCTGGTCATAGACCTCAATTACCCTGATCCATGGACTGACTTCCCAGCTTCATTTAGCCCCTTCCTTTACACTATGGACTTGCCTGGTGATCACTGGGCTGTGTCTGCCACTTCAGCAGCACCTGTTTTCAGTTCATCCTTTGATGAATTCAGCAAAGGTCCAACTGAAACCCTTGGGAGAACTCTCAGTGTCTTCATGGTGTTTCAATTCAAGCCTCAGCAGCACCTCCATGCCAAACTCTGCATTTGCCTTTGCATCCGCCTTTGCATCCTATTTACTCTGAACCCAATTAAAGGACATGCTATTTATAGGTGGGCTTGGGTATTCCTGGGAAACTCTGTGTCTAATTCTACTGCCTCAGCATGGAGCAAATTAGCTGGGGGCATGTTGGCTATTAGTCCTGAGACCAGAAGCAGATGCTCCTTGTCCTGAACATCTGACGGCATCTTGCTCTGAAGGTTACTTGTTTCTCTGTATGACCCTGTCATTATTTATAAATTTTAGGGTTTGGGTAAGGCAGATTATTTTGCTGTGTGACAGGTACTTGCACCTTTTGTGGAGCTGGGCAATTAAGGTCTATATGAACCTCGCATCTTATTTGCTGTAGTAGTTCCTGTATTCTGTATTCACATCTACAGGGAGGACTGAGATGACACAGCTGTTGTGTATTCACAAGTAGGAGGCAGCTGCATGAAGTTGTCAGTGCTGGGAAGACTCCATACAGCTCTTCATTCACTCGGGCTGTTGTTTTCCAATAGAAATGGAAAAGCTGACAAATCTTTCCTCTTCACAGCTTTAAACTCACTAAAGGCTGTAATTAGAATTAGCTTTTTTTCCAAAGTCCCCTGGTGATTTAAGGCAGCTCTCCTGGGCAGCAGCCGTTATTTGGACTAGTAGTCAACAGGCTCGCAGCCAGCTCTGCAGCAACCAACAGAAGTCAGTGGAGTCTGGAGTGAGAACATTGAGTGTTGAGGTGTTTGTCCGCTCTCTCACCACCCTGAAACTACTCAGTGGGACTTTGTGTGCTGAGGCACAGAGGTTTAGGGATATGTGTATATAAGACACTTGGGCCCTCAGAAGGGCTCAGACAGCATGGGTCACAGATCAAGGGTACCAACAGTGTCCCTTGGATGGATGCAGGCAAGTAAACTGAAGCATTTGCAAACTCCCAGCAGGTCCCAGCTTCAGTTGAGTTCCTCCTAACACAATTAACCTCAAAGAAAATTACAGTCTGGCACACTACCATTGACAAGTTGCCAGGGTTGTGGTGTAGCCAACTGTTTAACTGAGTGTGTGGGCATTTATTGCCTGTGGGAAAGGTAAGGTGAAATGAATCTGTGGTTGAAACAACTACATTTTACTGCATGTCTGCAAAATACCTGCAAATCCATCGTCTTGTGGACACATTCATAGCTTGGAACATGCTTGTTCTAGAACACTGAATTGCAGGCTGATAAAGGTCGTTTTTCACTATGTTTAGTGAAGCTGGGGAAAGTAATGGTAATCACAAGGTGGTGAACCTATAACTGGCCCCTCTTTCTCCGTTATACCAATGTAAATCTTCTATGTCCCCCTCTACCTGGCCAAAGGTACCATAAAAATCAGCAAGTCAGACTGTTCAAAGGGCAAGTCATTTTGTTTCCCAGTAAACCTTGCAGATATAACCTGTTCCCCAGGCTCTTCTGGCTCCTTAGTTGTTAAAAGGAACTATTCCACACAGACCTTACTGTCTCTTTGCAAATGAAGGAACAAAGCTCATGAGTACAAAAACAGTAATTTCCTTGCCAGTGGGACAGCAGTAATGATGTGCGAAGTCTTGACCACATGAAGAATATTTTTATCATCATGCTCAAGGGTTGTTTCTTCCTGAACTTTATCTCCCTGCCAGTGCTAGAAGGTGACTGTCGCAAAGGCCTAGATTCTCAGTGGAGGTGGACTGCTGTAACACATCTGAGTCTGCTAGACATCACCAGAGTTCAGAGGCTGTGAAAACTGCAGAAGGAATATGCACATCAGCTGATCTTCCCCACAAAGCTAATATATGTCTCAGTGATGTGAGGGGAATGTCTCAACGGTCTTAATGATTTGAACTAAGCTGATCAACCAGTCTCACTATATGTTTTTGCAACTGGTTCTGGACATCTTGTTGCTTCAAAGACTGAGATATCTTAGGAAGAAAGGGGTGGCATGAACAGATAAAAATTCTTGTAGGAAAAGGAAAACCTTGGGAAAGGAAAAGAAAAAATGACTCACAATTAGCTTGTGGGAACTGCAGGATGCATGAAATCCTGACCCCACATGAGTCACTTTGCCATTAACTTCATGAAAGCGGTTGAGTAAAGAATACAAAATCTCCTCGAGTTACTATAGAAAAGGGTGCACAGCTGATGTCTCTCATCCTTGCTTATACAACCCTAAAAACTGTCCTTTGTCATAGTTACGGCAGCTGACCTGCAAGAGCACTCTTTACAAGCACTGACTGTATTTTTAGCTGATCTTGCATGTGACTCAGTAGAGGGAAATGAAGAAAGGCAGTCCCATGGGAATTCCCAGCTCTCTACACACCACCACAGATCACCACAGCTGCAACAGTCCCAGAGAAGAAACGGAGGCATTTCCTCTGCTGAGATGTATCCTGCCACCAGGGGGACGTGTCTGTAATTTAACAAACATCTTAATAACAACAACGGTTGGGTAAAAAGGCCACTGAGCAGACATGGGTCATGGCTGTAACTGATCACACTTTCTTAGTGAACCAAAAGAGGGATATTATTCAGCCAGTCCTAGATTTTGGTCTCTCCTTGACTAATCAGTGTGGGGTTTTTATGTTTTAGGTCATAAATCGATGAAGTTCTGTTTTCTGGAGTAGTTGAAATCTGCTTCCTGCAGAGCTTCCTGCACATAGCACTCTTCCATAAAGTACCAGTGGTTCTCCATAAAAAGAGTATATCTGAGATAACAGGGCAAAAAATTCGGTACACCCTCAGCAAATGTTCTGGCTAGATACGTCTCTCACTTCAGGTTCAAGAGGCACCTATTTGTAGCTAATTAGCCTGAGATTCATGTATGTTTAGCAGTAGGAGCTGGCTAGGCTATGAAGTAACCTTCAAGGGTTAATCCTTGGCCATGTTGTTTCTAGTAAGTATATGAAAAAGAAATACTAATACACTCAGGAGTAGAATAAAAGCTTTCATGGTACAAGGTTAATCTGCTGACCCAAGGCACTACTTGCACAGCTCACGCTAGCACCAAAGCCCTTCAGAGCCTTAATCTCCCTGGTTCAGTGCTGTATCACTGAGTGTCTGCTTTCAGCAAGCAGGACTGGGTGCATTTGTGCAGTATCTGTTTATTCTGCGAGGCAAGGCAGACATTTTTCAGCAGAAGTATAACAGAAAGCCAAGAGCCAGGCTCTGTCCATGGGAATTTGTAAAGATTCAAAGGCATCTTCATTCAAGACCTCATTCAGCATAGTACTAGGTATGTTTGTTAACAGCTCTCTGTTTGCTACTCCAGTTACTGAGGAAGATGATTAGGACCCTTAAAAGTCATACTCCATTTTAGCTCACAGTGGAAATAATTTGATTTAATAGGGGACACAGCTTCTAAATTAAGATTTGTGACCACCATTGAAACCAGATAGTCAAGTTTTTAGCAGAGAGAGAAAGGCATATATACGCCCAATATCCTTGTTCAAAGACAGAGAACTGTCAGAGAATGACCATGGTCTGTGTTTGTCAAGGACATTTGGGCTAGTGTTGGTGGCCAAGGAAAAAAAAAGACTTTCAAATAACCACACTTTCCAGAAATATCACCATGTTCCAGGTAGGCAACCAAGAAACAAGGAGCCTGAATGGACGAATTAGAGCTCCTTAACTGGCCAAGATACAAGTCCAAGCCATTGGCATTCAGTCATTCTAGTAGAGGTACAACATCACACCATCCATACAAGCTGAAGCTGCCCCATATTGGTGTCAACCTATGTGGAAAGTGTCACTTTCCACTGTCCTTAGCTCAGCCATGGTAAGAAAGTAAAAAGTAAAGATGTGGCCATCCAACAGGGAGAAGGCAACTAACTTCTCGTATCTCATGCCTATGGGGCAAGTCTTCAAATGGAAGGAAACAATACTAACCCTACCAGGACTTTTTTCCTTTTCTGCACAGATAAATAATATGGAAATGGGACTTACCTCTCCAGCGTGAGTGCAGACCTGAGATATATCTGTCAAATCATTCAGAACAGAATTGAAGTCTTAATTAATCTCTGCTTCTAGTTTAGACTGCTAATACTGTGTTGAGAGAGAGAGTATATTTCCCCAGGCACGGTCTGCTTCTAGTTTAGACTGATAACACTGTGCCGAGATAAAGAGTATATTCCCCCAGGCATGGTGCCCTTCCAAGCCAACTACTTGGCTCCTGAACTGGAGGTGGTTTCCATCTGTCCAGCTCAGAGTTGAAGAAGCAAAAATGATTAGGCACCAGCCTGAACCCTTCATGTCAAAGGTCAATTTTAAGCATTGGTGATGTGCCCTTCAGCTTGGTATGTTGGCTCATGTCAAGATCTGCGCCCTGGAAAAATGTCTGAGATTTGTGCTGAAAGACTCAGATTCTCAAATAGGACAAACTGACCTTTCTTTCAACAGAACCCATTGAGATATATATTGCTAAGGGTTTGCCAAGGCAATTTAAAGACAGCAGTATCTTTTCTCTGCTGTTAAGCTGGATACAATGGTCTGCTGAATGTACTTTGCTGGGAATTCTCCCTATTCTGCCTCTCTTCAAACTGCCCAGAACAGAACTGCCCAGGACAATCCTATCTGCAGCATCCTAGCTCTGTTTTGACAGCACTGACCTTCTTCACAGAGTGAAGTCCTCTGCACTTCTTGTTCCCATCCCATTCCCACTAACATGATAATTTCTCATTGCAGGTAAATCATCTCGCCTTGAGGTTTTTCAGAGCCTCCTCTTGCCTCAGACAGCAAACATTTTGCAGAAGACCCCATCTGGTGAGACAAAGTCTGAACCAAGCTCTCTGCAACCCTACAACCAACCAGTCTATAATAAATGCAAGGATCTCACCTGTTTCAGTTTTGTTCCCACCATGGAAGCACTGCTGTCAAGCACAAATACAACATTCTTTGGCAATGGAGGAAGATCTGTGGGGGCGAAGTAGTGCACGAAATATCCATTAAGAATCTGTGGAAGAGCAAGGAAGTCAGGAATTGAAGGCAGATCATGATGCAATGTTCCACATATTATGGGATATTTGGTTGGGCACACCTGATCCTGCTTTCAATGTCTGTGTCTACGCTGGAGGATATGAGTGCTCCTTAGTATCCCGCTTAATCCTGGTCCCCTGTTTATCCAGACTGGGGGAGCCTACTGGAGCTCTCCACATCTCCTTCCATGGTGGACATTGTGGTTTCCTTCCAAATGCAGTAAGGATATAATGTATGTACCCAGGGATCAGAACCAAAACATGCATTTGGGGAACTGGCCTTGTGTCCACATATATACAGCCAGTATATTGAGAAACTGAAAAGCAGATACGAAAAAGAAACTCAATGAAGTAGGTAGCTGTGGTTTTTAAGTACATCTTGTGGCTGCCAACTGACTGGTTTTATTCTGGGTAGTTCTTACAAGATGGAGAAGTAGGCTTCACTTGGAAAACATTTTCTAGGACATTTGGAGCATGCAAGACAATTGAACCATCTCAGGTATAGTTAATAAAACAGAAAAGATGAGTCATGTGTACAGTACCTGAACATCCCCAACACTCAGCTCCCTGTTGACATCATATCTAATTATGAAGTCTCCCAAAATGCCATTTCGGGCGATCCTGGTTTGCTCGACAACACTGGGATTGAACGTAACTTTAGCTAAGGTTTTGGTATGTCCAACTACAGTAGAAGGAGGAGGAGAAACATCACCTGTTCAGATAAAACCACAATATTACAAGTTTTTCCCATTGTCTTACAGATGTTTAAGCACAGCACACACAGTATTACTGTGGAGTCAGGTCAACTAGCATAGTTACATACTGAAATTAAAGATTCAGTTCACCAGTAATAAAATAAGAACTTAATAACACCTCCCCTCTAATTCTAAACTGAAACCAACATTGGAGTGCTATCAGGGATATAAATGTTTAGGCAAAATTCCTGTGCTCACTTCTCTTTGGAGGTCACTGATCTTGAAGGCCATATATTCTCTGTATGACTGTTAATTGCTTTCTATAAATAATGAACACACAACTTCAGACATGTATGTGATATTCATTCCAGCCAACTCTAGACATCTAGAATGCAGATCCTATACCTGAGATCCTGCCAGTCAATGCAAGTATGATTCACTTGACCTGTTTAAACATTTCCTCTAGGATTAGATGAATCATACTGCAGATTTCTCCCTATTGATTATAAAGAGTTCTTGAGGTGACTTGTTCAGATGTGCTGTAGGCATGTGAGGTGGGATTGATCTAATTGATTGCTTGATCTGACAAGCATCTTATGTGTAATGTCTACATCTGAACAAGTCATCTTAGCTGCCTTTATGTTCAGCAAAGACTTGTCAGTATAGTTGCTGCAATTTCAGTCTTGCTGATTGAGACAAAATCCAACACTTGCTAGCGCAGTCATGCAAACTGCATCCCTGAGATGTAACTCACCCTAATCTCTGAGAGCCCTTCCTGAGTCAATAAAGAGATACGTGCCTTTCAGAAGGTCTTTCAAAGAAAGACAATAATTTAGGTCTGAGTCACCCTGAAGGAACCTCTGCTTGTCTTGTTAGCTGTGTTCATTTTCTAACATTGAGGCATATGGAGATTCCTTGTTGTCTCTCTATGTGGCCAAAATCCCACCTTATTGTCTTTTGGTGTGCCAGCCGTTCATTCCCTCTGAACTCCGTAAAGACCCTTACATGAATCTGACCAAAGGTCAGATTTTTGGCCTTGAACGTCCCCAGATTTTGATGGCTTTCCCACTTATCCTAACTAGCTATTGAAAACACCAAAACAGGTTCTCAGCTGATGTTCTTCTCAGGTGCTTCAAGTCTCACAGTGATTATTCCAACACTCCACCAAGGCACAGAAGTTCTATTATATCTGCTCGTCTGCTGATTAATATTGGGAACGAGCTGCTTAATTATACTGTGTGTGGTGGTCTCAAATCTTTGCCAAAGATGGCCCAAAAAGTCTGTGGTATGGCAGGGAAAAGAAAAGATGGGTGAGATTCAGTTTCAATTTAGGTGTTCACAATGCAAGTACCTATGTCTGAGTTTATGTTCCAGGCTCCCATTATGCTCAATGGAGATCAGGTCAAGAGTGTCAAGGGAGATGAGGGTATGATACATCTGGCCAGACATCTGCTTTAGGATAATTTTAATTATGTGCTATACCCCATTAACAATACTGATCACAATGGCAAGGTGCAGGGAGTCTTGGAAAGAGCTCCTCTCCAGAGGTTCTTCTAACACTGTCTATGTAATGAGGAGTGGCACTTCTTCACCTTTGTAAAGTGCTTTAAGCAGCATTAGAGGAATGCAACGTGACATCTGTATGCAACATTGAACACCATCCACCTCACACCCAGATTCCACAGTGATTTAGAAAATCAGATACATATGGTTATGTCCATTTAACAAGTAGGAAAATGGAGGCATGGAGTGGTTACCTAACTCACCTGACTTCCCACAGGTCAAAGTCCACAGAAATGCCAGGACTAGGGTTCTTGTGGGTTTATAAAATGATTAGCCAAAGCTATGCCATTTACTCTGAAGTGCTATGTACACTCTAGACTCCTCTAGGCAAAGGAATGAAAGTAAGAGTCATAAATCAATAGCACTCTAGGATGTTACTTCTGTGTTAATTTGGCTTTACTTTTATGGCTGTCCTGTGAGTACATTTGAATAGACAAGGCACAAGACCATACTATTGAGGCAAGGAAGGGTTTTCTCATAGGCCCAACTTCTACAGAAATAAATTATAGCTGGAGAACCTGGAATGTGAAACAAATTCATCAGCAGAAGTCTTTACCAAGGAGGCTGAATGACAGATATTACTCAGTTTCAGTAAAGTCAAGAATGGACTCTGCATCATGGCTTCTCTGACTATGCCAATTCCAATCCATCCATCTGATGGAAACAGAGAGAGAGCTCCCAGCCAGTACACTGAAATCACTTAAGGACACTAGTGTTAGATCTTAAAGGGGGCTTATAAAATTATTACCCAGAGCTTTGACATTTTTTCTAAAATCTGGTTCAGATTTCTCCTGGCAAAGAAAAGTCATAAATCAATAGCTCTGTAAGATTTTACCTCCATCTTGATTTGTTTTTACTTTTACAGCTGCCCTTTGATCTGATGAATCAACAGATGTAATATGTTTTTAATACACAATGCATCAGATTTCCTTGTATTGGCTTTCCTGGATTTTCCATCTGTCTTCTATCACTTTCAAAATCCCATTTAACTGCCAGTATGTGGGAAATGCCCAGAATTTATAGAAATGGCTTAACAGTTCATTTATGTTTTCTGATCTATTTGAAGGTTTTACATTACTTCTCCCCAACTGCTGAAAAGCAAGCATTGTCGTTGGTTAAGCTGCCTGACCACATCACATCTGGGTTAGTGAAAGTCAGTCTCACACTGGAAACAGAAGCTCTCTCCTTATACCTACTGCACATACACATCTGTGGCTGTGGCCTTTGGACTTCACTTCTGTGTTTCTCTGCCGTAAATACATTGATGGGTGAGCACAATATGCTGTGCACCACAACAGCATGAGTTCCAGTCCTAGCATTTCTATGGACTCTGACCATCTGAAATTAGCTGAGTTAGGTAGCCACTCCATGCCTCAGTTTCCCCATCTGTTCAATGGGCATACTAACATGTATCCAGTTTTGTAAAGCACTGTGGAATCTAGATGGGATTATGTGGATCACATTGCATTCCTCTATTACTCCTCAAAACACTCTTTGGAGGTAAGAAATGTCATCCCCTGTAACACAGACAGTGCTTTAGGAACTCCTGGAGAGGTTTCCAAGGCTGCCTCACATAGCCATTGTCAGTGACAAGAATAGCTAGGGAAGCTCTCCCATTTTCTTCATAGCCATTCATCTCCCATCTCCAGGACAGAGATTAAAACCAAAACATGGTCTAATAGAAAAGGTCCAAAATACCTATTTTCCCTGGAATAATAGAAATCACATCTGGAATACAGGTTATCTAATTCATTCCACGTTCCCAGATCAAATCCCTTCCTACTTGGTTTTATGATATGGTCTGGAAACACTCCAGACCTCCAGTAATGGAAACTCAGTACCTGCCCTTGCCAGTCCTTTCCAGAGCTTCACTTTTTCACTATTAGACATTTTCGATGTCTAATTTACATTTTTCTTTCTGGATTATAAGCCCATGGCTTCTTGTCCTTTCTGTTATTGGCACAGAAAGCACAGTATTCTTTTCCTCCTTGCAGCAACCTTTTATATATTTGAATACAGTAACTATCTCTTCCCCAGGTTTCTTTTTTAGGCAGCACTTGATATCTGGATCACAATTACTCTCCTCTGTTTATTGGCCCAGTTCTTTTCAAACAAGTCACTGAGAGGAAAATCTATGAGATATTGCAGAGTACAGAGCATGTATGAGCTCCAGAGACTTGAGCTTGTCTGTGCTCATACTGAGGTAGTTAACAGGGCCTTTAGACAAACTTTCCACTAAATTCAGCTAAAGAAGTAAACAGAGCAGGAAAAAAGCATTTTTCATATGAAACTGTAGTCCTCACATGATGAACAGTTAAACCTAAATTATTTTGGATGCTGGCAGAGTCAGTATTAGCGCTCAAAAGCAAACTTCATCCTCCACTAACATGTGGAAACTTCTGGTCAACTATGATAAGAAATAAAAACCTTTCTGAGACCTATGACTTGGAAGAGAAAAAGTCATTCTCAAGCAGCCTAGTATCTCCCTGCCCAAGTCCATGACTAGTTTTCACACCGGTGCACTGGAGGAAAACGATGAGGACAGTCATCCCTGAGGATGCTGGCTAGGACATCATTCAGAAAATGGCTCCATTCTGAGGTCACCAGAGAAGGCCAGGATCATTGGCCTCAATGTCTCCTGTTTGGGGGTTTGTATGTTGCAGAAGACAACACCTGCACATGCCAAAAGATCACTTGCCAAAACTCACATGCCTGATGTCTTCCTTTGGGAAAAACACAACTCCCAGATGGAGCTGTGTGCGCAGGAGTCTCTGACAAAGGAAATATCCTGGAAAGACTTGTCATCATATTGTCTCTGCTCCATACTCAGAGAGGAAGTACGCAGGACTTTCCAAGAGCCTCTATCTATAGCAAAGCACAGCTTTACTGCTCATAAATCACTGGAAGTTTGTGAAACCAAGTCCAATCTTTGTATCTTGGGCTCCTACAGCCAAAAGCAGGCAGAATTGGACACTTTACTGCTTCTGCTCCTACTGCTGTGATTTCTACACTGTTTCTCACTCTTTCTCATCAAGGGACATCTTCATTCTATAGGGCTTTAAGTTTTATCTCTTCTGCTCATCACAGACTGTATGGATACTAGCAGTTTGGCTGGAGTGAAAAGTGCAAATCCTGAATGACCATTAAACAGAGCTATTGTTTTTTCCACTATGCTTCCTGCATGGTACATTGGCTCTATGGATAACATGTAGAAAGCACCACAAATGTAAGGAAGAGGATTGGTCCATAAAATAAAGGCAGATCGGCCATTCCTCCACTTTTGGTCATCTAAACTATCATTTTGGGTTTTTTTCATTAGTTTTGCTAACAGTGTTTATTGCCACAACAGGTTGGCATTTCAGTTATGAACATCAATCACTGCTGGTGCTCATCAGCTGGTGCTGTGGATGACTCCAAAGCCATACTTGATTTTCAACTAAATTTGCCTATCCTACACTGGATCTTCAGGACGTGTACTCAGAAAAAGAATGTAGTTTCTTATCCAGGTCAGTCAGAGTCAAAATTATCTAAATGACTTGTGAAGCTACATGTCATTCTTCACAATGGTTTCAGCTTCGTGGCGCTTTGGATATGTTACTCAGAATGCCATTTACCTGATGACTTGATGTCACAATACATTTTTCACCCAATACTCTCAAGGTAATTTATTAATACTTATCAAAATCTCACAATTTATCATTGACCGTGAGATATTATAGACATCTTTGTAAACACAGGAAATTGAGGAAGAGAGTTTTCATGACATATTCAAACTCAAACCAGTCAGGCAGTACCATTTTCCAATGTGCAGGCCTCCATTCCTTATTTGGTCTTTTTTTTAAGCCATGACCTCTCATTTGGGACACTACAGGTAACACAGTACGGCAGCATCTGGTCTGGCATCCTTTGCTGGCCACTGACTCACTAGATTGCTACCATGCTCTCCAATCAAGTGATACTGAAGAGTTTTAAGCCACAGGAATCCAAGAAGAGACCAGACACTTTTTCCTGGTTTACTCCTAGTTTGCAAACTGTCTGCCAAGCAGCCACTCTTTAAATGTAAGAGTCACAATTCACCTTTCACTTAAAAACCCATAGCCTTCCCTGGAGGTCTCACTGGATGTGCAGATCTCATGCTCTTGGGTCTTTAGGTGTCATATGAGCAAGAAGGCTTTGCAGGGAGGATCTAATGATTCAGATGGTTTTGGATCAAGCTTGAGAGATGACAGCCGACTGGAATATAGTGGATTTCCAAGTGAAATGCTCCTTGCCTTGGCCTCGCCCTCCCTAGGAGTATTCTTGTGGTTTCCATTTGTATTTAGGAAGGTATGAAGTTCCCGTTGTCTGCTCCAAGTGTGATTGATCTTGTTGGCCACAAGAGGTCACAAGCAATAAATCCCCGCCCAGTCCAAAACAAGCTGTCCTCTGCGACCTATATTAGACCCTTCTGAGACCCTCTGCCAATTCTTTTTTTTTTTTTTTTTGTCTGGCTGCTGGTAGTGTCCTAATCTCCTCATCTTACTTTAGATCAGAAGGAAGCTCAGCAAACCTACTGAATTCATTAACCCTATACGCTCATCTGAGTGGCACTCACCTGAGTACCAATGAAGACTTGATCTGGCAGAGACACAACCCACTCCTGACTGCCCATGTTGGACCCCAAAAGTGTGTTTGGCATTTCAATGACTTCCATAGCAGTGATTTCATCACAACAAACAGTTTTCACCAACTATATAGGGTGATTCCAGATAGAAAGGGTCTGTAATTAAATTCTGGGCAAGGATGAAGCACAGGGAATCGGAGTTTCAGTTGCTTTACCCATCCTGAAATGGGACATCTATTTTATACACATTTTACTGGCTAGGAAGGATTATGGAATCTTAGAGCTTGGGCCCATTTTTATATGAGCTGTTTTAAATCTGAAGCACAGTGCCAAGAATGATCAGTGCTCACAGATTGCCATTTGGAGAGCAAGTTACAAGAGTTTTCCCTGTATGTCATTTACATACAGGAATTTCCATACTGCACTAGACCAACAGTGTGTCTGCTCTGCTTAGTCTGTCTCTAACCTTGATCAATGCCAGATGTTTTGCAGGAAACCATATGCCACAATGCACTGTGATACTTCCTGACAGGTGAAAAAGGCTTCTTGTCTCTCTTGATGAGGAGCAGAGCACATTTATCACACAGTGCATGGATGTACAGCAGAGACACTAATTAGCTGTATGAAGTTTGACCTGAAGCTAGTCCAAGTCACTGAGAGCCTTGATTTCACTGTGATTTGGATGAAATCAGTAGGATCACACTGAGCAATCAGTTTAACTCCAGTTCACATGCTTTAGGATCTTTACCTGGCAGACATGAACAGCTCCACTGATTTTGCTGGCATTATGTCACTTAGAGTAACTGAGGATCAAGTCCCACAAGACTCTACATCCTGCTTCCAGGTCAGACTCACCCTCTTTTTTTGGTGAGGGTTTTTTTGTCAACATGTAACAATCACAGTATCCTGTGCTCCTTGCTGTTAGTTTACACTAGAAAAATTACCTTTACACTGTCTGAACAGCGAGCAAGGACAGTTGGGGGTAAGAGTAGATACTCACACTGCACTTAGTGCTTTGGCAAAACATGGATTTTCCTCTTGGAATTTCCCATGTTCTAAAATGCAGGATTTCCTATCTGCCTTGGCAGGGATGGATGGAAAAAACAATTCACTTCAAATAAACAGTTCCCAGGAGATGGGGAGCCAGGGAAGAGCCTGCTCAAATGCCGAGTACAAGGCCTGAAGGCCCAGTTCAAAGCTTGTAAAGACAATAGCAAAAAAAATCCTATTGAGTTGAATGGGATGAGCCCTATATTCATTAAGCTTCAAAGTTCTCACATGCTTATGCACAGATACCACAGACACAGTCATCTATAGAAAATAGAACAAAAGCCATCAGCCTTTATGATAAGACTGAATTCCCACCACTGAACTGCACAGTTCATAATCCTGAAATCCCTTTCATGTTGTAGTGATTATACCAGCTTTCATGAACCTGAAGATTGCCCTGCCAGTGAATGAGAGATCTCTAAATAGGAATTGCTGATGGCCTGCAATGCTTATAGACTTGCTTGTCACTTAAATGCAGCCACCTCTGGGGTGGAATGTACCTGTCATACAGTGAGTACAGCAAGAGTTAAGAAGGGAAAGTAAAAAAAGTATATTTCTAAACAAAGGCATAGTTTGAATTTGCCAGAATAATTCATGTTTAATGAGCTGCTAGCATTCATTTTTCTTGCTGTCTTCATGAGATGTGTCCTCTAGTTTCTAATACAGTCTTGATCCTAGACAATGCTGCTTTAATGCTATGTTGGGGGTTTGTTTAATGCCTCATTTGGAGCAGAGGGAAAGTGAACAAAACACCAGTCTACACAATCATCCAAGATTGCCTCGGAGAACTCCCAACACCGCCAGTCCAGTTTTTTGAGAAGTGATTAAGGCCCAACAAGCAACAGAACCATGGGTCATAAAATCTCTGCTTACCTTCAACTTTCCCATTGCCTTTATGCTTGCTGTTTCGGAGAGGAGGCACTTCCAGGGAAACTATGCCTGAGTTCTCCAGGATGTTCACCTCCACTCGTAACCTCCCCACCAGCTGCTGGGGCCGGATGCTGACTGTATACTCATATTTTCCCAGTCGCCTTTGCAAAAGCTCTTCATAATGCAGTAGGAACCTGGCCTGCATCTTGCGAGGAATGAAGACAGAAGCTTTGAATGTCTCATAGCCATTCTCCCTGGAAGGAAAATCCAAAGACACCTTCACACCCCATGCACATCACACACCACCTCCTCCAGTGAATGATGAATCTGGATTTTGTTGGTCCAATAAAGGTATTTCCTATCATGTGAAAGCAGCAAGAAAGATAACATCATAATGTTTCACAAAGCATTAGGCACACAGGAGGTTTCCACTGGAGGAAAGGTCTTAACAGACTAGATGGCTTCTTACAGAAAGGAATATGACAGACATGTATAACATGGAACAGGGCCAGAGGAAAGGCTGTCTCTTGGTTTCTTACACAGAGGATTTGCTAGACCCATATTTAATTCTTGACTTTTGCACTGTGGACTCATTGCAATATCTTAAGCAAAGTACAGATGAATGCCTCTTCCCTAATATTAGCTGTTTATAGCTACATACTCAATGGGGAGAAATAGGACCCCTAAGACAATTCTACCACTGGACACTTCTCTAAAAGGACTCTTCTCTCCAGTTGGCCACAGTGTGACATTAGTTACCCAGCATACAACTGACAGTCAGCTTTCCGTTCACTAATTTGAAGTGAGATGAATTCCCACCTTTAGACTTTATTGGCTTTGGCTGCCCTTCTGTTAAACAGAGATAACCTAATATGCTCTACCTCCCATACAGTGCACTGTAGTGTCCAGCTACCAGGCACTGATATGATGCCAGGCACTATTTATGAATGGAAAATAAAAAAGCCACATAACAAGAATGGAAACTTTTAATGCCATGTAGGGATAACTTCAGAACTCACTGATGTGAGATTTTGCTGATGCCCGCAATGTACTGAGTATTGAAAAGGATTTGAGACTTTTATTTCTCTATTACATAAAATAAGATTTTTTTTTTTTTTTTTTAAGGTTAGCCTTTAGGG
This sequence comes from Haliaeetus albicilla, assembly GCF_947461875.1. Classification (NCBI taxonomy): domain Eukaryota; kingdom Metazoa; phylum Chordata; class Aves; order Accipitriformes; family Accipitridae; genus Haliaeetus; species Haliaeetus albicilla. The sequence continues at coordinate 4,983,267 of NC_091496.1, forward strand.
CACTTGGAATGACATCTCTGGGTGATACCAGTGGTCTAACAATGACAGGTAGTGATCACCCACAGAAGAGGATGCAACAGGGCATGACGACAGAAATACAGTGCTTCAAGAGAAATACAGAACTCTTTCAGGTTCTGCCAGTCTGTGTCTGGATCCTGAGACAGCATCCTTTGCTAAAGATTTCTGATGGACTTTTCCTACCATGAATTCATCTAGTCACTTTTTGAACCCACATTAAGTTTAGCATCCACAATTTCCAGTGGCAAGAAACACAATTTATGTGAAGAATATATTATTTTGGCCATTTTGAACCTGACATCTGATCATTTCATTTAATTTTCTCTAGTTTTTCTATGAAAGACAGAAAATAAAAATTCCTTATTCTACTTCCACATATCACTCATGAGTTCAGATCTCTGTCAGACCTCTTCCTCCGCACAGTTCGTCATTTCTCTGGTCTGAAAATCATAGTCTATTCAGCTGTTCCTGATCATGTGTTCATGCTGGAATATTGCTACTATCCCAGGTAACTGAGAATATTGTAGGATTTTCCAGAGCAGCAAAATCCATCCAATGGTCCATATCTTTGAGAGCTATTTGGGGGAATTTGGGCACCTGTGGAACTAGAGTGCTGCTGAAGAAGTGCATTCAAGTGAACATACAGGCTTTTAGATCATTAAAGGGATGAGACTTTCTGCCAGTTCTTGGCCAAGAGGACTAAACACAGTCAAGCACTGAGAACAGGGCAAGTAAACGTGACTTCAAAAGGCTACTTGTGGTTCTACCACTGACTAACTTTGTCGTCTTGAAGTTGTATCACCTCATTGAATTTCTGTGTGCCTTAATTGTCCTGCCTGTTATTCAGGAAGTAATAAGATTTCTTTCCCTCTCAAGTACATCCTGGAGCATCTTGGAAGTGAAAATGTTGTGTAAAAGGGCTAGAAAAGGCCACATGCAATTTTACATGACTTGGAGTATGGGAATGACACCAGGCAGTGCAGATAATGTTCTATTTAACTGCTTCTTCCTATAAATCCACAGATGGGTATGCCAAAGCAGCCAAAATAAAGATGGGAGGAGAGTATGTCACTTCCCAGAACACAGCCAAATGCACAACACTTACCTTCCATCTGTGGGGCTTGGAGGTTTCTTGTGCCTTGCTTTGTCATCGCTGCTACGTTTCTTTTCTTTCCCTGTGACCTCTCCATAGTAAGTCTTGTTGCCAATGCTCCTGGAGAGACCAGAGATGTCAGCATGACCACTCTGCACCCATAGACAGTGACAGCTGTGCACCTTGCTGTAGAAGGGTTCACAGACTGTGCACATATGAATAGGCTAAGTGTGCCGCTGGTGTAACTCTCCTAGAGTCCACCCAAGTCACTGAGACAGAAGCAAACTTAGAAGTTCCCTGGCTGGTTATACCAGCAGAGTATATTTTTAGTCCAGGAATTTACACCTCTAAAATGCCAATTCAGTAGGTAACCTCCAAAGCATAAGGATGCAAACCGGAAAACAAAGAAATTGCCAAGAATCCCAATGAGCACTTTTTTTTTGTCTGGTCTAGGATCCACCATCTGTGTCAATACACATCGCAATTTTCAGGATGACTGCTCTCAATTAGCGGCCTCCCTAACTAAAATGCTTCTCCCTGGGAATGAGTTACAGGGCCATGGATTCCATAAGGAAACAGCCCTTAACATATATTTTGGCTGGCCAATGGCAAAAGACTGTTTTTCCTCCTATTCAGACCAAATAGAAATCTTTCTAAAAGAGCTGGTCCCCTATCTGCTATGGTCAGGTCTGAAGCTGTGGCCCCAATATCTACGCACAGGGAAGATCTGAGCATGACCAAACCAAACATGTTTTTGAAACCAAGAGCTTAATTTATTCCTTAGTAAGTCATTTCAGTATAAGCTTCATTGCCCTCTGCTTGCTCTGTTATACACAGAGAATGACTAGCACCTCCAGCAGCAAGTCAACCTATCTGCTAGTTGGAGTTGACTCTCCTCCTCCATTGACAGCATGGAGAACTTGGAACAACAAGGAGCTTCTTAGGCACCACAGTGAGTTAGGTGAGATAACTATTATGTGCCAGTGTTGCTGAAACTTCAATTGGAAAGGTTTCTGAGGGCTAGGAGAGGTTTTTTGGTCCAAATCAAAGAGAGAGGAGGAGAAGGAAGTTGTTAAAACACACTCAGATGGGAAATAGAATAATTTTCTTCCCCATGTACATTGAGGGCTTGAATCTTAGCATCCTGTTATCCAAGGACTTGCTCTGTGCTTTGGGGCCATGACTAGTCTTGGGTGGAGTACAGTATAAGTGTTGTTTTATTTTTCCCAAAGAAATGCAAAAAGCCCTATTGCAGACTAGCTAGTTTTTGAAATTTCAGAGAGCTATCTGTGGGATGGGAGAACCATTGTCCACTCAGCTGTCAGCATTACTTACTTACATGGTAAAGTTGGAGATGAAGGCTGCAGCTGGGATCTGCATCTCAAACACACCTTCACGTGCCTCAGATCCGCTGTTCACCATTGTGCATGACACCGTGGTGAAAGCATACCGAGAAATGATTGTGGATCTCACAGTGAATTCAGACATCCGAGGCCTGGTTTCCTGTAGGTATCAAAAGGTTATCTATTAACAGTGACAGCTAGGTAACCCACCCCTTCCGTGTTTCAATGGCTTTAATACTTAATATGCTTAAGCAAATAACCACCCTATGAGTGGTGTAACACCCTATGGGGAGTACTAGACTCCCCTATGAAAAACAGTCAGGCAAGGTGGGCTTGCCCTTAAAATATCAGGTGAGCCGCAAAAGGTAAACCAGAGATGTGGCACTGCCTTTGTTCACACACAAGAGCAAAGGCCACAGTCATTCTCCAATGCCTGCCAAGGGTCCAGGAAGGATGAGAGCTCTGATTATGCCAGCCTTTATGTTGTGAAACACACTGATGAAATCCACCTGTATCCTAAATTGCACCCTTCAACGCTGACCTTTTGAGAGGATCAGGATTAGTCCCTTATGGCCTGGGAAGAGAAGCCCAAAATATGTCCCCATAGGGTCCAGAACTGATGTCAGAGGAACTGCCCCATAGACTGTGCACAAGAGCAGATGTAAGACCTCTTGAAAGACTAAGGTCACTGTGTACGAAGCATCATCTTCAAATTCATACAGTCAGATCTGTAAGTTATGTAAACAGAAAAAATGCTGTCAATGTAGTTGACTGAGTCCTCCTCTGCTGAGAATCCATCCTAGAGGTTTCAGGCAATGGATGGAAGAGATTTAATAAGAAACACTGACACCGTGATGTCTCAAGTAAAATATTTTAAGCCTTTTAGCCCACACTGGATGCTTTCCAGCAGAGAAGCAGCAGAGACTGCAATGAATGACGCATGATGTAGCAATGGAAGCTGAAAGCCAATTTCTGCTTCTTGGGAATGTGTTTTTGTGCAGAAGTCCTGGGTTGGAGCATTTCTCCAGTCTAACTTGTTTTTTGACAGCAATGTCTCCAGGGACCTCAACAGTTTTCTTCCTGGAAGGCTTCAGTGTATTTAACTATAAACAGCCCATGTAAAAAAAAAATCTGTATGTTGCCTTAAACAAAGACCAAACCATCAAAAGCAGAGGGAAACTAAAGAGTAAAATACATTGCAAATACAGAGCAACTTCACTAAACCAGAGACTTCTTCCTATTGAGGTTGATAAAAAGTCACAGTCACACAAGACTTGTGAAGACAAGAACGTGCTCGTCAAATGTACTTCCAGGATTTTTTTTTTCCAAACACAAGTAATTTTGACAAATTGCTTAACAAAGGGAACAAGTGTTTGTATGAGCAAGTATGAAACAGGAACATTCCTGCAGTAGCTGATGGCATTGGAAGCAGTAATAAGTGAGCATCCAATTAACCAAGATGCTGGGCTAGTGATTTCCAAGCAAATGGAAGAATGAGTATCCATTGGAAACAAACACAAAACTGTCGAGACACTTGGAATAAAGCCCCACCTGCCTACACTTTCAAGGCATGGAAGGACTCTGATAAATGTGTCTCAAATAAATCTAATTGTGATAGATGGATAACAGCTGGACAATGTGTGATGTGCTCTGTATCCACGTACATCCTGCTTAGCAAAGGCTTAGCTCACGTGGAGCACAATGGCAAGAAATTAGCACTTTTAGGGTGTGATTTGTCTCTCTGATTTCAGACAGCTCGGTGTGTTGGATCTAGACTAGAACACATCTGCTCAGATCTAATGTCCCCTCCTTAGGCCACTAGTGGTTATTATTCTGTTGCTGTTGATTAGAACTAGACCCTGCTATTCCTAGGACTTTCCCTGATACATAGGCACAGCTTTACAGTCTCATTATCCTGAAGGTGGAGTGGATGGGGAGTTTTGATCAGAAGTAGTGTTGTAGGAATGTTTCCAGATGTAATGAGCTGATGTTTCTTCAGTCTTCCATACCACTAATTGCCTGTGGCATAGCAAGAGATATAGAGGATTTAATAACAGAAGTAAAAGAATCTGAAGCTACAGCAAATTCTTTGGTTCCAGATCTTCTGCATCCACTCCCATGTTCTGCATTTCATCATAAGCTGTGGGTTCAAACGTACTTGACAGCTCAACAGCAAAAGAGGATCAAGCCCTTTGCCTTTTACTTGAGATACAAATGGTTCTGCAGTGACAGATCTGACACTGAGTCTAACACTGTGAATGCAGTGATGGATTCACCTGAAGTTAGAAAGTCTTCAGAATATGACAGAGGACACGGACTTGCCCTTGTTATGACAAGAACATAAGGATGGTTGTAATGGGTGAGAACAAAAGCAATTCTAACCCTGTAGCCTATCACTGGCAGAGATCAATAGTACCTGCTTGGAGAAGAGTGTAAAATGAGTCCAACCTGCATGGATACTACCCAGAAATATTGTCTCAGTTTTCAGTAATTTGTGGCTGAAGGAACTCCTGAACCAAGGGTGATATTTTTGTGCTTAGTAAAGCTCTGTGGATTTTCCTCCTGTGACTTTACACAGCTGCTTTTTGAATCCATGTAAACTTTTAGCATCCACAACATCTTGTAGCAAGGAGTTCCACAGCTTAAAGATATTTTATATGAAGAACCACATCACTTAGGGGTTTTTGCTGAATCTACTATTTGCTGGCTTCAACTGATCTCTGTAATATCTCTCTTATCTCACTAAACAAGCTCCAGCTCTGATATCCTCACAGACTGAGGAACAGCAAAAACAAATGAAAAAAAAGGCATTCAACACCTCTTCCTCCTCCTGGTGGTTAGGAGTTACTGTTGGAGAAAGCAAACACTGAATAAGGGCATTACATACAACTGAGGATGAAAGAACTGATTCATCTTCCCATCCCTGGAAGGGATCTGCCATTCCTTGTATACAGAAAATATAAACGGTGGGGGCAGAGGCAGTTTCCAAACAGGTTGCTAGGTCAGGCTTGGCGGGCAGCCCAAGTTCCAGCCTGCGATTCTTGTGCGTTCCCTGGAGCTCTTGCACAATCCATCAGCGCCTGATGCTCTGACCTACAGCTGCGCAAATGCCTGTTTGTTTTCTCCGCTTTTCATTAAGGCCTTCAGAAGATGAGAGGCAGCACAAAGGGAAAAACAAAACAAACCATTTGTTTAATATTATTATTACTGTGATTTATTATCCCTATTAAATATAAAGCTAGGGAATGCCAAGGTGGCAGATTAGCACACTGCTACGAGGCAGGTTGGCTGGATGTTTTATGAAGGTGTCCTGGTTATGATGATGAACTGGGAGCTGAAATTTTCTTGCCAAACAAATGATTTTATGCTTGTTTACATCAAATGGAAAAGACAGAAGAGAGCTGAAGATAAATGAAATATACTCCATGTTTTACCTTTATCAGTTGCTTTCATCAAAACAAATTGACCGTATCTCAGATTAGAAGTAATAAACTGGTAATAAGACTGAGAGTTGCTCTCCTCTAGGCTGCTGATTCAAATCTGTCAAAGATCAAAGGGATCAGAAGCTATTAACACGTGATGGCTGCTCAGTGTGTGAAATGAGTTCCTCCAGTTCTCAACTGGGAAACCCCATCCCTCAGAAAAGCCAGAAAAATAACTGGCCATGAACAGCAATTTCACTGGCTGCCTCTTTAGCCAAAGTTTTGATTTAAGCTGTGCAACTCTCAGTGCAGCAATATAGCCAGATCTCATAGATTTGCTGTACATCTAAACTTAGGTTCCCATGCTGAAAGAAGGATATTGGCTCCCTTGTTTTCTTCCTTTCTTCAGTAAATTTCGGACAGAGAACAGAGATCTTCAAATTTCAAAGCAAACTCTCCCTTTCTCTTCAAATTCAGTGAGATTTCATCAGGCTTATGTTCACTGCATGGTTAAGGTTTGCAACATTGGATGCTCTCTCTACATCTGAGGTGAGGAAGATGGATTGGGAAGTATTAGAAGAACCTGTACCTGTTGCATTGATCAAAATGCAGAATTTTTACCTAGAATCTCACTCTACCATCACCCACTGACATCATAGTTCATTCCTGGGTGCAGGAATGCACACACATATACACATAGAGCAAATGTAATTCCCATGAGGTAAAATAAAGACAGAGTGTGATACGTACCAGCCTCTGCAAAAATTTGGCCTGTCTTGGAACACGGCGTGCAACCTGCAAAGAGTTAAGGGAGTTAATGGAGCCTAGTCAACTTACAGAGACATGTCACTTGTTTAAATCCAGACATGGGTTTGCGTGACTGATTACCCATGGCCAGGTTCAAATGTTCCTCTGGTTAAAATTAAAACCTGAATCTCTTCTATATTAACAGACCCACTGATCAAAGCTCAGCAGTGGAATGCGGCTCTTGCAGGCGAGGACGTACTGTGTGTTTTGCAAATGCTACTTGTCAAGAGACCCTCTATATGAAGACAGGGACCTCAGCCTTTAGACATAGACCTGGATGCTGTGTCTTGGCCCTGGCAGTATATTCCCTTATAGCTTCCTATGGAGTCACGCAAAAGCTCTGTGTCACTGTCTTTGCCCCATTGCATGGCATACGGCACATGATGAGAAGGGCTGCTAAATGGTCCACTATGCTCATCAAATGCCACGCACGGCCCATCTACATCCTCAGGTAAGTAAAAGCCAAAGCTCATTCCCCAGTCCAGATGTGGTCTTCACCTGTGCAAGAGCGCTCAGCACTCATCATGGGTTACAGACACTGGGCAGAGGGCTGAGGGCATGACAATCCCAGTCACCTGAGACTGTCCTCGGCTCAGCACAGTGTGGCTGCTTCGAGCTAGAGCAGCAACCAGGTTAACACGTAGCACCCATGTGGTGGGGCTTAGCAAGCATAACCCCATTCTGCTGCATGTGTGGACCTGCTCCAAAGGAGGACTTGTGTAAATTAGTGTTACGGCTTCAGCTTTACCGATATTACCTCAACAGCAGATCTGTTGCCTAAAAACCCTCCACAGCTACTGTGAATTTATTGTGCAGTGACAGAGAAGCACTAGTTATGTGCAAAAAGGGAATAAAGGTATTTAAACTCAGCCACAGGTTTTATTATGAAACAAAGTGCTTCACCTATGACAATGCAATCGTAGTCATTGTATTGCCCTTCACAATAACAACTCCTCTGACTTCTTCCCTGCACATGGTGTAATTCTCAGCTTAGCAACATCTCCAAATCAAATCCCTCCCCAAAACAGAGAGTACAAGTGTCTTGTCAATGAGGGAAGCCAAGTGACTTCTTAAAATGTCAGTGAAACTCCAGAGAGCAGAGGTATGCAATGATTTTTTTTTTTTACCTGATTTGCCCTTTCTGTTGATTTACACTGAAATAACAGCAGTCCTTGCCAAAGAGATGTTTTTATGTCTGTTTATATCATGCACTGAAAAGCTCAGGAAAGCCCAATGGAGAAATTAAAGTCTCCTGTGCTAGAATCTTTATTATTCCCTTCTGCATTATATTAGCCAACATCTTGTAAAATTAGAACCAAGGGAAAACAGCCCCCTTGGGAAATTCTCGATGGAGGAGAGGAGAGGAGAGGAGAGGAGAGGAGAGGAGAGGAGAGGAGAGGAGAAGAATTCTCTGCAGTTTAAATTTTGGAAGAAACTTTCTGTCTGGATCTGTTATTTCAGGCACGTAAAGCACCTCAGGAGCCTGCTGTGAGAGGCTGCAGAGTCTCCATCACTGTAGGTACTTCCAAACAAGCCAGACAAATGTCTGTGAAGTTGGCCCTGCTTGGAGCAGAGGCAGGGATGAGAGATCAGTGGTCCTCAGTATGTTTTTTTACTGAAGGATTACCTTTTGGAACAAATCCACCTGTCATCTTGTATGGAATGGTCACAGTGGGTTTTACTGACTAATTGGTGAAACTGGGAATTTGTTTACTGGTTTTACCTTTCCCCACCACACACACATTTTGTTTGCTTGCTTATTTGCATAAGAAGGCTTTGTATGACTTGGTTCCTTCAAAAGTGTCCTGGTTTTGGCTGGCATAGAGTTAATTTTCTTTCTAGTAGCTGGTATAGTGTTATATCTTGGATTTAATATGAGAATAATGCTGATAACGCACTGATGTTTTTAGTTGTTGCTAAGTAGTGTTTAGACTAAGTCAAGGATTTTTCAGCTTCTCATGCCCAGCCAGTGAGAAGGCTGGAGGGCCACAAGAAGTTGGGAGGGGACACAGCCAGGACAGGTGACCCAAACTGGCCAAAGGGATATTCCATACCATGAGACATCATGCCCTGTGTATAAACTGGGGTGAGTTGGGCAGGGGGGAGGATCACTGCTTGGGAACTAACTGGGCATCATTCAGCTAAAGGTGAGCAATTGTATTGTGCATCACTTGTTTTGTATATTCTAATCCTTTTATTATTATTATTATTATTATTGTCATTTTATTATTTTTATTATTAGCATTATTATTTTCTTCCTCTCTGTCCTATTAAGCTGTTCTTATCTCAACCCACAAGTTTTACTTTTTTTTTTTTTTCCAATTCTCTCCCCATTCCACTGCAGGGAGGGGGGGGAATGAGTGAGTGACTGCGTGGTGCTTAGCTGCTGGCTGGGGTTAAACCACGACAAAAAGCTACCTTCTAAAATCTTGAGGATAGCAAGTAGACATCGGTGAGTAGCTAAGGATCACCAAATAATTGTATTCTGTTTGCTAGGACTTCATGACTACTGCCAAAGCACTGCTGCAGGGCTTGTGATACTGATCAGTCCCAGCAAACTGTTTTGAATCAACCAGCTTCCCTAGCATCATGTAATGGAACAATTTCCAAGTTACCATCAACCGTTAGGTTTAAAGCCTTCCAAAGCACTCATTAAAGCCAAAAAATTGCTAGTAATGAGCCCATGGATGTTGCCATCTGCTAATCTTTGCATAGTATGCGGAGAATAACCTAAGCAGTAGCAACCCAACTACCTGTGAAGAGCTGTCCAGAAGAACTACCTCTAGCACACGGTAATAACTAGCAACCTTGTCAACTACCTTACCAGAGTGGTCAATCATTGGATAAGTCAATAAGTAATCCACACTCATTGCAAATACCATGATCCTGCAAAGACCTGCGTCTGTACTTGTCTTTGTGTAGGAAGATCCTCCCAGAATGTTAGAGTTAAATGTGGCCCTATACACTCTCCTGAATCTGTTCGTTTATAGTGTAGTGTCTTGATCTAGGGAAGTACCTGCCTGTTCTTAATCTGGCTCTTGTGTTCAGTGAAGCTCGGCCTTTTAAATCACAGCCTCCCAAACCACCACACACACTCTCTTGCTAACTTGCAAAGAGTTCATTGCCCTTTCAGCCCTATTTCCCCAGAAAATCTACGCCGCACAAAGACACAACATAACAACCCTCACTTGCAGAATATATATTTTTTTCTTTCCTGGTCAAGAAGCATTTTATAAGCTGAAACTCACGTGGTTCATTTCATCCAGCGTGAGTTAAAAATCAAGTATGGTAAGGCTGAGACCATAGGCAGGAAAACTTTCCTCCGAGCCTGAAATACTCCGAATTACTCAGGCTGGCGCGCGGCCAGGACACTGCATTAACTCCCTTGTCCCTGTGAAACACCTCGTTAGCCCGGCTTATGGGGATGTCAGCTTTGAAGCCACCCCCTGGCAGTAGCACCCATCACGGGAGGGTGCCGGTGCTCTCCTGGCTTAGCACCTCCAACAACTGCCTTGCTCCTCAGTAGCAGCCTCCCACGGAGCTCAGCCTCAGTTGTGGGCACGCTGCAGGCACGAGCGCAATAAATGCGGTTTTAGCAGCCTGCCCTGCGTGTTGACACCGACAGTTAAAGAGGGGCCAAGCCAGCCCCAGCCACCAGACGCTCCGGAACGACGACCGCCTTAAAACCTACTTGCTCCATGATGCTGTAGTCTGCCATCAGCTTCTCTTCCAGGTACCTGGCCATCAGCTCCGAGTCAGGCTGCCCTGCTGAGGTGGAGAAGCCCCAGCAGAGCCACAGCCAAAGGATCATGGTGGAGGGGGAAGCGCCGGCCAGGTGAGAGGAAAACCCTGCTGCCTGCAGCTGCTGCCTGTGCTGCCAGACGGGCTGCGAGGAGGCTGACAGGAGCCGAGAGGACCCACCCTCTTCTCCTCCTTCCCAGCTCGGGACCGGCCCCTTTTCCACTCAGGGCGGCTTCCCCCGCTGCCCGGCTTTGCGGGGGATCCTTGCAGGGTTTCCATTCTGCTGCTGCTCTCCCCCTCGGCTGGGGGACGTGAGGCACTGCCATGCCCCCTCTCGACGCCGCCCTCGGCCTCAGCCCCCATCTCGCTTCGTGCGGCGGAGAGGGGTGGCAATGGGGGTCCCTGAGGCGCTGCCGGCTGTCATTTTGGCACCGGCAGCACACATCGCCTGTGGTGGCCCTCAGCGGGGGGGGGGGGGGGGGGGCTGAGGAGCCATTTTCTCCACCTGGCTGGGTGCTGAAGTGGGCCCCAAGATGGCCGCTGTCACAGGGCGCCTGCCTGAGGGGCTGGTGCCCAGTGCCTGTGGGAGCTGGAAGGACGCACTGGGCGGCCGGGTTGTCTCCTTATGGGGTCAGCCACGGCGTCCGAACAGCTTCTGCCACAGTCCATATTAAAAAGCACCCTCCTTGGCGTCTCAACAGCTTCCGCCACAGTCCATATTAAAAAGCACCCTCCTGCCCACCCCCTTAGGGAGCGCAATCCAAGGACATGCTTCAAGGCTGGGGCTTTACCGAAGAGCGGTAAAACCCTCCGGCTTCACCCTCTCCAAAGGGACACCTTCTCCTACCCCCTGGTCTGGAGAGCCCTGGTTTGTTTGTGAAAGCCGCCCGCAGTCCCGGAGCAGGGCAGGACTCCCTCCGCACCCTCGCCTTGGCCAAGACACAGACTTTCCCCCCCCATCTCTCGCTTATCATCTGGTCTCCATTTCTCAGCTGGGCAAAGCTGGGGTGAGCCTCCTGCTCTTCCCTCCGTTTCCCAGAGGCAGAGCCCTCTCCTCCCCGACCAGCCCCAGGGCGAAGGCGGACACTGGCTGGGCAGGATGGGTCCCCACCGCTCAGCTGCCAGGGACGTTCCTCCAGACACGGCCGTGCCAGCTGGCACGGACCGGGCACGGCTCATCCCCAGGTGTTCGGGAACTTGCATCTGCAGGGCTCACCTAACCCCAAATCAGACACATGTACTACTTCATTTTTCTGTGCTGGCAGTAACTTCTTAAATCCAGCAGACCCAAATTTCCTCTCTCTTTGTTTGCTTTGGTGTTTTGGGGTTTTTTGCAGGTGCTAGGTGCTGCACGCACAAACCCGTCAGAATTTGAACCACTGTATTTTCTTTTTCCTTTCCAGCTCTGGGTCATCAGGGACTGAAGGTGTTTTGCTTCAGCTCCAGTCCATGGCAGTGACAGTCCAGTGAGTCATTCAATGTCTCTCCAGCCTTGCTGGAATATATAAACACACCCTTGGGCCACTGGAGTTTCTCCTTCTGGACTGACACATGTGCACCTACCTGAAAGCATATGTCCACTAAAAGCATATGCCCTGGGAGCATTAAGTCCTCCAAATCTAGCATGCATAATGGAGGAGCAGGGAGGTCCTTGCTCCCCATTCAGAAGGGATGAGGGGCGCTGGAGATGGCATAAAGGGAAGGGACAGCAAAGTCAACACCTTTGGAACTCCCCTTTAGGAAATCAATGGCTCAGACAGGCTGAGGCCACACCATGTTTACACACAGGTCCCTTCTGGCATTGCCAGCAGGAGAGAAGGAATCAAAAGCCTGGCCAGCCCCTCTCCCACTGGGACCCGTCCACCACTGGCATGTACAAAGGCCTCTGGAGTGGCCACATCCCTGATGGGAGCTGCAGAGCTGGGCAGCACTGCAGGGAACGATGAAGGGCTTATGTGGCTGGAGAAGAGAAGATGGTGGGAGAAAGCTGGAGGGAGGCTGGGGCAGGATGCTTCAGGCCCCCAGTGACACCCCAAATGGTTGCTGTGCTGATCTGGTCCCTGCCAGAAGATAGTCAAGGCATTATCTTCAGCTCCTCATCATTTCAAAGGGAGATGGAAGAGGGCTCAACCATCCAGTTGGGAATCAAGAAAGACTTCGAAGCAATGTTTCAGGCTGAGACCTGATTTAAGGACACACAAAAAATGAAGTATTTTTCATCTGGGTCCAGTTTGTTTCAGCTCCTGCATGTCTTGTCTAGCTTAGACAGAAGTGCACTGCAGTAGCATAATAAGTAGGGCTGCAGTCTCCTGTGCTCTCACTACTGACAGTACAGTGGGCTGCTCCTCAACCTGCTCTGTCCATGTTTCATTAACTGGGGACATGGATGAATAAAAGTCTTGCAGCATATGCTTAGAAATGCTGGAAATGGGCATTTAAAACAATACATATATGATGATTTTCCTCCTGTTTTGGAAAACCTGGAGGAAACCAAGGCACCCCTGTAAAAGCAATTCAAAACTACCCTGCTAATCCTAGAAGTAGCAGTAGTTCCTGGGCAGGAATGGGAGATGTTTGCCAGTTTGAAATGACCATTGGGCAGTCAGGAGGCATTTGGAAAAATATCCAAATCTCACAGGCTATCACTCTGCCTCCTGATCAGTATTCAGCTTGTTCCAACAGCCACTCTGCTTCTCCCACTGCACAGGCGAGAAGCTGAGGGCCAGAGTAAATCAAAACAGTGAGACAGTGCAAAGATATTGCAATGAATCTGCCCTAAGCAAAGCTGGTGAAAGGAGGATATTCAGACCAAAACAGGATCCTAGAGCAGGTACAGGATGGTATGAGAGAATGAGCTGGGGAAAATGCTGCCCTTTCCAAAGTGATTAGGAGCAGCCAATTCTGCTCATGCTCTCCTCAGCAAGGGCACATAAGGACACAACATGTAGCTAAATAAGACCAAGGTGTGTTTTAACATGGTTCAGATGTGGTTAGGTTTGGTGAGTGAACATTAAGCCTGGGGTCTTGATTGTTCACATCATCCTCTCTTCCCCCCTCCTTGGAATACAGCGTCCTGATTTTGGGGGTAAACATGGCAGGCACTGTTCTGGGGATGCCGTTGGAGACCAAGATAAGCAGTTACTCAGGTGTGTTCACATTAGACATGTTTGATGCTGACTTTTGCCATCTCAGCAAAAGGAGCAGCTGTTCTTTGGGTGGGAGCTCAGCAAATTAAATTGCTGGCATAAAAACTGGCATGCCTGCGGCCAATATGAGCGGAGACATTGGAGAGAGGCATGATCTGACAGCTGAGCTTCCACACACATTTCACCTGGAATGGATCATGTTATATCAAGGAATCTCTCTGTGTTGGCCCACAAACACATGCACCTTTGTGATGCTCTGCCTTCACACATCTGCATCCCCCTGTTTTTCCATGCAAGGCTCATGGGTAGGACTAGTCTTCCTCATTTTCACCATAAATAAACCCTGTAGGGAGTGTTGAAGCTAAAGAAAATGTTGGCACCTTCTAGCTCAAGAGCAGGGGTTTTCCAGACTCCAGACTAAAGCTGAGGGAACAAGATCAGAACTGCATTTAGTCATAACATCAGTGCCATGGCTGCATGGATGCATAAATTAAAGATTTCCAGTTCTCTGTTCTTCTAGATAGAAGAACGGGACACCAGACACCCACCTCATGCAGAGGCACCTACATTAAATGCCCAAATAGAAGCGTCTGAACCAGGAACTAAATCTACCCAGAGCACTAACAAACTGTAGAATTTAGTGGCATTCAAAGCCAGCGATTTGATCAAGAAATTGGCAAGAGTCCCAAAGGGTTGCACAGGCATAGACACAGATAAATACCCAGAGGTAAAATTAATTACAGTGAAGTTCAGGGAATTACATTAAGTATTTTCTTTCAGGTCTTATCTAACCAGTTTCCTGTGAAACACCTGGATGGGACCCGATGGTCCCAAGTTCTGACACTATTTGGGGGGTGCCTGTGTTCCTGAAAGGTCTTTTCTGAGGTCCCAGTGGCTGCTGATCTCCCTGTTCCCATTAGCTGTTCTTACCTCGATCACTGAAAATTTTCAGATAAGAAGTTCAATATGGGAAGGGGGAACTGCCTATCTCATAAGACACAGAAATTGTGAGCATCTCTCCCCGGGTGCAAGCCAAGTTAACACCATTTAATTATTCTAAAGGACAGACTCTGCCCAGCAGTAACTCCAAGTGCTTCAGGGAGGACAGTGCATGAAAACTTCCTTCCAAAGGAATCCCAACCACAAGAGGACAACTCATGAAAAAGCCCAATGGACGCATACCACAAAACATCTTACTGACATGCTGTCCTCCTCATGAAATTCTGGGGAAGTTCACCTAACCTGATAGGAAATGGTAGGGCTCTGAGCATCCTCAGCACTTACTCCTCCCATATATTTTCTGTACCTTCTTGAGAAATTTCAGCTTTTTGGACTCTTTTGGACAGTATATTTGAGCAGTTCGTGCCATCTAGTGGTCACACTGATTTCCCAATCTTGTTATTTTTACCAAAAAAAATTAAGCCACAGTTGGTGGTTATGAGAGGACAGAAATAAGGGATTACAAAATTAAGGTTTAAATTAAATTCTGTTCTAAAGGGACTTTTTCATCTCTTCAGAACAGCAGTGATTAGCTTCCTGGTCCAGGGTCCCAGATACCTTGAGAAGAGCTATCTTAAACTTTACGTTTCTGATGAGAAAGGGCTGGTCACTCTGAGCTAGGGGCACATATGTGAACAGAATTCAGCTTAGACAGAAAATTCAAGCTATAGTAGATACTGTCAACACAGCAAAGGCTGGGTGCCCCATGCCTACTGCTCTTGCAGTCCTGGATAAACCCTGTCATAGCCAGAGCTCCAAATGCAGTGATGGAGGTGTTCCTAAGGTAACTTTAAGGTAGCTAACTTAAATACTGCTAGGACTACAGGCATACAGCACTGAGCAAAATCCACCTAAGAGGCTGAGTAAACACTTGAGTCCAAGGTATATGGTTAGATTGTCAGTTCCTTGACTACATGATTTAAAGCCAACCTGGATGTTTTATGTACCACAGAGCTGCAAGACACCCTTCTGTTTGAAGCAGCATGACTGGGACCTTAATGCTCAAAAAGCCTACAAGGGTGATGAATGCAGAGCAGCTCACTCCAGGAGGCAGGAGTCATTTGGTGAAGCGTAGATGTCCCCAGAGCTGGTATCCTCCTCTGAGCTCTCTGACTGGTCTCCCTATATTGTACATGGCATGAATTAGACCCAGCAAGGGCAGGATTCATCATCCCATTCTATGGTGCAGCAGGTAATTAATCAAGCACCATATGGTCAGAAAAAAATCTCTTTATTTCCATGGACTAAAAAGGGAGACAAAGATGTACAGTAGGGTAATCCCTTCCCTCATTACGCTACATTGGTTGACAGCCAGCTGTATATGAGCTGGCAGTGTGCCCAGGTGGTCAAGAAGGCTAACGGCATCCTGGCTTGTGTCAGAAATAGTGTGGCCAGCAGGAGCAGGGCAGGGATCGTCCCCCTGTACTGGGCACTGGTGAGGCCGCACCTCGAGTCCTGTGTTCAGTTTTGGGCCCCTCTCGACAGGAAAGACCTTGAGGTGCTGGAGCGTGTCCAGAGAAGGGCAACGAAGCCATTGGAGGTTCTGGAGCACAAGTCGTCTGAGGAGCAGCTGAGGGAACTGGGGTTGTTTAGTCTGGAGAAAAGGAGGCTGAGGGGAGACCTGATCGCTCTCTGCAACTACCTGAAAGGAGGGTGTAGCCAGGTGGGGGGTCAGTCTCTTCTCCCAAGTAACTAGTGATAGGACGAGAAGAAATGGCCTCAAGTTGTGCCAGGGGAGGTTTAGGTTAGATGTTAAGAAAAATTTCTTCACCGGAAGGGTAATCAAGCATTGTAACAGGCTGTCCAGGGGAGTGGTTGCGTCACCGTCTCTAGAGGTATTTAAAAGACATGTGGATATGGCACTTAGGGACATTGTTTAGTGGTGGACTTGGCAGTGTTAGGTTTTATGGTTGGACTCGATGATCATAAGGGTCTTTTCCAACCCAAATGATTTTATGATTATTCAAAAACTCTGCTCCCATCTTCCCCATTCTCCTCCCGTACACTCCCCTCCTCTGTGCACACCACTTACGCCCACCTCCATGGGAAGCTGAAACATAGAAGACGATCTGGAGTAACATCGGGGAGGGGACGACTGGCCAAGTCATGCCATTTGGGCCTAAGGGATGCAGAACTGCTTATCAAGTGATCTCTGCATTCAGAAACTGTCTCTTCAGGAGAAGCAGTGTTGCAGGCTCTACATGTGCACCATCTGAGAGCTGAACCAGAGCTTAGAAAGTAGTAAATAGGTGATGTGGGGAACCACTGTGTGGATGGATCAATGCAAAAGCAAGATGCATGTGTTGTGAAGGCTGTGTACTAGTTTGAGTACAGCCTGCAGGCTCCAAAGCTTTCTAGCAAACCTGGAGCCATGTCATCTGCAAGTTCAAGATCCAGGATTGCCCAAAAGATTGTGGGAGAGGGCAAATCATGACTAATTATTCAATGCCTCTTCCAGCATAACATCTGTAAAATGGTATATGGAGCTATCATGTGACAGGTTCAAAGTGATCAAAAGGCCATGGTTTGTTCTATGTACAGTTAAGGTGTGGAACTTCTTCTCCCAGGATGCTATGTATACTAACTTTTTATCCAGTCTCTTCAGAAGAGATGATAGGATTTGGGAAAATAAATTAACTAAGAACCGCTAAATAAATGCAAACCATCTCCTGATCCGGATGTACCATAACCACAAGTAGCTGGAGACTAGAAGGGTCTTTGGAAAATACCTTATGTGCTTGCTCCAGTTCTTACGTTCTCTCCTAAGCAGCTTTGGGAGCTCTTACATGGCAGTGAGCTGAAAGGTCACTATTCTGCTTGCATTCCTTGTAAACCTCTGAATGTAGTTTCAGGTCTCAGCCTGCGAGACAATCCATTGAAAAGATGGAGGAAGGATGTGTGACAGCAGACTGGTGCTGAAATGTAATGTAACATAGCTCTGCTGTTTTGTCCCAGGGTTCACATAGTAATTCAGTCTTTTCTATTGAGGTTGCTAGGATGTCTGCAAATTTCCTTTCTTCCTGGAAGAGTGGAAGAGATAGATACCCCAGCTCCTTTTGCCAGAAACCTCCTTCCTCCCTTTTTTCCCCCTTTTGCTTTGCTGGCTTACTTTATCCCATCTCTTGAAGTATCCAGAGGCAGGGAGGCCAAAACAGTTTCAAAAGCACCCAGGAGCCATACAACATGCATCTGAAAATATCATCACATGTTTTCACATGACCAACTTCGAAAAACTGGAACTATCCCACCACCAGCTATGATTCTTTCCCAGCAGAGTGGAAGAAGGGTATTTGTGTGGGTCAGGATCCAACCCAAAGGTATCTGCCAACCCCTGTGAGATGGCTGGGTGGGACGGCAGTTAGAGAGGTACAATTTTGCTGCCTCCATCGCTCTGAGAACCAGTCTTCACCTCATTTGCTATAAACAAACAAGCTATGAGTGAGTTCTTGCTTTCATCTTTTGAAGTTTGGGATACTCCAAGGTCTGCGCCTAGCAGGAAATTAGTCAAACATCATGGGAAGCTACAAAAGCAAGAAGTGAGCCTATCCAAGCCTGAGCTGTTATCGAGGGCAGAGGCGAGTGAAGACACTATTTGGATAACCCTTGCTCAGGCACCACAGCTCAGACTTACGTTGCAAGGCAAATATTTACCTATGGCCTAAACAAAGTCAGCGTTTCAAAACTTTGTTCAAAATACTGCATAACCCTGAGCTGTTTCCTTGAACTTGTCTCAGAGAAGGAAAAATCTTGCGTCTAATACCTATGCAGGCTGTTCTCAGGAGTCAAGCAGGAAGAAAATGAAGCATCTGATCTGCTTCCTGATTTTGTTCCTTGTTTCTGGAGTAGGAAGCTTTGATCTTGTTATCGACGAAATCCCAGATGTGAGTATTTCAAGGCAGGGCCTAGGTCTCCCTTCCTTGCTGATGTCAATGTTGGAGCTGCAGCTGGCTTCGGCTGGAGCAGAGCTGGGTCATTGCTTCAGAGCTCTGCTTGTATCTCAGGAATTCTCTTCTACTTTTAGCTGTAAATGGGATGGTTCTGATAATTGGGTTTCACCTGTGATGCATAGTGTTGCTTTTTTAATATTTTTAAAGTTGGGATAGTATGGGCATAACTCCGAGTTTCTTTTCAAGCAGGATTCATATTTTTACCTCTGCTTTGCTTTTTCTGGTGGTTTTAACCTTTAAACATTCACGTGGGCTTGTATGCTCAGATGTTCAGTGTATTTTATACCCTGTTTCCCTGTAGAAACAGCACCAAGATATCTGTGTGGATGGGGTCTCCTGTATAGACCACTATGAACTTCAGCAAAGCTTCATATGGACTCAGGTTTTTGTTAACAAGAATTCAAATACAGAGTTAAGATCCTATTGACTACACTTCCCTCAGCAGAGGGATGATGTAATTTATAGAAGAGCTTGTAATTTCTTAGGATAATACAGTGATGAAAAGAAGTATAGTTATAGCTTTGACTCTGAAGCTGAGTCCAAATTTAAACCCCCAGACTCAGGTGAATTTAGATTTGTGTGTCTACACCCATTTCCACATTGCCATACTGCAATATTTCTGTGAATTCAGCAGGGATGGTGTGAAGCTTTCTTTTCCTATGCAAGATTAACAAAACGAATTAGTGAGCCAGGATATCTTCTTTTTCATTATTCATATAGCACTTTTCATGACACAGTGAGATTTTTATACTGAGTTTGTAATTCCCAGGAAAGATACTCCAGACCTGTGGTCCTTTCTAACCATAGATGCCGTATCAGTTTAACACCAATGTGTTTAAAGAGTTTAAGTTAATTTTGTGCGAACCTTTGTGTGTGTGCCATCATATAAGTTGTAGAGCAACTCATGTACTTAAACTTCTTTATTGCCATAAATTAAACCTCTAACAAAATTTAATTAAGAGTTTTGCTGTGGTGTAAGAACCACGCTTCCAACTGAATCAGTGCAGCTTTGCATTGGGAAAACATCTGATGTTCCTTTACTGTCAATGGGACAACTTTAGTTCTCAGGTATACTAGTATAAAACCAGAGACAACTTCTACTGGTTTGAGCAGAAATTCTCTGAACTTGCTGGTTTAAATGAGATCAGTATCTGAAATGCTGTAGTTACCATGGCTAGACCCATCCTAATGATAATCTACCTCTTGCTCTTTAAAGTCATTTCAGTGTGTTAAATATTACTCCTTGTTTCAGAAGGAAAGGTTGTAAAATGATGGTAAAGGTCATGATCTTATAAGAGTATATAGAGCTAATTGGCCACAGAGGGAAACTGAATGTGTGAAGATGCAGCATTTTGGTCTGAGATGGCTTGTGCCTCTGCTCCCCATTTGCACCAAGGGGAGGTAAATTGCCTTTGGAACTCTATTAGAGTGCTGATCAACAAAAAAATCAAGT
This sequence comes from Haliaeetus albicilla, assembly GCF_947461875.1. Lineage (NCBI taxonomy): Eukaryota > Metazoa > Chordata > Aves > Accipitriformes > Accipitridae > Haliaeetus > Haliaeetus albicilla. Next base: position 5,003,236 of record NC_091496.1, read on the forward strand.
GATAAATAAAACAGTAAGGCAGCAGAAACACCTCTTTCTTTCTTTCTTCCTCTTTCGCCTCTAGGAAGTGGAAAACCTGATTGACCTAGAAATCGATGGATTTCCTTCAAGCTCCAAGACAAGAAATGGCAGGTACCAGGTACAGTACCCAGAAATGCTTCAAAAGAAGGGAAACAAGAATGCCTGGGAGCTCTCTCCAGGTGGTTTGTTCTGTGTCAAGGGTTGTGAGTGTGCAATCAGGTGGGACCAGCAGGTCCTTATATGCATTGAGACCTCCGTATCTCTTGTTGGGATAAGAACTGCTACTATTGTTTATGCAGTACCTAGCACAACAAGGCTTTGTTCCATATCTGCGCTCCTAAGGACCATAATACAGATGCTAATCAATGGAGATACTTGTGTGTCTAACTTCATGTGTGGGAAAAATCCCATTGATACTGGTGAGGCTTTTCCACAAGAAAATGGAAAAGTACTTCAGATACTGGCAGTGTAGGCTGAAACCTTTCAGTCCTGCAGGTAGTCCATTCATTCATATTTAACCCAGGTCAAAAGAGTGCAGCACATGTCACACAGGTAATGAGCTGGTGGAGTCTGAGACCAGGGAAAAAAAAATTGTTTCCAGCACGCTGATGGGTTGCAGATTATTATAGTCTGTTGGCTTCCGAAACAGAAACATTTAAACCAGCATTGCGGGAGTTTTCTTGTGACTTACCCACTAGTAATTAAAAATAGTAATCATGGAATCAGTTTTTTGAAGATATTAACTTTTATTACACTGCATGAAAGAAATGATCAGAGTGGACTTTGTCCTCCACCAAGCTCTGGAGCTTGTTCAATATAGTGAAAACAGAAGATCCTCTTGAATAAAGTTGGATTTCCCAGCATCTTCGAAGTTAAGCACAGGCAAACATGATTCTTCTTTATACTAAGGCTTTTTGAAAGGGGCCTCACACAGAGTGTAAATGTGACTTACTGACACCAAGAGCCCCCATTACACTGCAAGAAAAATGGAAGATTTCAGCATAAATATGAATCAAGCCAGCTCACATTTGCCAGACCAGTATTTAAATAATTTAGTCATGATCTAAGCAGAAATCCCCTCTGGCTGCACTTCTTCAGGGCATCTTTTCTTTCCAACATATCTGTATTAGTGCCATATGTATTATGTTGCCTCTGTTCCCCAACTTTCCAGATACATTGTAGTATAGACATATGCATGCAGTAATTTGCAATTCTACTAGTGGTTTTATTGTACCAGTTATTCCTTATATTCCCATATATTATTTCCCATCCTTTACCTAATAAATGAGTCTTTACAAACCAGGAGAACTAAGATCTCAGCTATAGGATGAGCTACACTTATGTTAGTTGAGTCACAATAAAATATTAATAAATGAGATTAAACTGAACTATGTGAAACATTTTGAGACAGTAGCTCTTGGCCAACAGTAGCACACATTTACTTACTGTTAATCACTAGAGGAAGGCTGTCTTCCAAATTACTATTTTAGCACTATGGTTTTCTACAGTGAGGTCACTAGCCCATTGGCAAGAAGACAACAGAACTCTGCAGACCCTACTGATTAGCTCTAAATAGAAAGAACTGCTTTCTAGGTCCAGATCAGGTATTCTGGTGAAAAATGTTTGCTCCTGAGTAATTCCAAAACCACTGTGTCTCAGGTATGTGAATGGTCCTCGTGACCACAGAAACAGAGCGCCCCATGGGCTGGAATGCAGGTAACCTTGTGAACCTCTATATGATGGTGCACTGCCGTTATCTCTGTTTTAGAGGTAGATAATGGAGCTTCTGTCTAGACTGTGAGATGGGATGTTCTGTAGCATGCCTCCCAGTTTTGGTCCTGATCTCTGGCTGTCCAGAGCCAGGAGAGATCACACTTATTTCCTTACTGCCTTGCCTGCATGGTTTCCTTTCCATGAGAACCAGCACAGGAAGAAAATATGGAAGAAGAGAGAGGGTGGCATCAGCTGGCTGGAGAGCCCCCCAGCTCCCAGGGTATAAATGCAACCAGAGAGACCAGGATCCATCTGCAGAACTGTGAAGACAAACTTTGCCAAGCTCTTAGGTTTGAAATGGCTCTTCTTGCACCTCACAGTAAGGGTTATGATCCCCAAAATGAGTCTGAAGAGGCTGCAATGAAATTGCGGTGTGCTAAAAACTGCTTAGAAAATGAATCTGTGAGGAAACAACACCTGAAAGAACTGAGAGGACATGCCAGGTAGATCTCATCTTCTTTCTAGTTTCTCATGCTGGGCATCTGCTTTTCAACCTTTTTCTTGCCTCAGTAGAAAAGTAATATTTCCTTCAAATGCAGTATAACATCTCTGACTCTGCTTTCCTTGTTTTACTAAGTCACACCTCAGAGTAGCCTGTGGACTGCAACTTGAAAGCAATGGTAAGCTAGATGATGTAAAAACTGCAAACTCTTGTAATGCATCACCTCTTGTAATGTGTTCCTCCCTTAGACACCGTGGCTTCTTCCTCCACAGACAGGACAGGAGGAGTCAGGGCCAGCAGCCCTGGATAAAAGTTAGCTTGAAGTACCCAATATTTTCTTGACTGTAGACTGCATAGTAGCAACATTCATGCACAGTGATTTGAACAAAGATCGTTATGGAGGGCTAAATATCCATAACTTGCTCAGATGTCAGAAGAAGACAGGTCTCAGTACCTGAAGATAGCACCCAGCATCTGTGAAGACCAGATCCTTAAAACAGTTCCTGAGGCACTTGTCTCCACCCTCATTAACAATTTGCCATACATTAGCTATTGTACAAGATACTGTTTCTATGCAGTGCAGTCATCAGCAGATCTGAATGTGATTTAAAGGCAAAGATCAGCCATGAATCCTCACGTGAGAAATAGCATGAGTCTTACGTGCCACAGAAGACCCTACAAAGCCTATGTTCTCAGTAACCACACCAGCACTCAAACTTGACGTATAATTATCTACAGCTCTGTCCTCCTGACCTGTTGGAGTGGCTGCCCTCTGCAACCTTTGAGATCCCAGCAGGATGATTGGCTTGCCCCATGTCTGATCTCTAAAAACAGCAGAGGGAGGCACTACATGTGCAAGTGATAAGCTCACATCTCCATCAGCGCCTCCCCCTTCTCCACCCTCACGAAAACAGACAGGAAGAAAACCTGGGCATCTTGAAAGCCTTAAGCATCATTTGTAAAGTGAGTCGGGAACTCTAAGCTCTTCTGAGAATCAGAAAAGTACCACAACAAACCAGATCTCCTCTGTGCTAAGGTCTTGGTCTTCATCTTTTCAAAATTAGATTCGTTTCAGTTAAGGTTGGTTTAGTCTTAATTGCTATTCATGCTGGTGATGTTTCGTATGCCATGGGTATGTGTGGGGACAACAGTCATTCTTCATGGTGTGGTTCTTTATCAGATGTGAAGGGTCCAGTTCACTGTACAGTGATGTTTGTGGGGTGTCGGGATGGACTGAGCAAGGATCAGTTCATCTGGGTTTGCAAAGGGACTCTAGAGAGCCATAAACCTCCATATCTTGAAATCCCAGACGGACTGTTTCAGATGGAGCCTGTAGAGCTAGTAAATAAAAACCCACATTTACTCTCAGGCAGGTGGAAATCCTGCAGTCTCTCTACCTGGCTTTAAAGGATCCTTAAAATCATCTCATTAAAATGATCTTGCTATGACCTGTATCATCTCTTATGCAGCCCAAGATTTTCCTAGTAACAGTATATTAATTAGCTTCAAATGAACTTAGTAACTGTAGAGCAAGCCTTATATGTACCATGTAACTAATGCAGTTTTCGTGAGCATCTTCTGTGGTTTTGGGTCCTCTTGGATTCAAATGCTACTGAAACCTGAGATGAGATTGGTATGTTTTGGTACATTTTTATAATTTAGCCATCAGTAGCTGAACTAGTCTCCCTAAATTCCTGCTCATCAGCAGAGTTGAACGGCTCAGTTCACTTGCCTCCGTGTACGGATCTAGCAGGGTCCAAGACATCTTACTTGGTGCCAGATATCATGCAAGACCTACAGGACCTTCATGATCTCCTGGAGCCCCAGCTGAAGGCCAGGGTGGTACCCTTGGGTACCCACTCCTCTAATCAGTACAGTCAGCATGGTTTAGGGCAGGACTCATTCAACCAAATGGAGGTATCTATTTTCAGGTGAAAGGGGTCACTCCATGGACTGTGAAGAGCTGAGCTTGCCCAGCTGTGATGATAACACCAAAGTAGATATCTGCATTAAACAATTGCACCTCCCCCTACAACTAAGTGAGCCAAATCCCATCCCAGGATTACCTATGCAAGTTTAAGTTTTAGGGAATTAAACAGAATGATTCAAATGGCCACAAGATGTCACCACCTCTTCAAAGATATTTCCAAATGGAACTATTCATAGGCCAAGGGAAAAAAACAACCATTAATGAGCAGTATCAGCTCTTCTAAACAGCACATACATACCTAATTTTACATATATACAAGTATATAAATGTAATATTGATTACACAATAGGGGGGTTTATATATACATGTTGCATATAATATGATAATATATATTCTAAAATGTAAATGAAAACAAAATGAGCTAAAAAGGTTTTTGAGTTTTTTCCACTTGTCCCAGAAAAAAAAAAGATAATATTTCTGTTAAAATAAAGGGTTTCTGAGTATGACTTTTTGCCAGCATGTTTTGCTTTCAGGAAGAATGTTTTTGTTCTAGAAGAGAATGTTTTCTAAAAAAAATAAAAGAGAGAGAAAGAGTTGTCCTTCTGGTTTTGATAGCCTTGAAGTCGCAGCTGGGAGATCACGTGCTCCAACATCCCATGTCTAAATACATTAAATAACACAAAAGGCATATGCAAAGTCTGAGAACTCAAAACAATTCTCATGATCTTGGAAAGCAGCTTTTAGATGTTACCACTGTCTGATCCCTGTCTTGAAACAGCCACAATCTGTGTTCTTAGCTTTGCTGAAATACATTCTCCATATTTTTCTTTTCCAGCGAAGTACATCTGACTGGGGGTATGTTGGAGATCTGGTGAGTTTTTTTCTTCCTCTGTGGAAAATAATACTGAACAAAGTGATTTTCTAGTTAACCATTTTTTTGAAATCAATCCTTTTGTTTGTTCAGTTCCTTGTTTTTACCACTGGTTGGGTATTAACCTATTTTCTTTAAACACAGCACTGTTTGCACAATGCTGTTTATACAACTGCTCATGGAGGGAGAAGGGTATGGCAAATATGAAGAAATAAGCATCAAAAGTGATTAGACAAAGACAGTATCTTAATATACCGGTTTAATACTGTTCTCCCTCTGCCATGGTTTAATCATTTACAAGACTGGGTCAGTAACCAATGCTTCAGGTCTCCTTTATTTAGGACTTCTATTGGAAATGTAGGTGCTCTCCTCCTCAGTATATGATGTTGAGGATTACTGTGCACCCTTCTATGCTGGATTGCACTGATAGGGTCATTCCAATGACTGGTTGCATTGTCAAAAGCAAGGAAATCATTCCAGCTTAATAAATTCTGTCTTTCAGCTGAAATGTTATAATGAACTATATTCACATGAGTACCCTGCCACAATTGCCAGGCAAAACATGGAGGTGTCCTGAACTTGAGTTTGTGTCCCATCTAGCTGCCATATAGCAAGGAACAGCACTTGAAAAAAAGGCACTGAGACTATAAAAGGAGTTGATATTTCCCTCTAGGGCACATTTTCTAGCTGTGTCCTAAATTTATAGAGTAATTTTCTCAATTACAGGTGGAGGACGATGACAAGATAGGTCTTTACAGCTACAAAGTTCAATCCACTATAACGTCACGGTTGGCCAACACAATGATCCAAGCCAAAATGGTGAATAACGCCAAACGGTCCCAGCACATAGTGTTTGATGTACAAGTCCCCAAAGGAGCCTTTATTGACAACTTTACTATGTAAGTAGCCTTGTGGTCTAGCAGGGTTCAATGTGGTGGCAGAATGTGGTGGGAGGGAAGTATTTGTACAAGCAAAACACCTCTTATTATTTTCCAGGTTCAGTGTAATTTTAGCAGACTTTCTCAATGAAAAAAAGCTCATGTCATCATACTGTCTGTCTGTCCATCTCTTCCTTTCCAGTAATTATTGGGCCATTGGCCAACATCAGCAAAATTTGACAAAAGGACAGAAGCCTCAACTAGACTAAGCTCCTAACTCTCTTGTGCAAGTTGGCACCAGATCAAAGGAGAGAGAGAGAGACCCAGATAAGAGCCCTCGCTGAACAGAAAGGAACTAGGCTCGTTCAGTACACATTCAGAGAAGCAGCAGCCAGCAAGCTGGTCAGGAGACATGTCCTGATCCATGTTCCAAAACAGGCATGACATCAGTAACTGCCTGCCCTGCCCAAAGAATGGGGAAAGTGTGAAGGAGGTGGGGGAGAGCAGATCCTCCTCAGAGTACAAGAGTGCTGGCTACTTGAAATAAAAAAGCAGGTAGGGAAAAAGATACAGATCTAGTGGAAACCAGACTTCATTACTTTGGGGTTAAACAAGAGCCTTATTATTTCATTTCCCACCAGCTTAGATTTCACTGATGTTCTTCTAAAGTGAAGAAACAGTGATCAATTGTAAAGTTGTTTCTTTTGCAAACTGACTGTGCTTCTCTCTCCTAGGGACATCAATGGTATAACATTTACCAGCAGAATTCGGGAAAAATCTGAAGCCAGAAAAATGTACTCTCAAGCAAAAGCCAAAGGCAAAGCTGCTGGAATAGTAAGGTATAAAGACTTTGGCGTATGGGTATTGTACTGAACTTATTCATAGGAGAACTGAGGTGATCCATCCCAGGAGAAGAAAGATGAGGGGGGAACCCTGGGAAGGAAATGGGTTGCTTACTTACAGCAATTCTGATACTTAATTGTCAAGGACTTATCTTGTGTTTCTGCTTTCAGCTTGATAAAACATACTGTGCTAACAGACAACAGCAGTTCCCTGATATAGACCACAGTTAGAATCAGCAAATGCATAACTCTAAACCAAATGCAAAGAAGCTCTCTTTCTCCTTGTATTTTCTCAAAATAACCCCACAGCTGACTTTTCAGGAGCAATGCCTTGGATATGGAAAACTTCAAAACTGAAGTGAATGTGCCCCCAGGGATGAAGATCCAGTTCGAACTTCACTACCATGAAATGATTCGAAGGAAACTGAGCTCCTATGAGCATGTCATCTCTGTGAGGCCAGGACACTTGGCAAAGCACATGGAGGTAAAGTAGAGCTGGTGTGTGTAGGCAGCACCCCACAGGTGAATCCTCACTGAAAAAGCAGCCAAGGTTCCTACAAGCCCCACAGCAAGATGCTTCATCTACAGCTCCTTCCTTTCATATGGGCTTGGTACAAAGCCTCAAGGTCACTGTGTAGACCAGCATGAAACACTTCAAACCAGGAGCCATGTAGCTACATGAGTGAGGACCAAATGTGTCCTGCCTCGTCTTGTACTAACACAGTTGGGCATCTCCTGAATCGTGACTGACTCACGTCAGAACCACTTGGGCAAACAAGCTTTGGCCTATATATACCCTTGTGTAAACTTGCCTTGACTGAAGGAAAAAAACAACGTTTGCTATTTATTTGGAACAGTGCTTTTCACAATAATCCCAACTTCATGAGATAGTGTCCTATGAGAGCAGATGTTCTCTGAATGACAGTCCCTCCACAACTGTCTTCCGGAAGATGATTTGTCTTATTCTTACCCTCTTTCTTACACTCATGCACTCTGACATCCATCAACAGACACAAGATACAGGGCGAGCTGGACATTTCCATCTGGCCATTCTTATGTTCCTGTTTCATAAATATCTTCTTCAGCTTTCCATGGCTTCAGCACAAGCTGTATATGAAAGTTTGCTGCTCACATTTCCTTGGTGCAGGCTGTGATCTTCTTCAAGCTGTCCAAAGGCCTGAGTCAGCCCTACTGAAAAGGACACCATGTCCTGCCTCCTAGTAGTCTTACTAACTATGCAGAAACACAACCAGAAAAAGGCCTTATCTCAGGCTGACAGGATAAAACCTTTATTTTCCAAGTAACCTTGGTTAGCCAAACAAAAGCAAAAATACTCTCTGTCCTGTCAATAGCATGAGTAGGGAGGGAGAGAACTCATCACTGAGTGTTCCCCTGGCCTCCTAACCCAAAGCAGCACTGAGGCAGAGTCACTTCATGCTTCTTTTGTGCTTTCAGACTAAACGATGGTATCACCCTTGACTCCTATCCCACCACTTGCCCCAGAGGGTGAAAAAGAGGAAGAATGAGCATTACCACCAAATTCTTTCTATTCTTTGGACACTTTTTTTTTTGGCCTTTCCATTGTGGTCTATTTTCAGCATTGCATGGATCCCCACCACGAATAAGGCTAGCCCTACTGGCACGTTCTCTCATCCCCCAGCTGGAGTTTGCCTGTGGAGGGTTCATAAGATCCTGGTACAATGCTGGCACTGCTCCATACTAAATGTCTTCCCTTCCTGCCTTTAGGTGGATGTCCGCATTATTGAGCCACAGGGACTTCGCTATGTGCATGTTCCTAATTCACTAGGAGATCATTTTGATGGAATCACCACCATCTCCAAGGGAGAGAAAAAGGTAACAGACACAGACTGGAAATAGCGTGAAAACTTCTGGTTTTACACTTGTTCTTTTGCAGTCACGGCATTTTTTCTTACCTGCCGGAAGCATGCAAAAATATGGCAAAAAATATAGTGTCTTCATTATTGATGCCTAAATGTATGTACAAGATGCTCAAATACTACAGTGACAGCAGTATAGAAATAGTGTGTAGTCCATTCATCTTTGTGCAAAGCTTTTAATTTGTAATTCTGAAAGAGCAATGCACTGAGATTGCTGAATGTGAAAAAGGTAAGTGAGTGATGAATATCAGGTGGAATAACCATTCTGGAATAACTCCACAATCTCAGTTTCAACCGAGAACATCTGCATAGGGACTTATTTTAGGACTGCTCTTTTCCTTAACATTCTTACCCTAGCTTTCTCCGGCATAGCTCTTGGGTATAAGTAAACCATCCAACAGCAGAGAAGTTTTTCTCAAGAAACTTCAAGCAGTGACTCTGGGAGGGCACACCTCCTCTCGCTCTTACATAGACATTTAATACAGGATACGTGAATCAGGCCCAAAAAGTCTGTCTATACTACTATAATAATATATCAGACAGTATTGTTTCTTAATATCTAGGCTCAACTTTATGTCTCATTCACCCACATTCCTAGTTCAGCAAATTATTTCAGAGGTAGTGTGTGACTATATATATTATGTCTTATCTTCTCAGGAAATTTCAAGTTATCCAGTCAAAGCAGAGAAATAATGCCATAAAGTCTGCATAACCAATCATGTGACTAATGAAAATGATTCCTAGTACTCAATTTACAGACAAATTACAAGCTTTCATTTGTTTGAGAAAAAATCAATTAAAAGGCTATTTAAAATGTTGATAAAGTTATGGATAGTTTCAAGTAGGTAAATGTTAAATAAGCCAACATATTACTTACTAGAAATGGTTTGCACAGCTCTAATTGAAATATTTGGTGCTCTAGATGGGTCATCTTATTTGTGCCACAGTTGCTACTACTGAATCAGCATATCCAGGCAAACCTTAGTGCTGTTTTCCTTTTGAAGTGACAAAGTCCATTTTCCACTTAAACTAAGAGTACAAAGAAAGAAAGAAGAAAAGCATTCAGTGAAATAAGATATTTCATGAATAGATGAACTCCTTTTGTTTCAATGATCCAGCTTTCACGCAGCATCTGATTGACCGATGATCACTTCTCATTTCAAGGCTCATGTTTCTTTCAAGCCAACGATGGCTCAGCAAAGAAAATGCCCCACGTGCTCATCCACAGCAGTAGATGGAAATTTTGTGGTGCAATATGATGTGAACAGAGAAACCACAGGTGGAGAATTGGAAGTAAGTGTTGCTGTTTAACTGTGATGGGGGATCTGTGAATAAAAGAATTTCTGTCATCAAGCAAACTGTGCTAAATAAGCTTCATCGTTCAGGAGAATAAGCATGAGAAAGAGCTCTGTATCCAATTGAAAGAACAGAGAGGTTTTAAGTGGGCAGAATGGATTTACTTAATTTATGGCTAAGACATGGTCCTACATATAGTCAGGAGCAGATTCCTGTCTTGTCCAAAATACAATGTCTTTTAAACCTAGCAGCACTCTGGTGATTTAATGACGAATCAGAGGACAGAGTCATTGGATGTTGTACCAACACATCACAAGGAGACAACCAGAACATCACTATTTTTATGTAAACGTGAAGCAGAATTATGGCGTTGAATTATTACAGACAGAGCAGTCTTTTTTAATATGTTTTTCATTCCTCCCTATGCTAGTGCATGGCAGTTGTCTGAGAACCAGGCTCTGCTTTCCTTGATAAAAAGTAAAGACTGTGGAGTATAAATGGTGTAAGGCCACAGAGATGTGCAGAGCTGAAAGTTAGAATTAGCCCATAAAGAAGAACAACATTTTCTGCTCAGTTATTGTCCTGAGTTTCCTGACATCTTTACTATAGCTCACTTTACTGTGAATATTTTTATTTTATTTTGCAGATTTTTAATGGCTATTTTATTCACTTCTTTGCCCCGGAAAATCTTGATCCTCTGCCCAAAAACATTTTATTTGTTATAGATGTCAGTGGCTCGATGTGGGGACTGAAAATGAAACAAGTAAGTGTTTGACCTCTATTGCAAAGTGAACCTCCTACCAACTTTTCCCGTGTGCCTTACCATACAGTTACGTAGCAGACTGGCACTCAAAATTACCAGCTTAGTTCTTTACACTTCACTCCATCAAAAGCCTCACTGAATCTGAAGAACATTTGGTGAATCAAAGACTTCATGATTTTACTCTTTATTTGTAATGCTCCTTCCACGTAAGGAAGAAGTGATGCCATCAGAACACAGATTTTAGCTCTAAATTAAAATTTTAATTGACAGATCACAAAACATTTTGCAAAGGCTCTGATCCCCTTTTTCTCTAATCTCTCCTACCGAATCCTGGGAAAGTCTCAGTGGGGATACTACATCCCTGCTTTCAAAAAGTTGTGGACAAATTGTTGACAGTCCACTGAAGAGCCATAAGAATTGTTTAGTCAACATAACCCATAGGGGGGGAAAATGCAAAAAATAAGATGTTTTAGTCTGCAAAAGAAAAGACTTGGAGAGACATAATCAGCCTCCAAATATGCGAACAATTATTCCAAAAGGGAAACTCATCAACTGACATTCATGCCCACCCAGGGTAGAATAAGATGGAATCAGATAGATTTCCAGTGGGAGAGATTTATATTAGATATTAGGAAAAACTTTGTAGTGCTGAGAGGGGAGTTCAGGAGATTTTAGATCATGTGTCACTGAAGGTTTTTAAGAACTGGCTAGACAAACATTAGTCGGGAATGATCTAGGTATATTTGAATTTCCTTCCAAGCACAGTACTGAGGTGTGGCAGATTGCTTCCTTGGGGAAATCAATGCTGCAAAACTGTGGTACAGGCTAATTGTCACTTATTTAAATCACACATCTTCAAACAGATGTTACGCAGCCTGAAATGCCAGCATTGCAGACAGAGCTAAGTCTCCTGAGCTGATACGAGCAATTCCTCTCTCCTGAACCACAATGTCTCACAAACTGCTTGTCTTTCTCACCTCACTCTGTGTTAGCAGGAGTTAAGCAAAGATGGGTTGAGTCACATGGGTTTGTTCTTGCTAATTGCATTTTTTCTATGTTTCTTCAGTGAAAAGTTCAACTTTATGCAAGAAGTGCAAAAAAGGAAAGATTTGGGTAGCAGATGCTATTTTGGATTCCAGTGCTCATGTTCTTATTCATTAGAGGCATCTGCCTGTAGTCCCAAGAAGATGCTTTCAGCAACTGGAAGCATAAACTCATCTTCTCTTAAATTTCTTCTTCTCAGACCATCGAGGCCATGAAGGCAATATTGAGTGAGCTCCGTGCTGCTGATCAGTTCTCCCTTATCGACTTCAACCACAATGTCCGATGCTGGAGAGATAATCTAGTCTCAGCCACCCCAGCGCAGGTTGAAGATGCTAAGAAGTACATCCAGACAATCCATCCCAATGGGGGTATGAGGTTTTGACTGCAAGGTTCTCATGGTAGTTAGATTTCACAGGAACAGATACCTCAGACAACCTTCAGACTGGCAGAGTATTCCTAACAAAAAGTCTGATTCCCAACATGGGAAATGTGTGCCCTGGGGCTAAAGGAGAGGAAGGATTCCAGTTTATTGTGTTAGAGGATGAGATGGCATTTTCTTCTACTGAATAAGCTATGACAGATAGAACATAGAACATAGACCATAGAACAGCTGCCTTTAATCTACAGGTCCTACCTCCAGCCTCACAGATCCCACATATCCTTGAAAGACAAAGGCCATCTCATGCCTTTGTAAATCAGATCGTAAGCAGCCCAACTCCAGGGTCTCCACTGGCTATAATTTGTAGGCTACACCATGATCTACTAAATGCCACCCTAGGCAAACTGTTCATCCTTTTTGTGCCTTCATTTCCCATCTGATAAAAAAGGACAGTTGCCTTTTTCAGCCTTACAGCACTTTGGGTGCTTCATTTGTTAGTGTTTGAGCAATTTGTACAGAAGGGGTTCATGATCATTTTAATCTACTGCTCTCTGAAGTGCAGTTCTGGTTTAGTTGTTCAGTTATTTGTATGCTGATAGTGTGTAGAGGGTCTCCCAAACCTCAGAGCCTTCTGGTGCTGTGGCACCTTCATTTCCAGCAACTTTCACTGGCAACATATAAGTTAGAATCAACATGAAGTTATAGACTTGTCCAAGATCATCAGTGTGTTGGGAATAGGAAACCATGTTGGATAAATGAGTGTCTCATAAGCCTGACTTTGTTATCCCAAAACAATTGACAGATAAGCTGAGACCTGTTCCCATCCAGCAAATCCAGTTTGCAATGCAGCATTTTATTATCCTGACTCTGGAGCCACTATTTTTTTTCTTTCTTGACAAAGAAAATACCCAATTTTTGACTGCTCAGCCTTCCTACTCCTGTTCCTTTCATATTAATTTCTTACTCTGTCCCTTCTGTGCCACAAGCCAAACCTTTAGACAGGCTCAGTAAACATACACCTCTTCTTTTCCAATCAAGATGTCCAAGGAACAGGCTGATGCCAGAAAAGAAAATTTCATCATGCTCTCATTCAATCATTTGCCTGCAAACGCACTACTTCTCCCCACAGCAAATAGTTCCCAACATCACAAATGGTCCCACTGGAATTAGTGAGGGGGAATGGGGGGGCCACATGAAGATGACAGCCTGGGATGAAAAAGGGAACCAGAGTGCAAGCAGATGTACCGTAAGCATCACAGAGGAGGGGTTTTGCTGCCTTGATCTCAGGCCTTGTCCATGCTGATTAATTCCACTAGAATCTCAGAACTGATCTGGATTCAACAAGGGGCTCGACAAGAATCAAACTTGTTTTCTTCGTTGTGTCTTTGGCAGGCACAAATATCAATGAAGCTCTTCTCCGAGCCACATTCATCCTGAACGAAGCCCAAAACTTAGGCATGTTGGACCCTAACTCAGTCTCCATGATCGTATTGGTGTCTGATGGAGACCCGACAGTAGGTAAGGATCCTGCTTTAGGTGAGAAGAAAAGCCTGTGGGGTTAGCCTGAGAAAAGCAGGAAACAAGTAGATGCTTTGACAGTAAGTTAAAAAAAATCTGTTTCCCTTTCTTCCAATGCCTGTGCTGCTTTTGCCAAGTGCTATAGGTGCCATGGGGCTTTGCACAGAAGCTTGCAAAAGTTGAGCAGATCATGTTATACAAGTTATGCACTTCTTGCAATTACAGAGATGCACAAGTCCTGTAGGAGAGGTAATCACAACAACCTTAGAAAAAGTTTCCTCTTCCAATGACCTTAGCCTAGACAGACCTACGCAGCCCCAAGTGTAACATCAAAATCAGGAAAATAAAGTAGAAAGCAAATTAATTTGGATTAGATTTGGTACTGGTTAAAAGCAATCGTTTACTGCAAGATGCCATTCCAAAAAAGGCTGCCATTAAAAATAAAACTGAAAAAAAGTCAGTTCCTATGGTGGCAGAGAACATCTTAAGTACAAGAAACAAAGTAAAACCTTTATGAAGATGTCTTAGTCTGCAGACACCTTGAAGCAGCGATTCTGGGAGAGGTCTAGATGTGTTAAAAGTACAAACTCCCCAGGAAGTTAAGAGCCCTGGATATACAAAGAATATGCATCAGATACAAAAAAAAAGAGTTCAAAGAAATCATCTTCAGTGGAAACAATTTGTTAATCTCCATCCAGGAGAAGCTCAAATGTCACTGTAGGCACTGCAAAATGGAGATTTGGCATCTGAGCTAATTGTCTAGATTTCCCTTATATTAAAAGAGAACCAGAGACACTGGAAGAGCATGAATGCATCTACCTTGACGGAGACCTCCTCCATTGCTCAGATGGATGTCACCCTTTATGTGTCTCCAAGGTGAGCTAAAGCTGACGACGATCCAGAAGAATGTAAAGCAGAGCATAAAGGACGAATTCTCTCTCTTCTGCCTTGGGATTGGGTTTGATGTAGATTACGATTTCCTGCAGAGAATCGCAACTGACAACCGTGGCATGGCCCAGAGGATTTTTGGAAATCAGGAGACTTCTGCCCAAATGAAGGTGCGTTTCTGGCCCATTGCCTCTGAAACTCTCCAGTTCTGTTCACAGCTGTGGAGATGGGTAACTCCACTAGCAAGAGCAGAGTTACTGTAGGTTCACAGGGGTGGTCATGAAAAGTATAATTTCTTCTGGAGAGTCCTGCAAGATGACTATCATGTATTAGCTTAAGTGCTCCTAGTTACAATTTTTGTAGTATCTATAATACATACTTTACTGCTCTTTGTGGCATTAATATTCTATAAAATAGCTCTAACCATAAAAAAAGATCTTCTGAATTAAAATTAAGGCCTGGATTTTACCTCAGGCCTCTTCAGCACTAACAAAAAGCATAGATATAAATGCTAAATGATAATCCATGCTTTCCCGGTGTAAGAAAAAGTTCAATTCTAGGAGGCTCTGGCTCCAAATCTGAGCAGCAATTGCTGATGAACAAATTCTCGCACCTTATTCTGTTTCTATTCATCAGTTTCATCACCTGTGCAGGCTTCTCCTACTTCTTCTTTCCCAACACAAGTGTGATAGGACACACACCAGTGTGCCAGGACACAATTTGTGGTGTTCTGCCAAACAGAGCAGCTCTGACAGCGCAGTCCCTCAATATGAGACAGCCTCCATCCATAGCACTGTATGGGTACCTGTTTTCACTCTCTGATTCCATATGCTAAACCCAGCTGTGCACACATGCCAGTTCACACCAGCCAAGTACAACAGGGTCAGAAAAGGGTAGACAGTCTACAGCATAGAAGCAAAACCAAGTGAGATACAGGTCTAGGTTTTGGCAAGAATTAGGTGGGAAGCAGCTATGTGGCTTATACAGTAGCCAAGAGCTGATCAACCTGATAATAGATTCAGGCCCATATACACCTGTGTTCAAGCCTTTTAAGTCTAGGAGAAACACAGCCCATCGGCTTCTGACCATCCTTTGACTTCCACAAGACTTGGGCCAGACCCTCTTGCTGTACCCTCTTACAAGTGTGCTGAAGTCTAAGTATAAAGGAGTTTGCTTTCTCTGGGACAAGGAAAGTCCCACTTGCCCATTAGGGCTCCGGGTTTTGTCACCTGCTGTCCTTTCAGTAAGGGTGACACATGTGGAAGGGTTGCTTCGGGTACAACAGACTCACTTCTCTGTCTCCTTCCATCTCAGAATTTCTACAACCAGGTTTCCACCCCGCTCTTGAAGAAGATTCAGTTCAACTACCCCCAGGAGTCAGTGTCAGACGTCACCCAGAGCAGCTTCCACAACTACTTCGGTGGCTCAGAGATAGTAGTGGCTGGGAAGGTCGACAAAGAAAACCTGCAGCACTTAGAAAGCATCGTCACAGCGACAGCAGTGAGTGAAGGTGTCCCTCGGATACCTTCTCCCGGGGTTTGGGCTGGTTCATCCACTCGTGTGTACAGTCTTCTTGGGGGGTTATTGCCAGCAGAGTGCTTTGTCCGCTTGGGTTCTGGGTGGGAGCGTGGGGAAACTCATGGTGGGGGTTGTCCAACAATGTTTCATAACAGCTTCAAGTACAGTCACAAATAGTCACTGCCTGCATCCTGCAGCCTGCCAGAGGAACTGCCTTCTAATAAATGTACCATACAAAATTCAGTTGCAAGCCAGACTAAGACTATGGAGTCCTCCTTCATGCTTTGTGAAGGTGCAGGGGAGATCCCCTAAGGTAGCTCCTTTCATGGCTGAACCTCCCATTGTTGGAGAGTTCAAGCTGGTGGGTCTACAGTGTGTCAAGTCCTAGGACTGTCCTTTCATGCTCTGCCTTGTGCCATATGTGATGAGGCTTTCCCCGTGTTTTCAGGACGGCTCTTCCAGGTGGAGTGGGATGGGGTGGGAATACTACATCTAGATCCTTCTTTCTGAGGAGGAACTGAAATATCCACACTTACAGGGCTTAGGAGTTGCCATTTGTTAGTTGCTGGAAAAAAATCAAACATTCAATATTCTTTCCTGCCAAAACACAGTGCAGTCCAAGGGTCTGTGGGAGAAGTAGAATTTGGTTCCTGTTCCTCAGTAGGAATTGGATGTGAAAAAGCCTGAGGGGAGGATGGCAGAGCTCTGTTAAGAGCCTCTTCTTTTGGCATGTGGTAGCACCCTCTTTGGCTACTGCTGACAGCTCCTTTACCTATTTTAATCCACTGTCACGAAAATGTCTTTAACAGAAGACCCTCTTGTCACAGCTCTCCTCCCCATGGCAGTCAGGCCAACGGTGCTGGGACTTTCTGATCTAGAAGTGACCTTGGGCAGAGCCAGAGTGGGGCATTAAAGACAACCATACTAAGAGGGGAACTCAAAGCCACCCCATTCTCCTGGCTTACCCTCCATTATCTTTCCCTCTCGTTGATTGCATAGGCAAATGCAGAGCTCGTCATGGAAACCCTGCGAGATGTTGAAGAACTGGATGGCTTCATGAAGAAAGACAGATACGCAGATCCCGAATTCACTAAGAAGCTGTGGGCCTATCTGACTGTCAACCAGATGCTGGCAGAGAGGTGAGGACAAATGTGATCTGTGGTGGGAAGGAAAAGAAACTTGAGAGCAATCTGTTTCTCTCTGAGATAACAGCTATGAGGCTACCCTCAGGGTTTCAAATGTGTAAGGTAAACAAATAAAAATATAGGTGGGTGATATCTTCAGCCACATTCCTCCTATTTCTAGCACTCGCAGATAACAGGGAATAGAGTTTGGGAGCAGTTAATTAGAGGAATAAGGGTCAAACAGATCTGGCTGTGCGGCTGAATGAATGAAATGAATGGGAGATTTGCCTTACAGAGCCTGAGTAAAAGCTATGGAATGGTTCAGGATGAATCCCCAAGCAGAAAGATGTCTCCTGCTGAGACCAGGAGATAGACTGGGCTTCTTCAAGGCCAGGCCAAAGCCTACAGAAGCCAAGAATAGTCTTCTTATGGAGAGTGCATTCACACAGGCCCTCGGCCTATCCTTCTTGCAACAAGTACCACTATTACCACTCTGTGGAGGAATTGTCATGGCAGCTGCCCTGTAGAGCTGCTAACCATGCCTTCTGTTTCATTTTCCACCCAGAAACACAGCCCCCACTGCAGCTTTGAAGAGGAACATCACCAAATCCATTCTACAGATGTCTCTTGACCATCATATTGTTACCCCCTTCACAGCCATGCTGATAGAGAACCCTGAAAAGGATGAAATAATGCTGGCAGACCAGCCCAAAGACCCCAGAAGGGGCTGCTGCCCAGGTTAGTGTCTCAGTCTGTCCATTATTCTACCTCTTTTTTTGACTTTGTTCTTCTTGTGTTGGAAGAACAGCCATGTTCATTGTTCACTCCAGGTGTTTGTGCTTATAGGATAACCTGTATTTTCAGTGAAAGCTGACCAAACCTTCAGCCAGTTTGAAACCATCCTGTTACACAAGTGCTCTTTGGAGCTATTGGCTTCAGTGAGGACTCAATGTGCCAACATTGCAATGATGAGGTTTCCAAAAAGCCTACAAAGTCACAGATTGAATGTCTTCTTACTGGGACAGATAGGTCTAGTTCCCTGCATGGAAGCTGTAGAATTGACTAAACTGTATTTTATCACCACTTTTAAGCCTTGCAAGCTTCCTAAGATTGTTATCAATCAGCCACCAGCCCACATGGAATCTGAGCTGTTGTAACAACAGAGTCCCTCATTAATTAAACTTCTAGATTTAAATACGTTACTTCAATATGTATTCCAAGGTCCTTGCTACAGCCAAATGAGGCAGGTTTGGCTTGGTCTGGCATCATATGGTAGAGTCAGTCTCAAAGCAATAGCTGTCGACATCCGTGGGTGTCTAGCGTATCCAAAGTCATTCCTGCACAGCCATATGCTTCCAATGAAACTTAACAGCAGCTATTGTGCGCCCTCACCAGTCAGCGATTTGGAAAAGCACAACTGCTGCTGTCAGGAAAACATTGCCAGTGCGATGCAATGGAAGCACTGAAAGTAAAAGATCAGCTCCTTGAACAGCAGAGTCTGGTGGTTTAAAACCTATTAATAAATGGCAGAGTTTACAACTGGTTGTGAAGGTAAGAAGCAACCTACATTACACCGACAGACAGCATTATCCAACTGGCATTTCACACTGGAAGTGATTGTGACTTTGCTGAAACTCCAAGCACATGTTCTGCCTGCTCAGTTCTCATGCTCCTGGATAACTAAAAAAAAAATGTCCTGATGCTGGCTTAATGAAATGGGGTTCTTATGTTTGTTAATAGTTATTTTTAGGTTCATTTCTTCTTCCTTTCAGTTTTAAAGTCTGCAGCTGAGACCCAAAGAGAAATTAAATAGTTGTTATTTATACTGCATACTACAACTCACAACTGCCAAACAGTTCAGCACAGAAATAGCATGTATTGCATTCATGTATAATGAATTCATTATACATGGCACCAGCTGACTAATTCAGATCATAATTATGTTGATTTAGATGATGCAGAGGATTTAAGTGATTTTAATATAGGTTCTTGTGTCTTTGTGTTTGATGGAATAGTCAAAACTTAACAACACTGAAACCAGGGTCATGGCATCTATGGATTTCAGGGACAGTGGGATGTGACTCTTGAACCGCGGTAGAGGACAGAGCTTGTAAAAATAATATCAAAGTAAATCTGTGCTTAGGATTGTGCAACACATGGGTTGTACCAAAAAGTTTGCATATACAAGGCATGGAATAGGTAATCTGAAATAGATTTTTCTGTCTGTCCTTATACAACTCCCATCAGAGCTGCACTGTCTGTTTTCATAGACAGAGATCGTGTTTCTTCCACTGAAATCACTCACTTCTCAAAGGATTGTCTAATTGTTCTTTTATCATGACAGACTTATTGCAAAACTGAGGAGCCAAGTCAGTGAAGCTTTTACCACCTACTAAATTTTTAAAATTCAGCTTTTTATTTGGCAAAACACTTAAGCCCTTGCATTGGGGGCTTTGCTAAAGTCGGGCCTGTTTGTATGAATAAGAGTTAAAAAGTCAGGCTCCCTTTTTCACCAATAGCTTATAGTTAGCTCAGCTGGCTTGGGAACTCGTATTCTTCTGGTGGAGACACTGGAGTAAATCCATCCTAGCTTCATTATACAAGTCTGTCTGTTGTAAACGGTGTTGTGCCTGCTTTACATTGGTATAACGCCAAATGATCTGCTGCATTACTTTAAAAATTACACTATAAAATATGTCAGCACTAACAAAAACCTAATTATGACTGTCATTTAACAGGTACTCTAGGATTAACTCCAAATGCACCTAATAATAACAAAGGTATCCCAGCCTGGGCCAATGACACAATTGTAGCAGCCAGTTTGCCTGAGCAAAGGAGTCCTCCTACGTCCTCTCTGAGCATAAACAGAGGTAAAAGCTACAGTATTTCTCTTCAAAGAAACACCAGACAGCAACACTCATCACCTAATACACAAATAAAAGCGATATAACCAAAGTTATTGGGCAATTTGGGAATTTCAGCTTCTGTGACAAGATGCTAAACCCAGTAAACGATGGAGGAGTCTATCAGTTGTCCTAATTTTACTTGTTGAGTTTTCTGAATTGTTGTAAAAGCTGTATCTTCATTTAGGGGCTAGTCCACAAGAGAATACATCAACTGCTGTGACTAGCTGATGAAGCTACTTCACTGCTGTTGCAGAGGACATCAGTGTGAAAGGTCCTCGATACGGCCCCTGCTGAAGGTCTGAAAAATATCCTCTAAGCTACAAGCATGAGACTAGTTTAGATCCTACTAGGATCCCAGCAACCCCATCTTCTGCTGCGTGCTTCCCTGAGGCTGAGGCTGCTCGCTGAGCTTACATTTAGCTTCTCTGCAGTAGCAAAGCTAATGTAAAGTTACTGCCATCGTAAATGACAGATGAATGTTCTGTGGTAGATAAAAATCTCTGAATGCCCTGATGACTGATGGATCCTGTTAATGCTTGGGCCTTTGCCACAGTTTAGTGCCTACTTAAACAAACCAGCTGTGAGAACCATTGCCTATAAAAGCAGTATAGCTACAATAACTCTGGGAGTGTGCCTGTGTGTGGATGTGTGTATTTACGTAGCTATCAAACAAAGAGCTATCAAACTCCTTCTCAGCATAGCTCAAGGGTTAATCTAAGACTTTGGATAGTCAAGAAACTGCTTGGAAAAGAAGGTGAGCAAGGCGAAGTTACCTGTCTAACTTATACATGTATTTCACACTGGAAATTCTTTTGTTCCTGGAAATGTTGATCAGAACAGGCCTTGGCATCAAGTTGAGGAAGATCAAGCATTTGATGAGAACAAGAAAAAATGATTGAGGGCTGTATCTAAGAGACTCGATATATTCAAAGATTCAAGACATTCAATAGCTTCTTCACCCCTTGGATGGTACCTACCCCCACCATTTCCTGTGAAGACATTCCTGGTCAAGGGTCTAGGATTTGTTTAGTGCACAAGAAGAGTTAAATACTTCCAAAAGATGAGGAACACTAGTGAATGACTGGAAGCTGGCCTGACTATCCCCATAGGCATGGGGCATGTCTCTGAATATTGACAGGGAGATGCCAACCACCACCAAACCAGCAAGAGCTGGGCAGTGCTTTGAACTTCAAGATGAGACTGGAGGCAGCTGCCTTCAGTGACTGGCGGAGGTGTTTGGCTCATTTGACACCAGTTTTAAAGAACATATGACTTTCAGAGGGGCCCAATACCACCAGGCTGTTAAACATACTGTGAGAACAAGTCCTGGATTGTATTCCTCCTCAGGGGAGTTGGTAGGCAGGATGTATCTTTACCCAACATCAGTATGGTGGTATGGAGTTGTAACGTGTCTGAGACCTTCTTAGTTTCAGAGAGTGATGTCCTGGGAGTGTGTCACTTCTAGAATTAGGCAACAGCTGGGCATGGAGGGTGTTGGATATTAGTTTTAAACAGAGGTGTCACCCAAATCCTGCTTTCCATGCCATAGGTCCTTTCCCGAATCTAGGCCTCAAAGATCTGTCCCTGTCTGTCTGGTGTCCAGATGGGTCCTTGGTCTCACCTGGAGGCTGGCTTCTATCACGAAGAAATAAAACTCAGCTTCTAGAACTCCAGGTTGAGCTTATGGCACCCTAGTGTGCAGCTGACCAGTTAAACCAGTAGTTCACTGCCCTTGGTGGTGTTCCACAAGCCAATAATATCGTATCATTTCCTTTTCTTAAACAGGGGAAGTATATGAGGAGAAAGTGTCTGAGGGGCTTTTGTGAGGAGCATCTGAGAACTTTCTTAGCTACTGCAGGGGTAGAAAGTGCCCTGGTCCTACTCTGAGGAGTCCCCAAAAGTGCTTGAAAATCCCCCGAGGAAAGCGTCTCAGTCTTTGTGTCCCTTACCTCGAGGGCAGGTACCGGCCTGCTTCTCATGCTTGTTTCTTTTCTATGTTTCAGTTGACAATGACCCACATTTCATCATACACCTGCCCAAAAGCCAAAGGAACATCTGCTTCAATATCAACTCAGAGCCTGGAAAGATCCTAAACTTGGTTTCTGACCCTGGTACTGGTAAGGAAATAAAACATGGTTTACTTTACAGCACACTTTTCTTCTCTCAGGTCTGAAAGGTGTTCAGAGAGAGCAGGGGAAATGCCTACAGGGAGGACTGTGTGCTACCAGGAGTGTGGTTGAGGGCAGTGGTTATTTCCCTCCACATCTGGAGTTTTGTGTCCAGTTTGAGGCTTGCCAGTACAAGAAAGCTAGTGACAAACTGGATCAAATTCAGTGGTGGCCACCAGGATGATGACTACAGGGCTGGAGCACAGGACATAGGAGAGACTGAGACAGCTGGGTTTGGTCAATCTTAAGAAAAGAAGACCCACAGTGAATCTTGTTGCTGTCTACAGTCACCTAATCAAAAGGTAAAGATGGAGCCTGACACATCTCTGAGATACATAGCTAATGGACAAGAGGCAACTGAAACAGGTTGCAACAGGTGAAATTCAGAGTAGGAGTGGGGTACTAGGAAAAACTTTTTCACTGTGAGATGGCCAAACACTGGGAAAGGAGCCAAGATAGGTGAGGAAATCTCCATGATAGGTGAGGATTCCTCTTTCTCACTTGTACTTTTAAAGAACAAAGTGGAAGGTGGATACAAAGAGAAATAAAACTGAAGGCATTCCTGGTGGCAGGCAGAAAAGATGCGTAGCTACCTATGAGCATTTCTTTAACTTCTGGGATATATGTAAAATGCAATGAGCATTTGGAAGCAGGTTAAGCTGGGCTGGAAATGCAGTACCATTCCTCCACTGCCCATCTGCGCCATGCCTTTCATGGATAGCGAGGGACTGAATGCCTTATGAATCAGCTTATACTACCAGCAAGACCTAACAACAATTCCCACCAGATTAATATGCTAAGGAATGAACAGTGACATCAGGAGGTGATTTAATAAATTATTCTCTTCTCTTGGCTGGCAAGATGAGAAAAAACAGAGGGGCAGAGGGGTCCCTGTTTCTGCTGATCCCATGGTACTCCCTGCTGAGATCAGAACTCCAAGTCTTTAGGTGGTGCGCCAAGATTTAGGCAACGTCTGCTTCTCTGCTCTTCACAGGAGTTGTGGTCAATGGGCAGCTCATTGGGGCCAAGAAAACAGAGAATAAGAAACTCAACACATACTTTGGCAAAATTGGTTTTTATTTCAAAAACAAAGGCCTGAAAGTGGAGATCACCACAGAAACAATAACACTGAAAGATGGATCTTATGGCATCACACTGACCTGGTCTGACACGGGGCATATCATTCGGAAACAGTAAGTTGCTGAGTATTTGTTGTCTGCCCTATGGAAACTGTTTGCAACACAGCATTGGACTGACCCAGCTATGGGTGGGATTCAGGTCACAGGGTGCCTACATCTGTGCCCATGAATCTTAGCTAGGTATCTGGGCTCTTTTTATAGTTAATGAAATTAGGCAGTAGGGCCAAGAGAGTGATTCAGTTGACTAGACACAAGTAGAAAGAGCTGAATTCCTCTCCGTACTGCGGACTGCATTAGCTAAGACCAGGATTCAGTTGCCTAAATGCAAGAACCTAATGTTATTTGAGATACCTTCAGGGTTCCTGACATGATGGGAGACATAACTCACGACATCCAGGAGACCTTCACCTGCAGATTAACAGCTAGCAGCCATGTTGGACATCCTACAGCACTAGACACCTGTTTAGGCAACAGGATCACTTCCAAAATCTCCATTCACTGTAGCAAGAGCTTAAATTTGTAGGGCAAGCTTTGGTTGCCTGAACATGGGCATGAAGTGTCTGTCCTATTAGGCACTGTCCTGCCAGACCCCTGGGTACCACTCCCAAGGCTGTGGGTTTCTGATGGATCCTCTGCCATACCTGCCAGCCCCACGTGGTTGTTCTGGGTGCCCGAGAGCATCTCAAGGGGCCTGAGAACTTAATGTGTGGGCAGCTGAGCTGAGCCCTTCCTTTGGTTCATCTCTGCTAGGCTTCTCATATCTGTGATGAAAGAAAGCAACGTTACTATCACCGTGGGTGAGGAGATGTCCTTCATGGTTTTGCTGCACCGTGTGTGGAAGAATCACCCAGTTAATGTTGACTTCCTGGGAATCTACATTCCCCCTGAAAACCAGTTTTCTCCTGCAGCTCATGGGCTGATAGGTAAGGGCTGCGGGTCAGGTGGTGGGAATGGTGGGGTACTAGGGAAGGTTTTTGCTAGATCTTTGAGTGAATTCATTGGTGTCTATGTCCTGATGGGAAAGGTGTGAAAATTATTCAAATAGAAAATGGGGGAGAGTCCTATGATGTCCAAGGACATTGTAGAACATCAGGGACCAGGAGATTATTCCTTGTCCCAGCTGGGGAGAGCGTTTTCAAAACAGGCCTGACTAGGTGACACTGCGACAGGGCTTTCCCAGCCTGGCCAATCTGCTGCGGGTAGAAAATAAAAAGACTGAATGAAACAAACGCCTCAAACCTTCTTTCTGAGAAGACTTCTGTGCAAACAGTTGTAATTCAGCTCTCCCCTGGATGACAGCCCTTTTCTGGCAATGATATAAAACAAAAGCAAGGGCTCAGTTCATGGGGAAAACGAGCCCTCTGAGCCCTGGACCCACCCAAGGCTCCTTTTAAGATGTGGGAATCCTGAGCGGCAGACGTTGTTTTCCCAAATAATCTTTGCAGCTCCAGTCTGCTTTCTTAGAAGAAGTTTTCTGGCTCAAAAGCAGAGCTTTTTACTCTCCAGGGTGGGTGATGCGATAGCGCTGGAGACACGGTGCCCTATGATCTGTGCAGGAGAGGTTTGCCTGCTGCAGCTAGCTTGATTTTCCAAAAGTGCCCGGCAGCAGCTTACATGAGAGCCTCAAAGGTTAGGACGTGTGAAGAGCTTTAAACCTCTCTTTGATCAGGTCAGTTTGCATCTGAACCAGAAGTGCATATCCACCACCAAAGACCTGGGCAAGCTCCAGAGAAACCACAAGCCACCATGGAAGTGAAAGGAAACAAGCTCACTGTTACCAGGTAAGAATAATGTGCTTTATTGCTCTCTTTCTAAATCTGACTTCTTTTTCTTTTTAATGACGTCAATGACTGTAAGCTTATAAACTCTCAAGGATCTCAGGGGGGGAAAAAATCCCTCTGTTTGCCCTCTGCTAATAATCTGGTTTTAGCAGTTGGCAAAACACTTGGGACAAGTTGGGTTCTTTCCTATTTTTGCATGAACAGTTCTGACTGTATAGCTGCCCAGCATCTGACCTTGGACAGGCCATGTAAAAGTGCCTGGGACCCCCACAAAAGGGCGCACGAGGTCATAGAACTGTAAAATTCACTGCATTTTGTGGTTGTTTGCACTCCCTGCTGGTGGAAGACTCAGATCTTGCCACTTTGGCAGAGCAGTGCCATGAACGAGCAGAATTATCGACGTTTTCTTGTCTACCTGTCATGCCGTGACCTTCCCTTTGGGTGGCCTTTTCCTCACAGGGGATTGCAGAAGGACTACAGGACGGACCGCGTGCTTGGGACTGATGTGCAGTGCTGGTTTGTGCACAACAGCGGGAAAGGTTTCATAGACGGCCACTACAAAGATTACCTCGTTCCCCACTTGTACAGCTTTCTGAAGAAACCCTGAATGCTCCAACACGGAACCAGTTTATTACAAAAAATTCTTATCTGCTCTTTCATGCCCAAACAACTCTTCTGAAGAGTAGCTGTCAGCCTATCAAGCCAGATCAACTGAAGGTGACTTCACCACCATTTGCTTTACAAATGATCAGTGTTTCAAAGCAATGTAACTCCCTTTTCTGTTAAAAAATGAAATCTGTAATAAAGTGACATGCTGGGCTGTAGTAGGTATCTCGCTCTTGCCATGTCTGATTTATTGGACAGTAAACTCCGTTAAAAATTTCAACTGTTTTATAATATACATTTCAATAGTAGACTTGCAACAGCATTGTGGCTCCTGCAATGTGGGTAAGACGCACAACCAGATTTAATACTTACACCTTTGCTTTTTCAGACCGCTGGGAAAGTGTAAGTTCATATACTGCTGGACTGGGCAAAAAGGAGCACATGCATTAGACATAAAAGAACTTTAACAGAAAAGGAACATGGACTCTGGAATGGGTATCATGGGGAATCTCCTGTCTTTAAGGGTGGGTTAACCAGTGGCGAGGAATGTCCTTGAAATAACTGATGCTACCATATTGCAAGAAAATCAATTACATGAGCCTGAGACAACCTCCAGCCTATTTTTTGTGAAAATTTCAACATCGTGGTGAAGTTCACACACAGATACACATCTGGGAAAGCAGGAAACATTCAGACCATGTAGAAATCACCACCAGTAATAAAAGCTTCCCTTCCAGTGAGATTAGCTCCCAAAAGATGCCTTACTCTTCAAGAGTATTCATCAATGAACAAGATCGGTAGTGAAACAATTATGCATGTGTATGTACCTAGAGCCAGATTCAAAACTCTGCTTTCGGCAACCTTAGAAAAAAAACGTTGGCCAAATTCTTCTCAGCAGCCCTAATCTAGGAAGAGGGCTCAAGTAATCTACTTGCCATTCTGAACTTTAGTTTCCTTCACTTACGAACTAAAGGCTGGTACGTGATCTTTCCTGCAGCCACACTGTCAGGATCAGTGTGTTTTAAGTGTCTCTTCAAAGTAACTCTCAGAAGTGCAAGCAACTTCCCTACAAACCATTCACTGTTTCTTTGAACTCATTTATTAGCTTTGGGCCCAACACCCTGCAGCAGTGAGTTCCCCAGTTTAACTAGGCCATGGGGGCTGGGGAGGAGAAACCTGTTAAGTGTGTTTTTAAATCCCCCAATCAGTAATTTCCACTGTCTGTTTATTAGCTTGTATGTGAATACAAGC
The DNA here is from genome assembly GCF_947461875.1 of Haliaeetus albicilla. Lineage (NCBI taxonomy): Eukaryota > Metazoa > Chordata > Aves > Accipitriformes > Accipitridae > Haliaeetus > Haliaeetus albicilla. The sequence continues at coordinate 5,030,272 of NC_091496.1, forward strand.
AGTGAATAATCATTCTCTGGTCTTCTCCACGCAATTTGTAACTTAACATGTCTATTATATTCACTCTAATTCTTCAGGCTCCAGAACGTTAAGTGCAATTATTTTCAGCGATACAGAAGCTGTTTTGTTCTTTCACTTATCCTCATTACTCTCCTATGTACCTCTCCTCACTCAGTACCTGTTCTTTGAGAAAGGGCAGAGCTGTTTACACAATCCAGGTTGCACAAAAGAGCCTGAATTTACAGACAAGTGTGTCTTCTGCCTCCAGTTCCCTTCCTCACAATTCTCCATTCTCTAGATGCTGCATTACTGCTCGACTCTGCCTTGCAGAGAGCCATTTGATGTCCTGTGTGAGGTTATTTCAGGCTACTCCAGACAGCAGCTGTTCCACCAAACCTCTGCAGTCTTTCAGTTTTCCTGCAGGGGTCCCCTGGAAACCACAAATCACAAGACAGTGAACCTTTGAGGCAAGGAAAGGGACATCAAACAGTGAGGAGACCCTGAACTTTTAAACTGTAACGTGACTGATGTGCACATCAGGATGGATCCTGCCCTCTTCAGCCCTCAGCTGAGATCTCCTCTGAAAGACACAGGGGCTATCGGTTTTCTTTCCATCAGGTTCCACAGACACACAGCCTCGCCAGGGGCAGACTGGACCATCAGGTGATGGTTTGTATTTTGCCTGGGACGACTCACATCCTTCTTTCACACAAATAAGGCAGTGCACCAGCTGGGCACTTTACTGTGCTCTTTGGTGGATATAAACCAACAGACGCCTCACGCACTTAAAAGGTTGATAAGAAATACACTCACCTAAGAAAGGTTTATGTTTATTCCTGAACTGCCTTAGAAATTAAACATTGTACAAAATGTGACTTTTTTAAAAAAATTAAAAAGTAATGTTACATCATTTAGCACGAGTAATGTTACTCCTGTAGCAGAGCAACAATGGAAGCATGAACAAAGGAAAAGGCTTTGGAAAACCAAACCAGCAATCACCAATTTGTATCTGCACACACTTCAGCTGGCATCCTAGAAACCTCACAAGTAGGAGTCCCTATGAAGACAAATTGCATATTAAATTATTAGGAACCCTGACAAGCAAGATGATGGAAGAGTGATGACTTGCACAACTCTACTATTGCTGATGTGCTAACCAAAAGTAAGTTGGTGACAGCACTTAATAAACCAGAGCATTCTTACAATGTGCAGGAAAATAATCCCTTGCAGCACTGTTACCTTCCCGCTATTCCCTTAATCCCCTCCCTTGTTTCTGCAGCCAGAACTCAATTTTGGCTGCAGATTGAGAAGTGTGTTATTTAAACTCCACTGGCTCCGACACACACTGCCTGCCTCAAGCAGCTATTTGTAGGTAATTCTCTCTTTTAGAGAACTGCTAACATACTTCAGTAAATAAAATACTCCAGCTTGCAGCTATCTGCTTGTATTTTACAAAAGGAAATTGAACCAAATATTGTAACTTTGATATAGAATCAGATGAAATATTTCCACTGATAAGATTTCCACAAACACTTTATCTAACAAATCCGTAGTGATCTTTAAATAAATCCAGTTTGCTTGTGGTTAATTTCTATATACATTATAAATACACACACACACAATTAAAACCCTGACATGGTAGAGTCTTGTGTCTGCCTGCAAGATGCCAGGAAGATGTTTTGGGGAACCAAAATCTTCTCTGATCCATGATTAGCACCTCAGGCGAGTTTGGAGATGTCTTCGTACTGGATATCTTCAACTCGACGTCCTTTTAAAGGTCCCTGGAGAATAACGTAGTGTAAGAAATAAGATCAAAATATAAACTTGTTTGTTTGTTAAATTCCCGTTGGGGAGTTTAAAATAAGATAGCTAAAGGGACTGTACAAAATCTCACCATGTTTCGACATTTTTCAAGAAGCACAACCAAAGTGAATAGCACTGGAAATCACAGGCATTAGCGTTTTCACTCAGGCTGCACACAGTAAAAGCACAACAACTACTTCTCTGTTTAGCCAAAGCTCCTTCTGTGGTTAGGACATCTGCACACTTTCTTCTCAAATAAATTCTCCAGACTCCAATGTGGGCTGAATTTCTGCAGCCCTTCTTTTAATGGGATCTTATCAGCGTCTCTCTCCTGCAAGCTGTTTTAAGAAATTTGACTTTGACCCAACATCCTCTCTGCCGTATCAATGAGTTTAAAGATTGGTTTTGCAGAGGAGAACAAAGAAGTAGCCACACAGACAGACATGATGACATGGCCTAATTTTAGCCCAGAGAAAGGTGATAGGTAAAAAGCCAAAACAACAACAACAACAACAACAACAACAAAAGAACTGTAATTGTCAACCATGAACAAGACAACAAATAAGCACATAAGCCCCACATTCAGTCTGGAAAAGGCAGGAGAAAAACCACCTCCTTGCATATTTCACATTTTTTACCTTCCCACAAAATAGTACAACAGCCATGTTCAAAATAAACATACAAAATATTTTGCAAGTCTCTTTCAAGTTCAAAACTTGGTAAATTCAGCATCCTGGCATCTTTTTAAAGGCAAACAGCAGAGCATTAGTCTGCAATGGGGAATTATGTGGCTGTTTTCCTACCGGTTGGGAATAGGCTGGGGGTGACCACAGCACTTTGAACACCATAAATCCCACCTGTAAGACAGGATTAATGATACCATCTTTCTTTGTGAAAGCTCTCCAATGTACAGATGAAAAGCGCTCTACGCAAAGATCTTGCAGTGTTTGATACTTACAGAGTCGATGATTATTGTCGCTGAAAACCTCTTTTCATTGATAGATTCCAAGATGCCTTCATTTCCCCTGTAACCACCATTTAACACCATCACTTTCTTGCCTGAAATGAGAAATAGGAAAACAGTTACACGCCAGGGCTCCCAACTTCTTTTGATGCAGTAGTGTTCAACTCCACTGACAGCTGAGGGAGAGAAGGTTTCTCCCAGCAGCTCCAGCAAGCAGCACCCAGCTTTGCCTTACAGCCCGCCCATTTCCAAAGCGCACCTCAGTTTATCGCCCCAGGTTACACTGACCCTGCAGGCAGAAGCCACTGAAACTACATCAGGGAAAGAAGCCAAAGCTGTTTCTCCCACATCCCATTCCCCGTGCTAATGGTTCAGTGCACCTCTTTTTTTCCTTCTGTCTCACACAGGCAGTCCCCTCAGAACATCAATTCTAGTGCAAGGGTGGGCAGAGCTCACCTACAAGTACCATTACACTGAAGAGCACTCATGGACACCATCAACCAGCTCTCCACCAGCTGCAGAAATGCAGAATGCATCACATCTGCTGAAAAAACTGTGAATCCCCAAATCCTCTGCCCTGTTTCCCCCTACGCTGACACTATTCTGCTTACTGCTACTCTGACCATTCCCTGAAATACTGATCAGATGCTACACACAAACATTAGTGTGTACCAGCCACAGAAATGCCAGTGAACCAAACAGGAGACGAGGTAAGCTTTGCCAAGTGCGCACAGCTGTTTGAGGCATGACTTTGGAGGGAAGATACAGGATAAATATGACCAAGGGCCCTGTAGGGCTCCAGGAGATGCTTCCTGGCAGCTGAAGGGAGATGCTTTCATCTCACCAAATGAACTGATTCCTAAAGCACTTCTATCTTCTCAGAAAAGAATCTAATTCTTACGAGAAGGGACTGTGAAGACTCAAAGCAGAAGCAATTTAATAATTCCCTGGAAAGTAACCAGAGGTTATTTGGTAAATGATCAGAGTAGCTTACAAAATGCTGTCCCAAAAGCAAGAGGGCTCTTGTTATGGTACTTTCAAGTGGATCAATCATACTTTAGAACTGAAACATAAGTTTTGCAGTGACAGCTAAGCTGAAAAACAAACAAAACAGCTCTACCTGGTGCAGGTATTACGGTTTCCAGATGCGTCTGATCAAGCTTCAGTTTGTCTCCAGAATCAATCATCTTCACAACTGCTGTATATTTGTCAATCACTTCCTATTGTGAAAGGTAGAGGCCAATCAGAATTAAAAAAAAAAAAAAAAATTCTCTGTATTTCAAAATCAGCGAATCAGGACCATGAGTCTGCACTTCTACATTTTCAAAAGCAGCAAGAACTTCTGAGCTGTCCTAAAGGCACCCAGCTTTCACAAACTGCCGACTGGCCCTGCTCTGAAGCTAAGGCTAGATTAAAAGGGCTCCTCTTGAACATCAATGACTGGTCTAACTGACCACTAATTTTGTTGGCCTTGTCTGCAGGTTTTGTCAACCTTCGGGTTAGCTATCTTAGCTATTCTCTCAAAGATGGAGAGTAAATTAGAGGCTTCTTTCCCCCATGGGAGGTTAAGCTGGCTGGAAGCCACACAGTGACAACTGGGATACTACCTCTCAATGAGGCGAAATGTCACTGATCATCTTTGTGCCTAGCATAAACCATGCTCAACCTCTCATATTCAGAGCTCAATGGAAGACAGCTGCTGGGACTCATAAACCTGCCCAGATGTCTATCAAAAAAAGCTGTGATTTTGAGCTCTATACACTCTTGTCAATTATTCAAAACGCACCTGGGTGTCGTCTTTGGCACTCTTGCCAGAGACTGTTGAGCCCTGGACTACCTAGTACAACATCATTTCACTGGCAGTGGCTAAAAGAAAGCATTTCCAAACAACAAAGCAAGGCTTACAGCTTGAAGATTTTGTACGCATTTAGGATCTTGCTCAAAGGCAGCATGCTGCTTAAATATCAGTGCAAAACTGACTAGTCTTGAGATCAGAACACAATTGCACTGCTCTTGGTCATATCACATTGACAAAGTGACGGTTCTCTAAGGGGGATGTGTTAATAGGGGCAAAATATGCACGACAAAACTGTACTTAAGAAAGGATCACTGAGTAAATGACATTAAACCTATTCAGAGATTCACCCCCTGCCCAGAACAAGTCCCAGTACAGTTAAGGTGACATTTCAGCCCCTGTCAGTGGTGACTTAAGGCTGAACAACTTCCATAATGAGACAAAATTTCAGAAGTCATCTGATACCAGAAAAGCTTAACCAATGCCACATGCTTCCGTTTGCACCCTTTACCTTAACAACTGCCTTCTTCTTGTGGTACTTCTCTCCAAGCTTTTTTGTTACAATTTTTACAACGATTTCCTGAAGATTTGAAAGGAGAAAAAAAAAAAAAAAAAGCCAAAATATAAACAACTACACAATGTAAACTAACTGCACATTCAGTTCGCTCTGACTCCAACCACAGACTGTACAGCACAGCACAGGAAGCAATGATAGTAAAGACTCGGCTTTCAGGAATTTGTCTTTATCCTTGAATTACTGCCTCGAAGCAGCAGCTCTCAAGACTTTTTTTTGTTTAACAAATACACTTACACTTGAATTCAGATATAATGTGACAGCCCACAATGGGCCAAGGGCAGGACTTCTTGATCTAGAAGTCCAGTCAAAAAGTAGAAGCTGAGATGAGGTCTCTCAGCTCAAACGCTGATCTTGAATTCGACACCTCTATGAGAGTCAACTACTCTGTAGAAAGAAGAGGGCTGTAATACCATGATTTAAACATCATCTGTAGAGACTCACAGTACCAACTCTTTAATTAGAGAATTCCACCCCATCTGAGATCAGACATACGATGCTTCAGACTGCAGATCATGCTCAACCAGAAGAGTAATTCCTCCCAGATACTGTAATATTTCACATTTGGCAGCTTGGAAAATAAGAGTTAATTTAGTTTGGAATCTGCTTTTGGATCTTTACACAAATCAATAGCGGCTTTAGAGATGCAGAATTGGTTGTATTTGGTATAATAATAATAATTTTTAAGACACTTACAGGCTGCAACCAGTAGTCTCTTCGAGATGTTCTTTTCTTCTCCTCTTCAAGCTACAGAACAACAACAAATAATCACCATTTACTTCCTCCTTTCACTGCAGCTTTCCCATGCCTTTGAAAAGCTGAATCAATTCTCCAGGCCCACATCAAGCGGGGAATAAAAAAAATACAAAAAACAAACAACTAAATAAGGGTAAGTCAGTGTGTGCTTGCTGCATAAAAATCAATCTGATGAGATCCACAAATCCATGGTAAAATTATGGAGATTTGTATTTGTTTTTGTCAAGTGTTTCTAGATATTTTCTTCTCTTCCAAAATCTGTATTTCTTTACTTCCAACATCTCAGTCGTCTGGGGAATAGGCACAGATGAGCAGAAGAAACCAGTTTTAACAAGGAAGTGAAACCATTTTGCCTGATAAGATACGAAAGTCTGAATTCCACATGAACCGAAGGTCTGAGGTCACTTCAAAGGGACGCCCTGGTAAAGTGGACATTGCCATAGGCATAGGGTTACAAAGACACAGATCCTGCATGATTATTACCTCCATAATCTCATCCAGTGCAGATTTCTTCTTCTTCTCTTTGGACTGACCAGAGCTATGAGCTGATTCTTTTCTTTTAACCGCCCCTTCCACCATCTTCAGTGCATTTGGTCCAAGGACACTGCTGGAAGAGTAAGATGGTGTTTTCACAGCAGACCTTACATTGTTTCCTCTACCAAGATGCATCTGAAGAACTGGTTGTGCAAAAAGGCCTGCTGATCTATTTAATTTCAGTTGTGCAAGTCACCTTCCAGACCCTGCATGCCTCCTTCTCTAGGACTGCATTTGGCAGCTAGAACTGGTCTCCTTGAGGTGTAAACTCCATGTCCACTGATGTTCGCTGCTAGCAGTCCAGCAGAATGAAACAACCTAACGATCGGTTCACCAGTGCAAAAACAAAGAGTTGATTGGGGACTTGAGTTCAGTGGAGAAGACAAAAGCAGGTCTGCAAATAAGGTTTTCAAATTCAAAAGGACAAACTTGTGGCTTTAGAGAAGCCACCTGGACAGAGCAACTCTCAAACGTGGTAGATGTCTAGAACTCCTTCCAGACAGAGATACTTAACCTATCCGGCAATGGGAGAAAACACATGGGAATCTGTAGAAAAGGGTTCCACACCCAACAAATAAAAACCATCTTCACAATCATATTCAAAATAGGCAAACAGCCTACAACTTATGAAAGAAAAGAGCAATCAGCACATAAAGTTACCTCTCAGGGATCAGGGAACATCTAGGTAAAGTGAGAACTGCCTAAAGGCAGCTTGAGTTAAGCCATTTTTATAAAAGACATTTGAATGCAGTAAAAAAATTTAGGTGTTGTCTCATCCAGAAAGATGAAGAAGGCTGCTGTGAGGTGGACAGTAAGGTAATAGTAATATGGCCTTACAACAAATCGCATGTTCTGCTTGTGGTGAAGATGTTGGATATACTAGCAAAGGGAAGATACGTAATGGGAATGAAGATACAGAAATGGCAGTAGAAGCAAAACTGAGAGAAAAATTGTATTTCAGAGGAAGTCTGGATAATCTCCATAGCAGAGTTCTAGAAGAAATAGCACATTAAATCACAAATCGAATAGCAAGTACTTAAAATAACATCTCATAAAGGGTAATGTACAATTAAAACATAACAACTGCAGTGCCTATATTTAAGAAGGAAAACATATCTAGCTGTAAGGTTACTAAGGGATTCCTGGGTGTCAATACTAAAACAAATCTTATTTAACATATTCAGGACAAAGAGTGAGAGACCACCAACGCTGTTTGGGTGTGTCATCAATATGGAGAACACAAGAAAGAACTGGATACCAGAAAGGACTGGTTTATCTTGAAAACCATGTTTTAAAAAGCACAAAATTCAACAGCATGTTACGCAAGCTCACATACTTTGGAAAGTTTACTCTGATTACCTTCTATCTACTGGGAGCTGTTTAAGAACAACAAAAGCAGAAAGGGGTCTGGCTATAATCACAGATGACAGCTACCAGTGTGGACCAGTCATGAAAGAGTCAAATGCAATCCTAGGAAGCATCAAGACAGACAAGCATTAGTGCCTTGTATAAGCCATGGTGACGTTTCATTTGCAGCATGCACAAATTCGATCAGCTCCCCTGTTCAAGATTAGCTGAAACTGGAACAAGGACAAGGAAGGGATATTCAGCAGATCAGGGGAATGGGGAGATAAGGCCAGCACTGTGCAGACCTGCTTGTACAGTACAGTGAAGGCTGGGAGGCTAAAACTGTTCCCTACAAATACATTGTCTGAGAAAGCAAACACCAGGGAGAAAAAGAACTATTCATGTTGAATGCCCCTACCACCACAAATGGTATAAACTGGCCATGACTATGTTTACCTGGGAAATCACAGACAAGGTCCTAACCATCAGAACAAACAGGTTTTGAAGGATCTTCCCTTGGGATTATAGGACTAGGGAGACCCTAACTGCGTACAATGAAGGCTGATCAGTGTGCAGACAGGACTGTACACTGGTAGACTTGGAGTACTACAGACAGGAGTCAGTGACCTTGATAGTAGCTTCTGCTCATTCCTTAATCAGAAGTAATTCTAATCTTACTTGTCCACTGAGTGAGTTAAGCAGGGATTTGAGGATGTAAGCTCTCAAGGGAAAAAAGTAAGCCCAGGGCTCCCAGTTTGCTCAAGGGCAGTCAGCATCAGAAGCCACGTCTGCAGCAGCAGTGGTGACTCCTAGCTTCATGTCAGACACATGGATTTTCAAGGGAAGGCACACCTCCCCTCTCCCACCCCTTTCACCAAGGCTCCAACTCCATCTCTGTACCCAACTACCAGTATCCCCATGCCCTCAAAACTATACCGTCCACTACCTATGATCTCCTGGTCCTGCTTCCGTACTCTGCTCAGGAAATACAGGTGCCAGGTTTCTGTAGCTTGTGCTGGAAGCATAGAAGCTGGGAAGCCAGGAAGTCCTACTGCATGCTGCGCTGGGATACTGGACATCAGGTTGAACTTAACTGATCCTCAGTAACAGCCAGCAGCTGCAGAACACACCGTTACGCTGACATAGGGAAGCAGTTTCCATACACGACTCTGACGTGATTCCTGTATCACCAGTGACATTAAAGTCACTGTCTTGTCACTTTACCATGAAGTGGGTATCCTAATTTTGCTTCTACACTACTATTACAAAGTTTACAGACAAGTATCTCTCATATGCTATGAAAAAAATTACACTGCTTGATATATAATTTCACATTCAGCCAAATTTTAACAAGCACCTTAGGTATTCCTTACTGCAACTATTCAGGCGAGTGTCTGAATTAAGTTTCAGATTCATCTTAAGCACAACTCAATGCTTAGGGATAATTTACAAGTTTTCCTCAAAGCCTGAAATCTGTATCTATTATTGCAAAGAACTACTTCATTGTCTCATTTTCTGCCTGGCATATTTCCCATCAGATACCTTATCTAAGAGCTGAGCCTGTGATGAGAGGAAAGCTTTCGTTTTACCCGCAATACATTTAATTACAATATTGCCTCAAATGAAAAGAGGTACTGCTCATCAAACAGTTTCACAGACTGCTATAAGTCAGTATTGTTTGCGTTATTGATCCCTTTTGTCCTGTGTTGCTTGTGGTTATATGACGACAATTAAATTCATGAACTTCAGAAAGATTTACATCAGGTAGATTCAGTTTCTTAAATGATGATCAGAGAAAGTATTACCTCCAATTAGACAAGGCAATCAAACCTTTTAGGAACCAAAATTAACAAGTCATGAATACCCATTCATAGAAGGCAGCTGGAACTAGATGGCATTCACTTCAAATACTTTGACTGGATCCCTTATCCACCCTTTGATATAACAGTATCTTAGAAGAACCTATAACTGCCTATTACTTTATGGGCATCTGCCACAAACCATAGAAAATTCAAGAAGGCTCCTCACAGCACACATTTAAGATATACCCATTCATCCATTTTAAATACAAAAGGAACTATGAAGTCACCTAGCAACCCCTCCTGAATAACACGACAGGATGAGATATCAGACTCCAAATATTTCAGGACAAGATACATTTTCCTGCCCATACAAATATCATTGTCATATTAAGTGCTTTGCAACAGTAAGGGTTGCCCTTAAATTCTTTTCTCACCTTGTTTTAGAAGATGCTGCTATTGAAGTACTTGCTCCTTTGTTTAAATTAAATGTAACTAAAAAATAAAAAGACATTACTCTATTTCTATCTTTAAATATAACTGCATTGAAGGATGTTACAATTTTTAAAATCTGTGAATGGAAAAGATCATAAATTTGAAAATATTTCTTAATCCATGTTTCAGTTCAGCTTTTAAAATAATTTACATTCAGCATTATAAGAAAGAATATTCTGTATTTCCATATTCCAGTGCTCTTTATAACTGATCTCAAAGCACTTTATGAAGCACCGAGCAGGCCTCAGCGCTCATCTCATTTTAATCACAAAATCAGCTTCAGTAGATTCTAGAAAATTACATACATCAAAATCTGGTTACCTTTTTCTTCTTCGTTTTCTCTGCTCAGTTCAGTATAGACTGGCTTTTCCTGCCAAAAGAACACAAAACACATTTCAAGAGTCAAACAGAAGACTGAGCCACGATATCATTTTTTGGTGATCATTGATTAGCTCAGTTTTACAGACTACTGTGAGATTATTACAAGGAACTGTAATATTCAACCTGGCTTGATTCATAAGAAGATTATAAACTGAAAACATTATCTCATTACAGGCTGCTGTGCAAAATTCTCTAATTAACACTCTCTACAGAGATGCTGTCTAAACTTGCTTGATTCCAGCATGAAAGGAAAGTGGCCTTACTGTAACAGTTTTCTCTATTTGAACCAGCATGACTAGACTGGTTTCTGGACAGACTGATAATCCAAAGAAGGAAATTCTGGAATCTTTCCAAATTTTAGCACTGAAGGCTCAGACCATTTAAATTTCAATTAGTTTTAAATTAAGAGAAAGATAATTGTTTACAACAGCATTTAAATGTACCTATCAATACCCAGGACCAAATGGGAGGTTCCAGCCCCAGGCAACAACATGTATGGAAGTCATGGAATGACACCAAATAAACAGATCCCAAATACCACACCCACACTATCAAAATAAAACTTTTCACTATGCTGATTTGATTATGTCAGCCCCTCCTGGTTATTCATCTCAGCCTCCCCATTGTACAAAGTATTTGTTATTTGCAGCCCTAAAAGCTGTGAAATACCATAAATGAAGACACGTCATGCTGGTTACTGTATTGTTTCCTTTCCTTTCCAAAATTGAAGAGTGATTTTTGCATCACTAATCACTTGAAAAGCAGCAATTATCACTCTTTTAGTACTAAAGCAAGCCAGGTACAAAGTAACTCCAAGTTTTCCTCCAGAGCAGCTTATAATCTAAAATAACTGTAGAGCAGAAAATTCAGAACATAAGTGAAGAGATGTGGTGATTCAAGTATGGAAGAAGACAGTCTAAATCAAAGCCTGAAATGGCCAGGATCAGACACTAGGGCCACAGGATACTATTCTAGTAGGTTTCAAAACCACATCAAATCTAAAAGGAGCTGAAACCTTTGCTTTCTTTTATTTTTTTTTTATTTTTTTGAAACTGTGATTCCATAGAGGACCTTGCTGTTCATCAGATGTAAAAACCACCAGCAAGTTGGTTAGTCAAGGAAATGTAACAAGTTGCATTTTCAACAGAAACAAGTTACTCAAGGCTTCTATCAGAAGTATCTGCGAGAATATTATTCCTTGTGGGTTAGAAAAGAACAGCAATGCAGCCCAATATGCCCACTGTTCCTCAGTTTGAACTGGTGATGAGCTTGTAACCTGAAGCACGAAGCTTACTCATCACCTTCTGACTGCAAAGGAAATACCAGTGCAAGGATCCCAGCAGTGTTGAATTCACCGTTAACTTAACCAACGGGAGTTTTGAGCTGAAGGTTCACATACAGTGCGATTTTCCTCACCAGTTCTTTCCCCTCCAGACCTCTTCTAACTTGTTGTTCAATGAATTTAGCAGTTTTTTCTTCATCATCAAGGTCCTGTTTCTTCTTCCTCTCTTGTTCTTGTTGCCTGCGAATAGTCTCTGGGTCCCTATCGATATATTGAATATACCAGCCTTTTGGAGTCTCATCAACCTTGCAAAGACCTAAAAAGTCAATGCAAGATAAAGTCAGATTAATACTCACAAAAGCAAGTACGGGACAAAGAAAATATCAAGACCATTTTCACGTACAGTCCACGTTCACTGTAACAATGCAGATACTTTCCCAGAGACACTGTACCCCTTACTGGCCTGGTAAAATTGACTTCGAATCATCTTTAGTATGTGTTTCTGCCCTTCAGCTAGCTGGTTCTATTTGGAAATAGGCCAGAGTACATAATAAAGTGGACGGAGTGTTTTACAACACTTTCCTTATTAAAGAAAATATTTCCTTCCCACTGTTTTAACAAGGAAGAAAACAGAAATCTAACATATATAAACAATACACACTAAGAGCATCATACTAAAGGAAACATTACTATGCTACGCTATTGTTACTATCTCTCACTAGAGTGATTTTTCAAACACTGTATGACTCATGAACATATCCTGTAAGACACAGGCAATCAGAGCCAAAGTAAACTTTCTGTCATACCACAGTGCCATTTAATTGCTCTTCCTCTCACTGAACACAAAACTGCAGATCTCAAGCTTTAACCCTTTCACTAGGCCAGGAATGAAAATGACTGCTCGCTTCTTGTCACCTTAAATATGGAAGGATTCTGTAGTCATAAGAAATGTTCTATCATCGTTTTTAATTTTTAAATGGCAACTGTTGGAAGTTGATTTAGAATTTAGCAATACCTCCACTAAATATAGACCAACAGATGAAACAAGGAAAGGTTCATGACTGATGCATTTATCCCAGACTTCTGACATTTTTCATAAGCAAATTCCTAATGGTTAGCACAGAAATACGTTTGGACATCTGTTAATATATATACAGGAGGGGAGGGGAAGAAAGAAAAAGGAAACAGGAGAACTAATGTAAACATTTACTGATCACTTATCAGCAATGCAATTACCCAATAATTTTAAAACTTCCCAACCCCGAGCAACTACATTTACCTTCTCTCCCCAGCCATTTAGTAAAATCAGTCAGTGTCTCCCACTGTGTGGCATTCATGTGGATGTGTTCTCGATGACTGATGTATTCATTGTACACAATATTATTGTGGACTCTCTTTGTTCCTGAAATACAGAATTATTATTACTAAATATAAATACGGGACCTAGGAGAAAGCAACCAAAACTTCTTGCACTGGACTAATAAAAGACATTAAAAACAAAGAAACAAGCAAATGAACAGTAAAATATTTACCAAATCGCCTCCTGAGCAGTTCTAGGAAATCATTTCGGAATTCCCTTAGGGGATAAAAAGAAAGTATTTCAGTAAAACTTTAATGACTACAAAGTAATTTTCTATTGTCATTAACAATTAAATATCTGCAGTATAAACAAGTATTCTGTTGAACTGAGCATGATGAAATTCAGTCATTTCCCTTTTTCAATAAAGTAGCATTAAACGCAGTATGCATGCACAAAGAAACACAATATGGTACATGCACACACAAGTTAAATCTTCAAAAGGATAATACCCTTTCAAAGGGATAAAATGGAAAGAATGAAATCTAAATACTTCCCACTAATTGCTGGTATTTCATTACCAGGTATCTTCCCAGGTTGACTGACACAAAACACAGGGCAGGACAAAGGGCAGCAGTGGTAGATGGGGTAGATTGATCACTCATCTCACTGCTAATTCAAGGGCTTGAGTATAAAGCCTCACTTCAGGCTCGTGCTGATGACAGCTCCAGTCAACCCAGCTGTCATGTAGGTCAGCTGGACAAAAGACTGGGGAAAACTGCGGGACATTAGTCACACCCCTGACTTGTTATCTCTCTGTAATGGTTCTTTTTCCTCTCTGTAACTCTGCATGTGTGGCAGTCACTTAGCTGGAGCAAAAGGGTGACGTACTTTGTAACACAGAGCAACTTAAAACAGGACTCAGACACGGGATAAAACTGTCAAATTTGATTGAATATCATGGCTCCCTGAAACTTCTTACATATGTTCAAAAGTGGCATTTCCTAAATTTTCAAATTGCCATTGAAAAAAGAGCTGACACTAAAATGTGTCAGAATAAAGTGTCTTCAGTGGGACATGACTGAGCCTTAGAGGTATGGCTGTGCAGATCTGATACAGGAATGAAGATCTGGGTAAGAATATATAGCAAACTTACTCAGAAAAGTAATCCATGAATTGCTGAGGATTTTCAGAAGCCAGCAGCAATTGCCTCTGGTGGGACTCAGACATGCAATGACATTTGAAGCCATTCTATAAAATAAAAATAAATACTTTGTCTGTCCTTGCCTCAATTTGCAACACTCACACAGCTGAAGAGTATTAAAAATAATGTTTTGCAAGTGAAATTTCTTGGAAGCTCCACAGAAAACACCTTAACTCAGCCACAGCCTACACAGAGTAGTTACTCCTCCTGACCAGGCAAGCCAGAAACAAAGCTCTTCCCAAGGCCAAGAGCCTCCAGGTGAACCATGAAAAGGGTTACGAGATAGGACATTCCAGCAGTCCTCTTCATCCTTTGTGGAATGGGATAGACAGGGCACCACCCAGGTCCACTCAGGACCCATCCAGGCGCGTCTGTGAGAGCACTGGAAGTATTTGCTTGCTCCCTACCAACCAACACTGACACCAAATGTGTGTAAGGAAAGGATGGTGTGCTGGGAGTGCTAAAGCTATGGACTGTGATAGTTTGGCCACCTCTGGCACAGGGTTGAAGTCATCAGAGCTTCCCAAAAAGCACCCAGATATAGGACATTTGACCGCATCCTTTTTTTGCCTAATGTAATGCTCTTTCATCACAATATGATTAAAACTACAGCAAATTTCATTCCGTGGGAGCCCCGCCCTCCCCTTTACAAAAAGATCTGGTTGTAAAGCAGTAAAGTTTTTTTCCTTGTAGTCACTGGGAAGAGAATAGGATTTGAGCTTCTTGGGTGAAAGGGAAAGGGGGGCAGAAACAGCTGAAGAACAATACAATTAAACATCCACAGGCTGCTTTACTCCTCTTCTCTAAGGCACATTAAAGAGGCTATTAATGGAGAATGGAAAACTAAAAGCACAGTTAGCCCAAGTGGAGGTACTTTTGGAGCACAACTCAGGTGGAAAACACGAAGAGGACGCTCACATCCCACAGGCATCTGGGTCCAAGTGAATAGACAAGTGAAAAGATGAGGGGGAAGCTTCAGAGAAAAAACATCTCATCATAACAGGAGAAGAGAAGAAGCCAAGCTAGAATCAGAAGGAAGGAGTCATCAGTACAGGAAAGACATGGACCTGTTGGAGCAGGTCGAGAGGAGGGCCACGAAGATGATCAGAGGGCTGGAGCACCTCTCCCATGAAAACAGCCTGAGAGAGCTGCAGTTGTTCAGCCTGGAGAAGAGAAGGCTCCAGGGAGATCTTACAGCAGCCTCACAGTACCTAAAGGGGGCCTACAGGAAAGCTGGAGAAGGACTTTTTACAAGGGCATGTAGTGATAGGACAAGGGGTAATGGCTTTAAACTGAAAGAAGGCAGATTCAGCCTAGATATAAGGAAGAAATGTGTTATGACAAGGGTGGTGAAACACTGGCACAGGTTGCCCAGAGACGTGGTCGATGCCCCATCCCTGGAAACATTCAAGGTCAGGTTGGATGAGGCTCTGAACAACTTGATCTAGTTGAAGATGTCCCTGCTCATTGCGGGGAGGGCTGGACTAGATGCCCTTTTAAGGTCCCTTCCAACCCAAATCATTCTGTGATTCTATGAAAATACTCCTCACAGCGTTCCAGACATGCATCCCCTTGGGCATGTCGCCGCACCCACCCTTCCCCCAGGGGAAATCATGGCTACCCTCAACTCCCCTCTAAGGCAGGTGGGAGCCACCTAATTCTTAACCCCATTGACCTCTCAAGGTGCATCTGGAGGAATCACCCCTCTGGGGGGTTTGGGGCCACCCTGTGGTCCCTCTCACCCTGGGCTGATCAGTCATTCTGCAGGGGACTGACCGTCCCCAAAGATGGATCAGGGCTAACACGCTTTCTTGGAAGTGAATGAGGACTTCTCCCATGGGGGTCTGGGCATCCCAATAGGATTACCTCATCCCCAGCAATTGGGAATCCTCTCGGTCCCACCAATCCACCCCCAAAGGGACTGTGGTCCATACAAAAGGGAGCAGGGATCCCCAAAGGAGAATAAGGGCCCTCTCCAATGCTCCCCTAAAAAAGAGTTGGCTCCCAGCACGTGAGGCCAGGATGCTCCCTAGAAGCATCGCACCCCACCGATGGGATCAGAGACCCCACAAGGAGACCGGGGACACTTACAAGAGGAATCTGAGCGAGCCCTTTACCCCCCACAAGGGAGCTGGGGAACCCTACAAGGTTATAATGCCACATATCCCCTAAGGCGATCGCAGCCCTCCCCCCGGAGGATTGGGGACCCCAACAAGGGCGATCGGAGCCCCTCCGTGTCGCCCTCAGTGGCCCTAGAGACGCTTACAAAGGAGATGGGAGCCCTCACAGGAGGGCTGAGGGCCCCAACCCAGGGGATGTGACCTTCCCCCCGCGTGTATCTCCCGCAGATCCAACCCCCTCAAGGAGACTGGGGTTCCCTACAGAAGGGTCGGAGTCCCCCGTGCCCCCTCATGGAGGATCGTCAGCCCCCCCCCCCCCCGCCAAGGGATGGGGACCGGCCGCGCTCGCCCCGCCACAGGCCCAGCCACCACCGGGGCGGTCTTACCTCATCGCGGCACTGCTTCTGGCACATCTGACAGTACCAGCGCAACTTCTGCAGCCCCTTAGACTTGATGCGGTTGGCGATAGCCTTGGGGCTGAGGAAATCCGACTTCCCCATGGCGGCGACCCTCACCCTCCGACAGCCCGCTCCCTCACACCCCTCCGCCGGAAGTGACCGCCCGCCTCCCCCCGGAAGCACTTCCCGCCGGGCCGGGCTCCGCGCATGCGCGCTGCGGGCGCGCTGACCTTCAGCCGGGCTGTGGTGGAGGCGCCGCCATGTTCGCCCGAGGGGCCGTCGTCGCGCTTTACCAGCCGCAATGGTAACGGGGAGGGAGCGCCGGCCGGGGAAGGGTCCTGTGGGGATGTGTCGCGGTGGTGGGGGCGAGCGGCGGGGCTGGGGTCGGCCCCGGGGCGGGGAGATGGGAGCTGGTCGGGAAAGGGTGCTCAGCCCTGGGGGGGGTGAATGGGTGAGGCAAGAGGAGTAAAAAGGACAGCTTCGGAGGTGACAGGCGGTGCAAGGAGAGTCTGCTCTTGTCAGGAAGTGGCGTGGCCTCCTCTGCTTCGTTTTAAGCGTTTTTTAAACAACACTTACGTTTTTGGAAGGTCGGACCCTTCTGATGCCAGGCTGTCTGGCTTTCGCTTACGTTGCACCGTTGTCTAAGGCAGCGGATAATATGTTCAATGATACATGGTGTCATAGGAGATAAGGAGAAGGGAGGAAGGTCTGGATACAGGGCATGGTTTAGAGCGGCTTGTCCCTACTACAGATGTTTTTCAAGAAACAGCAGTTCTTACCTTGTCATCCCTCTGAAAGGGACCTGCCCTTGACAGATGTTGGTTTGCTGGAGAACTAGTGAACTATCCTAATTTCTCCTGCGTTCATTTTTAGGGGCCAAGTCAGGAATATGGCAACTCTAAAGGACAGTAAGTACTGCTTTTGTTTGCTTTTGAGAGAGGGAGGGTGTTGCAGGAAAACCATAGGTTAAAATATAATTTTGGTTAGCCTCTGTTGGATGAACTGATTGCGATACACCATAACATTGATACGTGAGCCTCCAGCACTTCTTAGATTAAACAAGTGTCCCTCAGAAAAGGCATTGCTTAAAATGGTTTTAGCGCTAATTTAGATGTAATTTCAGCAAACCAATATAGTTTTACTCAAATGTACTTTAAAAATAACTTTATTGTATGTGCTGAACCAGATTTTTGCTCACCTTTAAGAATTAATTTATTTTCTGTTATGTTTATTTCCCTGTGTGTTTCTCCAGCATTGGGGGAAAAAAGGTTGACTGTGTGGTTTCAGTTTGATAAGCTGTTAAGCCATTCCTCATAGGTTTTTATACAGGGATATTATCTTGGAATTGTGCTTGTCTGTAGGACACCTATTTTGTTTTCTTTTTGCATCAGTATTTTTATGAATCTCATTTTGCCACAATCTAAACAGAAGAGGAAGTTTATTCTGTCTCCTTATAGTACGGGGTCTTTCTCTTTTTTTCCTCCCCTTGTCATCTAGGAAAAGATGATAATATATCTCAAATGATATATCTGTGAAACGTGTACAAATGGAAAGAAAGAGAACAGTAACTAGATCTTATGTTGGGCTAAATATTAAATAAGTGTTATATTGGGGGGGGGAACATACCTGTTGTAAAGGTACATTTGGGTTAGCCAGATTACTACTCTTACTGCTTTCTTACTGTAAATACTAAGGGTATGTCTTTTATGAGGTTTATTTGTGCATTGTTTGTTTGGTTTTGGGGGTTCTTTTTTTGAGGAACTTGGCAAGATATTTTTGGATGGCAGTTGCTAGCATTTTATTGCTTGTTTTTGATGTCATTATGCCCAGTACAGCCTATGACCTTCAACTATTAACCTTGTAGTTACCAGGCGCTTGAAGTCCATCAAGAACATTCAGAAAATTACAAAGTCCATGAAGATGGTTTCTGCAGCAAAATATGCAAGAGCTGAGAGGGAGCTGAAGCCTGCTAGAGTCTATGGAACAGGAGCACTCGGTGAGAGAAGACTCTTGCACTGTGTGATGTGGGAACAGAAGAGGAAGGCTTTCATGGTGGTGATAAAATGCCTAGACTTTTTTAATCTTTTGGTGGCTTTTTCCAAAAGAATTTGTATCTCTAGGCCAATGTCACCTTGAGTATTCCTTATAAGTCATTTATGGAAAGTGATTTTTAAGAGTTCTAATGTGAAATTTGTTATGATTTCCGAGTACTTTTTTAACTTTGTGTGGTTGTTTTTGTTAGTCATAAAGACACCACAGCTCAGAATTTCTGGCCTGTCTTTATCCGTTAATGGAATTGTGTCCTATCTCTGTAGCATCTCCAGCTACTGTCAGACCTTCTTGCAAACTCTTGGGCTGCGTGTGCTCCCGAGGCAGTGGACTTGCACGGTGAACTTAACTAACTAATGATACTGATTTTGTGATACCTGCTGCAGAGATGTGTCTGGCTTTGAACTGTTTCTTTGTCACCTCTGGTCAGATCACATGCAAACTTGAATGATTGTGTGGGAGATAAAATTCATCTGGCTGTGATTTGGAAATCCTCTAGAAATTGTTTTAGTCAGAATAATTCAAAGATATTTTGATATGACCTATTTGCTCCCTGGCACCCTTGAATAACTTATCCATTTTTTTTTAGCTCTCTATGAGAAAGCAGAAATAAAGGCACCTGAGGACAAGAAGAAGCACCTCCTTATTGGTGTGTCCTCTGATCGAGGTCTGTGTGGTGCTATCCATACATCTATTGCTAAAACCTTGAAGAACGAGATTACCAACCTCTCAAATGCAGGGAAAGAAGTTATGGTGGTTGGAGTAGGTGACAAGATCAGAGGCCTACTTCAGAGGTAAAAAGGAGAAAGAAGTGTTTGGTTTGGTGGTTTTGGTTGTTTTCTGTGAAAGAAATTTCAAGAGTGCTTGCAAAGCTGTGTGGCGTTCACAGGCAATTGCATTTAATGAAACTGCTAAATTGAAGTTCCTTTTGAAAAAAAAACCACAAAAACACCCAAACCTGCAAATGTGCTAAGATTGCTTTTGATTATCTGGACATTTATGAAAGTGTTGCACAGTATTACTATATTTTTGGAATAAAAGTTTGAAAGCTAGCAACACTAACACTGCTACAAGTGTGTGTTTATCATGAAGCTATCACAATTTAACTAAAAAAAAGCAAAATTTATCTCAGACCCTAATTCAATAAAATGCTTAGTTCTGAACACTGTTAAGTTACTGGACTCGTTGCCTGTTGGTGCCACATAGTTGTATATTAGAGCATCCACTTGGTTCTAACACAGATTTGACATTACTGCAGGACACATGGCAATTACTTGCTGCTGACATTCAAAGAAGTGGGACGGAGACCTCCTAGCTTTGGAGACGCTTCAGTCATTGCTTCAGAGTTGTTAAACTCTGGGTATGAATTTGATGAAGGCTCTGTCATCTACAATCGGTTCAGGTAAGACTAAACTGAAACTGCGCTGGAAAAATATTGGGTAGAAGGCTTCAAACAGCATGTTGCCTGATCAAGTAATATGAAAACTGACTGTGACTTGTCATGTTTACTTTATTTCTTGAGGAGCGAGTGCATTTTGTTATGTGTGAAGAGCTGTTGTTTTTCTGGGTTTTTTTTAATAGTTGTGGTTGGAATTCTCTTTCTACTTGTGTAGCGGGTGCTGTTATATTTACAGTCAGCACGTCATTATATCCACATGGTATCTGAGATCTCTTCATCAGGATTATTGCAGAACTTTGTGGAGTTTGAAGGCCAGAAGTTGTCTATTCTAATATGATTTTAAGCGTTCCGTTTAGGGTTAGTTGAATTGAAGAGCCTATTACACTGTTTTTATACAGGTCTGTCATCTCCTACAAGACCGATGAAAAACCAATCTTCTCCCTTGAAACAGTTGCTGGTTCTGGTAAGTGGTGAACTAGAAACCACCAGTTACGTGAAGTGATAAATCACAGAAGTACCCTGAACATGGGAATGTGGTATTAAAACATCTTAGTATGGTGCATGTATCATAAGTTCAACAGCTTGTTTTTTCTTGGCAGTCTCAGGCTGACCTATCAAGGTGCTGTGGAGCAAGGAGGTTAAAAAGAACAGTTATACTAATTTTGATTTGAGATTCTCTCAAGCAAGAACTAAGTATATGCAGAACTCTGTCAGTTCCAGTGTTTTCAGCACTGAAGAGCATGGATATTGAGTGACTTTGCACTATTCAGTAAAAATACCCCAGTATGTTTCTGTAGCATTGTATGGGAAGATTAAACATAATACACCAGTAATATATTTGGCCTTAATCAGAATCTGACTTTCCTAGTGTTAAATTGAATGAAAAGATGTAAAATACTTAATCTGTCTGCTCCTTAAAATTTTCTTATGAAAGTACACATGGTACATAGAGAAAATCCCTTTGCACTGCCTTAAGCAGAGAAACAGGCTAGCCTAGTAGTCTTTCACGTGACATTATACTGTTTTGCTAGAAGTAGTATGTCTTGGATTTCTCATAAGTCTGCTCTTTCATATTTTACAGAAAGCCTAAGTATCTATGATGATATTGATGCTGATGTGCTGAGAAACTACCAGGAATTTACACTAGCAAATATTCTTTACTACTCCCTGAAAGAATCCACCACCAGCGAGCAGAGTGCTAGGATGACTGCTATGGACAATGCTAGCAAAAATGCTTGTAAGTCTACACTGTGGGCTTCCCAGAACTTCGGTAGTTTAGCATGAAAGTGCTGACCTCCCTTTGTGTAATTCTTAGCTTCCAAAATGATAAGAAATGAGCTGGTTTCTCTATTAATTCCATTTTGATTCTGTTTTTTTTGAGCTAGTGCAATCAGGATTCTTTTCTGAATATGTGAACCTTATTTAGTCCCTGGAAGAGGAATTTGCTGTCAAGTATATGAGAAACAAGACTAGGTAACTGGAAGTGAAATAACAGATTCTTTGATAAGAACATGAAATACTAAACTAACCTTGTAATGGCCAAATACTCTGTACGCTCTTCTCCTGTGGCTGGTCTGAGGATTTCCAAAATTTTTATAAACTTGTACCTACTTGTGAGCCAAATGTAATTAGTACTGCACCAATTTAAAGGTGAGGAAACTGAAACAGTGGTTAAATACTTTACCACCTGTCATGCAGCAAGTTGAGAATATACAAGTATTCCTTGGAAGGTGTCCAAACTGAGTGCAGTGCAGAGAGTATGCAGTTGGTATTAGTGGGAGACAGCTAATAGCTTTTAAAGTGGCATGGCGATAAGACTGCAGCCCTTAAAAGGTAGTGTTGCATGAAGGATACTGTTGACTGAGTGAAGCCGATGGGATGTGCAGTTGGGCTACCTGGAACTGCAGGCATGGCGCTCTGCTGACTGCCTTATCTTGAGAGAAAAAGGTGATACTTAACAGCGTTTAAAAAAAAACAAACTTGTGATACTTACTGCATTTAAAAAAAAAAAACTTGAAGAAAAAAAAATTTCAAAAAAATCTGGCTCCCTTTGCCAGAACAACAGTAACTTGAAGGAAATACTAATGTAGTTAATTGACAGTGAAATCTAATTTAAAAGCAAATAATGTGTACTTGTGTGATGTTGAAATAAGCTATGTCGTACCATGGTATTTACTAGTCTGTCAGCTGTTCTTCAGATGTTTAACTCTGATGCCTCAAGGCAAATTATCAAGTTTCTAGATTGTCTACTAGTAGCGTTATCTGTAGGGGAAAAAAATGAAAAGTGCAGTAAGCCTCTTGATCGTTTGCATGGATTTACAAGACTATTTGATCTTCCGTTCACACAGCTTCTCTTTATCTGTATTTGAATACTTACTATATGTTTAAATTCCAACCTAATTTTTTCTAGCCGAGATGATTGACAAATTGACCTTGACTTTCAACCGTACCCGTCAAGCTGTCATTACCAAGGAACTTATTGAGATCATCTCTGGTGCTGCTGCTCTGTGAGTACCTGTACAAACATGAAGTAGGAGTTGTTGCAAAGTCATGTAATGCTTGTACGTCCTGCTTCAGTCAGGTTAACAGGGAAGGTTAGGGCACGTGGGTCCTAAAACCAAAGGGAAGACAATCCATGGCATGACTCCCAAGATTTTCAGCTTGTGCGGTTCTACTAACAAGTGTGAAGTTTGGCAGTCTTTTTTGGCCAGATAAAGTTAAAAAGCTGGTAAAATAGATCTTTAGCCTCAACACATATCCTTGCCTGAACAGGCAGTGGTTTTCCTCTGATTTGGCTTTCAGTGGATTTCCCCCTCCTTCCTTCTGCCTGGGCTTCTCCTACTCTGTCTGCTCAAAGAGCCCAGTAGTGTTGGGTGGGGGAGAGCAACTAAGATATGCTTTTTGGATAAATCAGCCTTTGGTGGTCTTCAGAAGCTGAGAGTTTGGAGGTGGGGTTGGAAGGAGGAGAGAGTTTACAGATTCTGTTGATACTGAATGTGTATTTTACTTTCAAGTAAGTTCAGTATCTTGCTTATTTCCTTGAGAAAGAAGTTTTGTGAAGGTGCATATGGCAGGTTACAAACGTGTGGGCTTAGACCACCATTTGTAACTGCGTGTAGCTAATATGTATTACAGCTAACTGTTAAAAATCTGTGCTATACTTGGATGCAAATACATGTGTTAATATCCTGTGTGTTTACAAAATGCCTGAAATACATGCCATAAAGCAGTTATGTGCTGTATTGTGCTCCTCACAATACATTTGCGGTTATAAATACATGCATAGTTTTGCCTGAATTTGCATGAGTTGCTTCCTAACCTGCTTGTTCTGTTTTTTCTTGTAATACCATAACCAGGGATTAATCGGAAAAAGCGGTTCAGCCAAATCCAAGAGGTAAAGTTATGACATAGAAACCAGATTGTTTTTTAAAATGAATTAACACGGATGATCTTGAAGTCAAATGAGGAAGTCAGAATTCAGTGTTGGTCAGACAAACTGCTCTTCCCAAAACACTGGGACAACTGTCTATTGCTAGTTTGAATCTGTCTGAACAAGTTCTTAAGTGTCAATAATTTTATGCAAAATAACGCCCATGGTAGCGTACATCCACATTTGACATAACTTTCTGTGGTATTTTCCGGGTTATTGGATTAATTTGCAATTAGTGTTTTAATTTTTTCATAGTGCCCTGACCTTATGCAATGACTTTAAAATGTCTGTGTGTAAGATGTTGTTCCTAAAGAGGTTTCTCTTGCAAAATAAGCATATTCAAAATTTAAAACTTCAAGGAGAAATATACTTGATGAAGAGTTTGAGGAGGGGGAGAGGGCTAAGGAATATTAGTGAGTTGAAGGATTCAAATTGGAGTAGACAAAAGTTTTTAAAAAACCCAAATAATTGAAAGGGATTTAATTTGCTTCAATTTTTCTTACAGGTGAAGAAGAGCTCTTCTGAGCACATGGCTTAACCTGCCTGTGTCTATGTTAACAGGACTGCTCTGTTATTTTGTGAAGACGTGATAAAGCCCGAGAAATCTGTAAATTCTTAAAATAAACCACCTACATGAAAAAAGTGTTCTTGGTTGTCCATGGAGCAAATGCACTTGGTGTCTAAATATCTGGATTTGACTTGGTTTCTCTCTGAAACAATTTTTAAAAGCTGTGCTTTACATTTTGTAATGTATCTGGCATGCAAAAACATGTAAGCGGGTGTTTTCTTCGTTTGAAGAGTGCAAGAGATTGCCTGTCTTCACCTTGTGTTTAAAAGTGTTGGTCTGTTATGCACGTTGTATGGTGTGCTGAAGGAGGAGACTGTGGAATAACCTCTCTGCGTTGTGCAGTTGGAACACTGATCTCATTTGAATACCATATTATTACTATTTCTAGATGTTCATATTCTAAAATGAACTGATCTGATTACATGAGTCATTTTAGCATTTATTTAGAATGCTTGCTGTTTATATCATGGTCAGTGTGTGTGTGTATATATTCTATTTGCATGCTATAAAGTACAGTAACGTCACAGTTCTAAGCCCTCACTGGGCATGACAGGAATGTGAGAAGGCATAAAATGTGAAAAGTAAGAGTCTAGCAGAAGTGTAAGAAACAAATGGTAGTGGTGCAGTGCAGCCACAGAAGTAGAAAGCTGCCCCTCCCGTGTGTGTACATCGAGAGGTACGTGTGCGTAAGGGAAGCACTATCACCCCTGAGGTGGGATTCAGGGAAAAGGAGAGAGAGTCTCTTGGAGCAGATTTGTTACATACTTAGAAAATGCTTCCAATGACTTCTTTTAAGGAGCTATGGTTCTAATGCTGCTGTTATGCACACAACTGGAGTGGCAGACTGGTTAGAATGGGTGAATTCAGGGAGTACTAAAACATGGGAAGACACACAAGCCACTGGATGTTGTGATAGTGATCTATGCAATTGCCAGTTGTCATAATCTGGAGCCTGTAGTTCTTCAAGCATAATTTTTACTTAGAACCCCTTTTAAGTCCTGGTTTGTCTTGTTTCCTTTTCTACCAAAGTGTGGGAAACACTGCTTTGAAAGCACAAGCCTAAAAAGACAGTACATTGTAATTTACTCTGTTGAAGTTGAGAGCTAGCCCCATTGTTTAAACAGCTTCCTTTTTTTTTTTTTGAGGTAATCCTGACGATTTATGTTGCCCTTTCCTCTTAATTTATCCACTCTCTCTGTTCTCTTCCATGTGAAATTACATTCCCGCTAAGGAATAATTTAAGGCTACTGCTGGCTTTCTAATGCAGTTCCCACCACGTTCCTGACCTGATCGCATGTGAACCAAGGGCCGTACCCCTAGGGCCAAAGCTTTCCCACAGCATCTTGAGGTTTTTGTGGCTGCCTGGCCTGCTGCCACCACCTTGCAATGCAGAGTGTGCAGCTGATGGGCTCAGCGGGACTGGCAGCTGTCTGTTGCTGTCGTCCCAGATGAGAGGGATGACACATGTAACACTGAGCATAGAAACGCTGCTCTGTGTACTGCCTGGTCTATCGGGGACCCTCCTGCTGTCCCCAACCCATCTGACTGTTCCCTTCCTTACCCCCCACACAACATCTCCTTTAATTCCTCTCAGGTAGGCAAGAAAATCCTTTCTGCAATGTCCAGCATTCTCTTCTTCCCCTTTTCAAGACACAAAGGAGTACCTCACGTGCAGCCTGGGCCAGGTCGATGTACCTAAGGAGTCACATGTCCACACAGGGAAGTTCTTTCCAAGTCCTTGAATCCTATGTTCATAGAATCATAGAACAGTTGGGGGTGGAAAGAACCTTTAAAGGTCATCTAGTCCAACTGCCCTGCAACTAGCAGGGACATCTTCAACTCGATCAGGTTGCTCAGAGCCCCATCCAACCTGACCTTGAATGTTTCCAGGGATGGGCCATCGACCACCTCTTTGGGCAACCTGTGCCAGTGTTTCACCACCCTCATCATAAAAAGTTTCTTCCTTCTATCTAGTCTAAATCTACCCTCTTTCAGTTTAAAACTATTACCCCTTGTCCTATCACAACAGCCCCTACTAAGAAGTCTGTCCCCATCTTTCTTCTAAGTCCCCTTTAGGTGCTGGAAGGCTGCTATAAGGTTTCCCTGGAGCCTTCTCTTCTCCAGGCTGAACAACCCCAGCTCTCTCAGCCTGTCTTCACAGGAGAAGTGCTCCAGCCCTCTGATGATCTTCGTGGTCCTCCTCTGGGCTCGCTCCAACAGGTCCGTGTCTTTCCTGTGCTGAGGACCCCAGAGCTGAACGCAATACTGCAGGTGAGGTCTCACCAGAGTGGAGCAGAGGGGCAGAATCACCTCCCTCAACCTGCTGGTCACGCTGCTTTTGATGCAGCCCAGGACATGGCTGGCTTTCTGGGCTGCGAGCGCACATTGCTGGCTCGTTGTCCAGCTTTCCATCCACCAGTACCCCCAAGTCCTTCTCCGCAGGGCTGCTCTCAATCCCTTCATTCCCCAGCCTGTATGGATACCGGGGGTTGCCCCAACCCATGTGCAGGACCTTGCACTTGGCCTTGTTGAACTTCATGAGGTTCGCACAGTCCTACCTCTCAAGCCTGTCAAGGTCCCTCTGAATGGCATCCTGTCCTTCCAGCATGTCAACCGCACCACACAGCTTCGTGTCACCTGCAAACTTGCGGAAGGTGGACTTGATCCCACTGTCTGTGTCACTGATGAAGATATTAGAATAGTACTGGTCCCAGTACAGACCCCTGAGGGACACCACTCATCACTGATCTCCATCTGGACATTGAGCCATTGACCACTACCCTCTGGAAGCAACCATCCTACCAATTCCTCATCCACTGAACAGTCCACCCATCAAATCTGTACCTCTCCAATTTAGAGTGAAGGATGTTGTGGGGGACTGTGTCAAAACTTCACGTTAATTCCCTTAAGAATACTTGTGAAGTTTCAAAAAGGGGGCTTGTGCATTTACAGCTTTCCAGAGCACTCAAAAAAATACGTTTCTAAGATGGGAACTGTAATGACAGTTCAAAACTGCCCAAAGCTTCTCAGCGGGCTGAAAGGAGTGAGCAAAGACCATCCGCCTGTCCTGAAAAACAATGAGCTGCAGGGTTTTGTCATGGGTCCAGCTCCCCTCTCTGCAGACTTGAGATGTGACTGATAGAAGAGACCAGGCTGTTTATTGACTAATCAACACACTACTAATGGTCTAATAAATCAAAGAGCTAATTTGTGAACTAATTAACTTCTAATAATAGACCGCTATTATTTACAATTCTGTCCTTCACGCTCTGATTAGTTACACACAATTACAGAGTTACAGTTTAGCACTTGTGTTATTAGTGTATACACAGGCACAATTAAGTAACAGCTCTCTTGCTCTTCATTCTATTTCCCACACCACTCAGTGACTGTTATTTTTGTTTCTGGATCCTCCTTTTTGCCACCATAGTTTCCCCCTTTCCCTGCTTGTTTTTTTCCCAAATAAACAACTCGCCCATAAACACTTTCTCCTCTTTGTTGCCAATTTTGCTACACCTGCTCCCAAAGCTGATGTTTCTACTATCTAGGCAATCTTGGCCTTATATGTAATTATTTATATACCTGCCTACATACAGGTGACCTTGCAAGGTTCTGCTTCCCCTAAAGATCCCCAAACTTCCCTTCAATTTGGCTCATACTGGCTCTCAAAAATTATTTTTTTGTGTGTGGTTCCACCACGTGCAAAAAACTGCAGCTCCGAAAGAGATTCACAAAAATCGTCTTTTCCTTAGCTCTGGAGGAATTACTGAAATTAGGAGAGAAATGTAACAAATCAGCCTTTTTTTTGCTGCAAAGGAGAAATATCCCCTACAAGTCTTCTGGCATTAAAGTCAATATTGTTTTAAAGTGTCTTAAATCAGGGCCTTCCCGTGTCCTTGAGAAGCCTCTCCACTGTCAAAGGAATCTCTCTGTTACACCAAAAGGTCCTCTGCCATTTCTTAGATTCCTGTTCCTCACAGCACCGGCCTAATCCTGCAACTTCCACGTGAAGACAGGAGGTTGCTCCAAAACCAACCTGATGCGGTGTTGGCCATATGTGTGACGCATATGTGACGCGTGGCAAGGCCGTACAGCTGTAGAGTGACGCAGTGCAACCTGACAGCCCGAAACCGCGATCTCCAAAAGTGACCGAGATGATTAGTGTGAAGAGTAATTAAAGGGCTTCACCCAAAAGTAAAGATTTAATGGCAAGGTCTTGACAGCAAACATTTGATGTCTGTGGGTATGAGCCACCTGAGGATGCGCTGGGTCCCACAGCGGAAGGGAAACCCACTGACAGCGATGGCTCCAGACATCCCACTTCTCTGCCCAGCTGGGAAGAATAAAAAAAAAAAGAATAGTTTAAAAATAATCGAACAGGGCTTCGGATAAACCGTTTCGGCGAAGAATTTTCAGCTTTCTGGTAACACGTGGCACTGCTGCTTGTTTAAACGATGCGCCCGGGTTCTGCTCGCCGCTCGGCCGCTTTGGGCCTGCGGAGGTGAGGGGGCGGCGGTGGTCCCTCGCTCCTGGGGAAGCCCAGCCCAGGGGGTTCCCGGAGCCCCCCGACACCAGCTTTTCCTCACACCGCTGTAAGAAACCCCCATTTTGGCGTGTTTTTTTGGCGGGGGGAGAGCTCGACCCGCTCCGCTCCGCGCCCGCCCGCCGCCGCCACAACAACCCCTTCGCCCCGCCCGCCGCCTCCGCCCTGCCGACGGCCGAGCGTTCGATGCGCCGCGTCCCGCTCGCCGCGCTCGATGCGCTCGGTGGTGGAGCGGCGCGGCCTGTGGCGGGCGGTAGGGAGGCGCGGCGCCAAGATGGCGGCGGCGGCGGGCTGTGTGTGAACATCCCTCGGCCCTCCCGGCCCTGGGCGGGCGGCGGGCCCGGGCGGCACCGCGCCGAGCCGAGCCGGCATGTGCGAAACCTACTCGCGGTGGCTGCTGCGGGTGTCGGTGGCGCAGATTTGCCAGGCGCTGGGTTGGGACTCGGTGCAGGTTTCGGCCTGCGACCTCCTCACCGACGTGCTGCAGCGGTACCTGCAGGGGCTGGGCCGGGGCTGCCACCGCTACTGCGAGCTCTGTGAGTGCCGGGCCGGGCCGGGGGCTGGCGGGCAGTGCTGTGGGGAGAGGGGCTGCGGCGAAGGAGCGTAAGGGGTTTGCCGCCTGGAGGCTGTGCTGGGAAGCCGGCTGCGGGTGGCCCTGCTTGCTTGAGCAGGGGGTCTGGACCGAGCGACCTCCGTAAGTCGCTGCCGGCCTCGGCCGTTCTGTGGAGCGCGGCTGCGGAGCGGTGCTGTAGGCCGTGGGGAAGGGGAGTCGGTCTGTGGGGTAGCGCCGTGGAGGCGTGAGGAGGGCAGCTGTGGTTGTGGGAGGCTGCAGGGCGGTGCTGGGGGCTGCGGGGTGCTTTGCAGGGGAGATGCGGGCTGTGGGGCAGTGCAGGAGGGGACGGGGAGGTGAGCTTTGGGCAGCGCTGGGGTCTGTGGGGTGGTGGGTGCGAGGTGTGTGTGGGGGGGAGACCCGGCTGTGGGGCAGTGTCGTGGTGGTGTGGGGAGGTGGCCTGTGGGGCAGCTCTGTAGGGAAAGAGCGTGGGGAAGTGGGCTGTGGCAGGGAGGCGAGGGCATGGGGGAGATCAGGCTGTGGGGCAGTGTTGTGGTGGTGTGGGGAGGTGGCCTGTGGGGCAGTTCTGTAGGGAAAGAGCGTGGGGAAGTGGGCTGTGGCAGGGAGGTGAGGGCATGGGGGAGATCAGGCTGTGGGGAGGTGGGCTGTGGGGTACTCTGGGTGGGGGAAGATCAAGGGGAGCTGGGCTGTGGGGCAGTGCAGGGGGCCGAGAGGATGAGGAGGTGTCGTGGTTTAACCTCAGCCAGCAACTAAGCACCACGCAGCTGCTCACTCACTCCCCCACCACCCAGTGGGATGGGGGAGAGAACTGGGGAAAAAAAAAAAGTAAAACTCGTGGGTTGAGATAAAAACAATTTAATAGAACAGAAAAGAAGAAACTAATAATGATAATAATAACAATAATAAAAGGATTGGAATATAAAAGTGATGCACAGTGCAATTGCTCACCACTTGCTGACCAATGCCCAGTTAGTCCCTGAGTGGCGATTCCCCCCAGCCCCACTCCCCCCAGTTTATATACTAGACATGATGTTACATAGTATGGAATACCCTTTTGGCCGGTTTGGGTCAGCTGCCCTGACTGTGCCCCCTCCCAACTCCTTGTGCCCCTCCAGCCTTCTTGCTGGCTGGGTAGGAGAAGCTGAAAAATCCTTGACTTTAGACTAAACATTACTTAGCAACAACTGAAAACATCAGTATGTTATCAACATTCTTCTCATACTGAACTCAAAACATAGCACCATACCAGCTACTAGGAAGACAACTTTATCTCAGCTGAAACCAGGACAGGAGGGAAGCCATGGGGCAGTGCTGGCGCACAGGGGCCCTAGTGCGGGGAAGAGGTGGGCTGTGGGGCAGTGGGCCTGGGGTGTGGGGAGATGGGGCTGCTGCCCTCCTTTTTCTGGCTAGAGCGTGCAGGGTAGTAGGTGCATGTGTACAAGAGGGGGAGATGGGACTGTTGGCCCTGCTGCTGGGGCTGTAGTGTTCTGAATCTGGGAGGGGGCTGTACTGGGAGGGGAGAAAGGGCAGCCAACCCTCTTGCTGGGTGGGATGTGTACATGAGAGGATGTGATGCTGCTGCTGTGTTGTCCTGGCTTATCTCTGGGTCAGGGTCTGTGCCCTGGTGGGAATGCTGAGGAGGCTGTGGGGGTCCACTGTAGGTGGGGATGTGTGTGTAGCGTCCAGGATGTGGGCACAAGGGGAAGTGCTGAAGCTGTAGGGCACAAGATTTGGGCTGGGTGTACGGGACAGGGAGGCGGGAGGTGTTAACCCCTGCCATGGGAGGTGTATAAGGAGTAAAGAGAAGGAGCTGCAGTGCGTGGGGTCTGAGAGGTGTGCCTGGGCGGAGTGGAGTCACCTGCATGGGGAGAAAGAGATGTGGCTGGAAACGCTATTGCTGGAATGCTCTGGGTTGGTAACATATGTGTAAGGGGGCAGTAGTTTGTGGGGCTGGAGGTACATATGTGCAAGGGGAGGTGTGGGGCTTTAGTGCTGGCAGGGAGTGTGTATGTGCTATGCTGTGTGGGGTCAGGGATGTATGTGTATAGGGATGACGTGGGGCTGCGGTGCCTGGTATCAGGGATGCACATGTATGGGAGTGGCCAGGGGGCTGTGGCAGGGATTAACACATACCAGGGCAGCATGGGGCCATATATGTGAGGCTGGGGATGTGTGCGTACAGGGGGATATGATGGTATTGTGGGGCTGGGAATGCGTGTATGGGGGATGTGGGGCTGCAGTGTGTGAAGGCAGGGATGCATTAGAGTGGGTTTTGGGGGAGACAGAGCTGTAGTATGCAGGATGTGGGAAGGTGACGGGGCTGCACGTGGGAAGTGTGGAGTATGTGTATGCAGAACAGGAGGGGTGGGGCTGGGGATAATTTTAGTGCATGTGGCATGAGGCGTGAGTGTCCTCACGTGGATGCAGTGGAAGAGGTTTGGCTGGGTATGTGGGGGACTGGAGTTAGCCAACACTGCCCTTGAGGGGACATGTGCAGAAGGAGCTGGGAGTGATGGTAGGGGACAGGATGCCCAGGGCCTCGCTGGATTTGGGGAGGGAGCATGGAAGGGGTGGGAGCGTGGAATGGGTGAGTTTACACCAACTGGAAGAAGAGAAAGAAAAGAGGTCTGGGACTGGGAGGACTGCTGGCTGGGTCACATAGGAGTATGGAGTGTGCGTGGATGGGATGGGGAAGGGGCAACAAGTATCACTGCTGGGTCTGGGTGTGTGACAGGATGAAGTCATGTGTTCCTCGGGGTTGTCTGCATCCCTGCAGAGCCTGCAGTTGAGGTTCTGAGGGGGCTCATGACCTGCCGGTACCTGCAGAATATGGGGTGAGGGAGGATGGGATGTCCAGTTGCTTGCTGGGTCAGTAATGCTGACTGGGGACATGAGAGGGTGGTAGGGGTCTGCTGGGTGTGGGAATGTTAAGAAGGGGGTGCTGATGTCCTGTTGGGTCAGGGAGGGTGTGGGGACCTGGCAGTATGCGGGGAGAGGGAGGCTGTCAGAGTCACTGCTAGGTCTGAACACAGGGAGTGTCGCAGGGGATGAGGAGCAAGGCTCAGGCTGTCAGTGCGGTTAGAGGGTTGCGAGTCTGCGTGTGGAGGCCTTTGCTGCCCTAAGTGTGGGGCCAGGAGGGGAGGACAGCAGTGATGTGTGTGCAGAGATGGGGCTGCCAGTGCTGCTGCTGGATCTGTAAGTATTGGGGGGGGAGATGGAGGGGGCATGCACATAGTGGAGAGGCCGGGGGGGGCGAGGGTGCCCTGTAGGGGTGGGTGTAGACTGTGTGTGCATGGAGAAACAGGGCTGCTTTTGCCTCCTGTGCCAAGAGGGACATGTTCCCCCTTCCTCTGGCGTGCTGGGGAGCCGTGGGCTGCCACTGCTCCACTTGTCTGTGTGTACTTATGGAGGGGGAAGTCCTGCAGAGCCCCTGGGGCAGAGGTCAGAGCCGCTGCAGTTGGGTCTGGCAGTGGGGAAGTTGTTGAGGAGGAAACAGGGGTTGGAGTTGGGATGGATAACGTGATTGCTCGCCTGAAGTGCTGAGTGAGGAGAAGGTGACTCACTGATGGTGGATTTGGGGCTACTGTAGCCACCACCAGTTCAGAGAATGTGCTGGGGACTGCGGGAGGTTTGGGGAGAGGTAACAGGGATGGCAGCCCCGAAATGGAAAAGTTTGCCAGCACTTCTGTCCAAGTTGTGCTAATGAGGGTGTCACAGCCATGGATGAGAGGAGTGTCAGAGGCATGTTGCTGTCAACTGGTGGTGGGTGCAGCCTCAAGATCGGAGGAACTGTGAAGACTGGAGGTGTCAGCTTCCCCTGCAAGAGTGAATCTGGAGAGTGTGTGGACCAACGACCCGTGAGCTGAGAAGCACAGCATGATCGGCTTGGTCGGGAGAGGAGCAGTCATGGCCTGAAGGTGCTGCTGCTTGTGGTCCTGTCCCTTCTCTGAAGCAGAAATTCTCACTGCTGCCCTGATAAAGCAAAGTGATGAGCTGAAGGTACCTGATACCTGGCCCTGCCTCTGCTTTATCATTTCAGGAATAACTGAGATCGAGTCTGGCACTGCCAGTGTAACTGAACTTAGGAGGAAGTTAGTGATATTGCTGCAAACTCTTTGGATTTCATTTCTAGGTTGAATAGGTTTCCTTGTACAAGTTTTTCCCCAATTAGAGAGCTAGTTAGATGTCAAGCTGTTTATAGTTAGTGTGGGATTGGGACTGTGCAATATTAACCTGTATCTCCCAGCAGCACAAGTGCAGCTGCTACACCTCTGAAGTCTGTATCTCAATCCAAACACAAACTATCTGTAAAGCAATTAAAGGGGACAACAGACAGAGTTTGGGATAATTGAGTTATGGGGTGAAAAAGGAGCTAACCTAGGCTTGGTCAGAGCCGTCCTTTCATATGGTTAGTACAAATACTAGGGAAGATGCTTTTGTAACTGGATCACTGCTTGTGCAAGAGATGAGTTGTTGAGCAGCATTGCCCCCCTAGCTCAGCTGCCTCTGCCACAGGTACTGCAATGTTTGTAGGACTTGGAGGAAAAGATGCAGGGGTGGTGAAAATACGCATTTTTCCTTTTGGTGCTTGAGGAATTGGAAATGCGTAGAACTAAGGTATCCCTCTCTTGCTTTGGGTGTGCTTACTGAAAGTGGGGAAAGCAATTTTTTCTTCCCCTCTATGAACGGAGAAGGAAGTATAACAGTCCTTCTTTTCTTTCTTCTGGGTTTTTTTGGGGGGGGGGAGAAGGGGAATATGCTGTTTTCGTGCCAGTGATACGGTATTTTTTGTATTACCTCTCTTAAAACGATTCCTGTATTTCTTTCTTTAAACGGTTTGTAAAAAGACATCTTAATGCAGAGCTGATGTCTCCCTGCTTTTTCAGAATTGTTTCCTTTTGCTCTTAAAATAAGTTACTGTACAGACCCAGCTCTGGATGAATGAGTTGAATTTTGCCATGGTTTTGCCTAAGTAGAATTAATTAAATTCCAATTGTAGCATCTTCATTGTCAGTGTGTTATCTCGGAGTCAAACCAGTGGGGTTTGAGTTAGCAGGGTTGTCAGCTGGAGGGACATAATCTTTGTATTCGAAACTGAATGGATTTACTCTGACGTAATTGAGACAGTGTGGTATTGCTCTGAAAAGCATGTCATTGCTGTTCACGTATTTTCTCAGTTGCAAAAGAATGGCTTTCCCAGCTGTGTTAGATCTTTGTTCCAGCTGTTACATCCCATTAGGAGAGCTACATTCAAAATTTTCTTTACTTTTCTGCTGTTGTTTCTTTGCATTTGCAGTAGCTGTAGTTGATGGGAGCTTCTGTGGCTGCAAAGAGAAGGCAAAAGGATTTGC
The DNA here is from genome assembly GCF_947461875.1 of Haliaeetus albicilla. NCBI lineage: Eukaryota > Metazoa > Chordata > Aves > Accipitriformes > Accipitridae > Haliaeetus > Haliaeetus albicilla. The sequence continues at coordinate 5,064,932 of NC_091496.1, forward strand.
AAAGCGGGCTTGAGATGTCTTTGATGCTGTGAAATGCTTCTGAATACTGTGTTGGGGGTGGAGGAGAGAGTGAATTTACAGGGGAGAAAATAAGGGTTTTCCTGTTAAAGTACACCACATTATGCTGTTCAGATTCGTGGAAAGCTTGTAAGAGGAAGGCTATTCAATATGCTGCACGCTCCACGCATGTTTTTATCCTAAAATTTAAATAAAATATTTGAAAAACAGTGTTGGAGTTAATAATTAAGTTATTGAACTACAAAACAAACTGACGTCATGTGGTTTTCTGAGAGCAGAGTTCTACATTTTTGTTGTTGCTCTTTGTTTTAAGCAGAGGTGAAAAGGGAAAAGTTCTCTGTTATGTCCACTTCATTTTGCACTCACCTTTCATGTGGTTCGATAGAGCTGGTAGCACGGCTGGTGCTTTGGATTAACTGCTCTGGATTTTCTTGTGTATGTTGGGTTTTTTATATTGGGGAACTGTCCAGTGAAGACAGACTGGTATCTGCTTCATTTCCTATGAGTTTGGCTAATGCAGCTTGGCAGTGGGAGGGTTGGTTACAGACAGGCAGAATATGTCGCACTTCACCTCTTAACTTAGCACATCCAGTAAGAGAGTTTAGTTTCCAGGATATTTATGTGGATGGTGCAATTCATGGGAGGCCTGAGGAGGGGAGTCATGGTTTATGCCCCTGAAAGCCTCATCTTTCTGTTACATTGCTTTAAAAAACAATCAGGTAGAAGCTACTTAACTTTAATCAATGAGGGCACCTCGGCATATTTCAGCAGGACAAAATTAGATTATCTGCTGCTAAAACTGGAAGTGTAGTAAACTAGATAATTAACTTTGAGGTGTGTTGGCTCTAGAAGTGAGTTTTTTAGTACTCTTTCTGTGAATTTTCAGTGTTGAGCATATGCTTGGATATGTTGTGACTTTTTTATTTTTTCTGCTGAGATTTCCTACAGTGAGGGAATGAAATTTAAAAGTTGCTCTTTAGTTTCATATTGTGTGACTGCTTTTTTGAAGATTATTTTTATGTAACCGTAGAATCATAGACTATCTCAAGTTGGAAGGGACCTGTAAGGATCATCATGTCCAACTCCCTGCTTCTCGCAGGACTACCTAAAACAAATTATATATATAAAAAAATATTAAATATAAATAATATTCTATATTAAAATTGATTTTAATAATGCAACTGTATTTATGTTAAAAAGGCATGTTCTGATCTGGTGAACACGGCATTGTAACTGGAAGCAAAATCTTGCAAAACTTTTTGTCAAGGTAGAGCTGGCTTAAAACCTGCTCCAGTGTCACTGCACAATCTCCTGTAACAGAAAACTTAACTTCATTACAGCAAATCTTTTCTTTGGAGAATGCAAACAGCACACTAGTATTTTCATTGGGAATAACCACAGTGGAGAGAATTGACCTGGCATCAACCAAATTTTTATTTCTTTCCAATTAAATGTCAAATTTACCTCATACGTTTTTTCACTGATGTTCTTTTTTTTAGTTACTTCACTCTTATCGGTGTATAATAATAATCTCTGTCAAAGTGTTAGATTTTGATGATCAGTCTAAATGAGCTGATTCCCTATACTGATGCTGAATAACTGTTGTAACAAGTATCTATCCAGGGCCCATAACATTTGTTATAAGAAGTGTACCTCTTTATGTCCTGATGACCTTAAACATTGATGGTTTTTGAGCTAATTAACTTGTTACTGGCTACCCATAAACAAGGACAGCTTGGGTTTTTGCTTGACGTTTATGAGGTTACCAGGAAAAGGAGCAGACTTTGAGCAGCAATAGCAAGGAGGTGCTTTCGCCTGACTGGTGACTACATTAATAGGACCCTTTGTCCCCCACTTAAATGCACTCAAGTAAGGCATAAATACTTATTTAGTAATCTACTGTGTATGCTTCTGACTGTTCTTGTGGATGGTGGATGGAAGCAATGTGTTACCTGCTTGAAAGAGTTATCTTGGAGTAACTATTCAGTGTAGATGCACGGGTATTTAATGCGTGGCAGGGTTGTGTGATGCGCTGGAGCACAAGGAATCTGTCGTAGAGCCTCTTATAAAAATACTGAGGAGCTATACCTAATCATTTCCTGGTTAAAATAAAATGTAAAAAAATCTCTTTTAGAGCAGATATGAGGGTGAATGCTGAGCTATTTATAATAGAATGTACATGTTGCATGGGTAGTGACTCATTAATTTTTCTCAATGTATTTATTACAGAGCTGCAGTTGCTTCCTTTAGAAAACCTGGCATGAAACTAAAAGCTCCTCTGTTCTGTATTTACTCACTTGCTAAATTTTCACTGATTCATACGAAGTTTGGGCCAGGAAGGAGGAGGTGATGGGGGTGAGTTTGACAAAAGTAAATCAGCTATTCCTAAAACTGAATTTAAGGAAAGATAGTTTTTCCCTAACCCCTGCCCACCCCCTCGCAGTTTCTTTGGGTGACCTGAGCATTGGTTAGCTTGTTTGCTGGAGGGCTGGAGGAATTCTTGTGACTTTTGCAAAAATAACTAGGCTTTAGTAGCTTCTAAAAATGCCTTTTCCCTGCAAACCAAAAGCAAGCTTTTATTGCTTGAAGGGGAGTTAGTGCAGTTATCTGCAGGTGACGCTGAGGTGCAGGTTTGGGGGCTGCATAACTTTCCACCCAAATACTTGGTTCTGCATGGATTCTGTTTGCCCATAGTTTCGGTGCTGTACTTTTTTTGGGATCCATTTCTGTGTGCAGATGCCTCCTCTTCTAGTGTTTGTTCTTATGCCTAGGGAAGCTGAGAGTATCGTAACTGCACGGCCATTCCCACAGGTTTCTGGTGAGCTGTTTTGAGACCGAATGGTCTTAATGTAGTTCTGCTGTTTGCCGCAGCTGTATCAGTTTCGGAGCACAGTTCCCATTCAGGGAGACAGTACAACTTAAAAGCTCGTGAGAAAGATATTTTCTTAGTTCACTGTTTGCAGGGTAAGGAGGAGAGTTGTAACTTGCTGGATGAACTATTCCCGCCTCCTTCCATCTCTTCCCAGTCCTGGACAACAGATATTCTTTGAAGTGTCGTGGTACAGGGAACAGCAAGAGGCTGGACACCAGAAGTTCCAAAGCTGTTTGCGGTCTGGTGCTAACTTGCTGTGTGACATTGGATTAATTATTTCACTGGGAGGCTTCAGCATCTGAATTTTTAAACTGAGGATAGCACAAATATCTAAAGAATATTGAGACGTGTTCAGTATGCACAAATTTTTTTTTTTTTTTTCATCATTTACTTACAGAAAAAAAGCCTAAGACTAAATGAAAGACCAGGAGGGAGTGTTACATGTTTGTCAGCATTCTTTTTCATGTGTCTGGCTTCTGCCATTTTAGTGAATTTTTATTAAACCAGAAAGAGGAGAGGAATGCTAAACTGTTCAAATAAAAGTATAAAGCCTTGATTTGATGAATCACCTGAAGTTACATTTAATGCATCTTTGTGCTGTGTATATTTCCAACTGATAACTGTTTTGATTTAAATACAGACACGAATACAGACCTGAAACTTTTTTGTACACTTTTACCACTGAGGACACACTGTCTTAAAAAGAAGAGGTTAACTGATCGGTCCTTTCATCCCTCTGGCAGTTGCATGTTTAAAAATTTTTTTAGCTTTTAATCAATCTTATGACTTGGCATTGTCTCTTTGGAGGCAAATGTCAAAGATATGGGAAAATTGAATCTTCTTCAGGGTTTTTTTTGGTTACCTTTTGAACCTGCTTTCTAACACACACAATTGTTTTTTGATATGGTTCCTTAAATACTTCCATGCTTCCCTTATGCTTAGTAGTTGCTTCTCTGCCATGTGTTTGTAATAAGCACTTGTAAGAAGAAGTCCTTTTTAGTACTCACCACTTGCTAATCACATCTGTACACATTTTTGGAAGTTAAAGAGATCATGTGCAGATCTAGCAAAAGACCTTTTCCTATCGCAGTGATAAACTGGACTAAACTTTCGCCCTGAGTACGTGACAGTGCTGGTGTCAAGAGGTGCACCCTGAGCAAGGTACTCAAAACACCTCCACAGAGCGCCAGTAAAATGGGGTAGATGTTGTGGTGCATCTTGCAGTCCTGTGCCCCAGGTTGTCCATCTGGGAAACCTATTGCAGCGTTTTCCCTGCCTGTACACTTGGTTTTTCTTTCCAGGGAAACTGGACACAAGCACAGTGTGTGTCCGTGCCTGTCGGTATGCTTTCCAGGTCTAGGCAATGCACACCTGGGAATGAGTGCTCTGAGGCTCACCACGAATCCCCCTGTCCTGCAAACAGCACAGCCAGTGATTTCAGGAGTGCCTGGGGAATAAATATGCTGTACTTCTGGGCTTGTTGAAAAGTTTTCCCCAAGTTTTTCTTTTTAACTGGCTGTCTGACTTGTATCTGTTAAGTCTTGACACCTTAGAAAATGGTTCAGTAAGTTCAAAGGTATCTTTGTAGTCTGAAGAACAACTACGAGTGACAACACAAAATTTCTTAGCTGTGTCAATTATCTAAATTTAATTTTTTAAGGATAAAACACTCTTCCGCCTGCCTAATAACTATAGAGGTCTCATAACTACTCCAGGGTGGTGATATCCTACTTTAATTATGTTTTTGTAAGTCTCCACATTTCTCTGTCCCTAGAGTCTGCATGGGGAAACTAGTGTTGCATTTGTACTAGATATTATACAAACACAAAATCCGAGATGGTTCCTGTTGTACGGAGTTCACGTTCTAAATACAGACGGACAAAAGAGGCAATAACTTGGTCTGATCTCTCTTTTAGCTGTGGAGAGAATTAAAACACAAGCGACTTGCCCAGAGTCACACAAGAGGCCAGTGTTACGGAGCTGAGAATCAAAACCATAATCTGAGTATTACCCTTATCTTCACCACAAGACTAAGAAGAGAAATTCTAGAACAAAATTCTTATTTTCTAAATGTACCTGCAGGCGTAAGTTGGCTGGGGGTTTGAATTCATCCAGTGATGTGAGAACCAGCCTGCTCGACTGCTTCAGCTTCAAGATAAACCAAGAAGAGATTAGGTTAAAGGACAAACAAAAGAGCATCCCCCCCGTTCTCCAAAGCTGGGGCTTCACAATAGCGTTTGTGTTCCTTCAATAAGCACAGGCTGGTTTTCCATAATTACTTTTTAAAGTAAATCACAGCTTATCATCATGTAGGGATGTAATATCTTCATAAGCCAACTATACAGAACTTCAATAATTCAGTATAATTTTATTGAATTAAAAAAAAAAAAAAACCAAAAAAACCCCAAAAAACCAAACAAACATGTTTGGGGTATAAGGCATTTTTTTTTTTGTGTTATTGTTACTACAAAAGGTTAGGATGAGACTCAAAGTGGTGCCTTGGCTACCAAAGCCAGGTGTCCAGTTCTCCCTCCAGAAGCCTTCAGAGGGATTTCCCTCTGTCAGGTCAGGGAAACTGAGGCACATGGAGGACTTCTGTGCTGTATAGTTTAAATCTTTGAGCCAAATTATATGTGTAGAACAAACTGCATCCTCACTTGGACTGTTTTCTTGGAGGTCATCTCAAATAAAGATCCTGACTGCTTGGCCAGTGGTGTTTCACTATACTTTTTGTAAGGAAAAGAAGATTTTTGCTGTAGAGTCAAGCTTAAATTGCACCCCAGGAAATCAGCCCCTGAAGTTTAGTATAACATATTCTCTTCTCATCAAACCACTACTTAGTATTCCTGTGTTTCATCCGGGAGATACATCTAACCAGTAGGTAAAGTGACTCATAGTTTATGAACCCTGTAGATTTCATCTGGTGGAAAGATATTATGTGAAGTATTTTTGTTATCAAGAGATACACGAGATACCTTCTCTTTTTGTTACCCATAAACTACAGTTGGTTCAACAAAATGAAGTTGTTCCTTTTCTGGGTTGAAAAAAAATGTTTGGTCTGTTACATGCTGGTAAAGGGGCACTTTCTGCATATTGAGGTCTTGTTTCATTCATTTGAATTTACATTATGAAATTGAAAACTATTTTAAGTGGTGTTGCATGATGTTAATTGACTGTTGCCAGGTAAAGCTGCCTGTTTCTGCTCCCTAGTTTTTGCTTGATTTGCTTCTTGAGGTGCAGTTCTTTAATGGTATGAATAGAAACAAAGTGATACGGGTTGAAACAAAATGCTTTTAAATGAGAGCATATTCTTAGCCTGAAATGTTGTGTAGCCCGATGAACAGTGAACCTGGTAGAACTATGGGGCAGTAATCTCCGTTACAGGTGGTGAGCTGTGGTAGATTGAAATCTCTAAGGGTAGATCTGCGGGTCGATTTTTTTTAAACTGGATTTTTGCAAAAACGTTGTTCTTTTGTTGTTTTTTTTGTTACAGATGGCCGCACAGATCCAATTTTGGATGATGTAGGTGATGCCTTCAAGCTTATGGGGGTTAACCTGCATGAGCTAGAAGATTATATACACAATATTGAACCTGTCACTTTCGCACATCAAATCCCTTCGTTTCCTGTCAGCAAGAACAATGTCCTGCAGTTTCCCCAGCCGGGAAGTAAAGATGCGGAGGAAAGGAAGGAGTACATCCCTGATTACATGCCACCTATTGTCTCCTCTCAAGAAGGTGCGAAATTAATCCTTTGCTCTAAGTTTTGGTCCCTGTGTGTTTGCATATTTGTTTGCATCCTCGAGCAGTCTGAGTTGTGTTGCCCCATAGCAGTCGCTCAGAAAGGACCCACTGGGTGTTACACAAGCATGGTTTCAAAACAGATAGCAGTGCTGTGGCAAGTTTATTTTCCACTCTTTTACTTTCCTCCAAGATTAACTGGTGTCAAAATACACTGCATCAATACATGTTTCTATAATGCATATAAATTTTAAGTTTTCAGATAATAATAGAAATTAATGCTTTACATTACCTTTTATGTGTTAGCCTCCCTCTTAGATATACTGCAAAAGTTTACATAATTTGGTAAAGGTAGAAGAAGGAAGGCTGGCAAGACTGGCACAGCATTCCCAGCTCCTGACAGCTCTTTCTTCTTCCTTTGAACAAATAAAAAAAAAAAAAAACAACAAAAACAAAACCAGAAAAAAAACCACCAAAAACCCACCACCAACCAAAAAAACTCTTCCAATTAAAATGAAGTCAGATTTAAAATACGGAAGTAAGAGTCAGTTAGAGGCACAGTGGTTGCTTTTAATTCCCTTTGCTAATGTTGCTTGGGGTTTCATCGTTACTGTTCCAACTCCTCTCCTTCCCTTTCTTGTGTAAAAGTCCGATGGAGGCAGGGGTTGAGGATCACTGTAACAGTGAAACCAACTATACAAATGCTACGAGCTGCAGTTAGCCTGAGAATTTTAACAGTGGCAGTGGAAAACGCAAAATCTTTTTTTCTATTTTCAGCCACATGAGACTTGATGGCTAATAAGATAAGCCTTTAAGAAACGCAACCTAGTCTAACGTACCCTTTGAATAGCGAACATCACACAACTATACTTTGTGGGGGAATAAACATATGTAAGCTTGTGGACCGGGCACAAAAATCACAGACAGAAGAACTTTATTTTCCAAGAGAGTGTTACAAACAGGTGCAATCCTCACAAGATACTTACTTAATTTATAATTTCCATGGGAACAGAATGGATGTCATATTCAGTTACGCATATTCTTCTTTTTTAAGAAGTAAGGTCTCAAAGTCTGAACATTGAAATATGTGTAAAAATTCTGCCCAGTGTAAAGATGAACATAACTGACATCACCTTATTGGGTGAATGAAATCTGTTGGTGTGCTGCTACAAATGTTGCATGGTGCAGTTTTTCAATGATTTAGTAAGCTGTAGTAAGTGTAGGTTCAGTCTTTCATACATCATGTTTAGCTAGATAGATGCAGTTACTATGTGCTCCAGTTAGACTAAGTGAAATTATAGTCAGTAACAGGTATCTGAAGTGTAAAGGGCTATCAGACACAATGGTTTCAGTGTGTTCAGAAAAAATAGGCTATTTCCAGTAACAGTGTGAGGACTTACTCATGCTGATGTATATTTCTCAGGCTCTGTAGACCTGACTTTTCTGGTTTCTTTAATTGCATAGAATACATAGTTATTTTATAGATCAATAGCATTTTAATGTCTCTTGCCTTAATATAACCCAGGAAGTGAAACTGCTGGGTTTCAGTGAAACTGCAGAAATATTTTATTGGATTGATAAGAAGGTACTAAAATCTCCCCTTTGTGAAGTTTGTTAAAAGGGTTATTTTTAAAAATCTAAAAGTGAACTCTCTTAAACTAGGAAGAGACAAACAGAATGTAAATATCATATATGTAGACAACAAGAAAGACGTAAAGAGGAAGAAGATGTTGGTAAGTGAATAGGGATTTCGGCTACCCTGTTCTGGCTGCTTTCTTGAAACATGTTAGCCTGATTTTTCAGGAGGTAAACAAACACCATTCTGTCAGAGAAATCCAGCATCTTTGAAGTGTAACAAGTTACCCGGCAGTTTTGTGTTTTGGGGTTTGTTTGGGGTTTTTTTACTTGGAAAATCATACTTTAAAATTATGCAAGGAAGATCAAATTCAACAAGGCTCAAAGCAGCTGTAGACAAATATCTGAACATGAGGAGTGAGAGATGAGAGTATTACAGACTCAGTCTGGCGATACATGACATAGAAAGAGAGGCTAAAAATTGAAATGGGGACAGTTGTGCGCTTTTTTTGTATGTAACTTTTTATACTCTTTCTCTTGCAAGTTAGATCCAGGAGTTAGATTTTAGCAGTCCTTATAAATAATGTATGAATCCTTTTAACACCCGAAGCAAGAAGATATTATTTCCAAAGTTGGATGAGAACCAGGAAAACTTCTAATGCCTAAAGCTAGTGTATCAGAAGACCTATAGACACAACTTCAAAAAAATGAATACAACATTTTTTTAAATGGAAATTTAAAGCAAGCATTAAATACAACTGCTGAATGCAGGTTTGTAATAGTTGATTTAAAATATTTATAGTTGAGGACATTTTAATTTTGAATTAAGTGTTTTCTGAAAATGCTCTTTGTAATTTTGTGCCCTACGGGTTTTTTTAGAAGGGGTGAGGTGGATCAAGAAACTCTGTTGTATGTGTTTTGTTGTAATTTACTCCAAGTAAAATTTGGAAGAAAAACTTACTTTTGCAGATTAAAGGAATGCATCGTAAAAATACTGAAGAAGTGCAGAAGTTGTTTGAATAGTTTTCAGATCTTTATAGAGTAGGAAAAAAAAAGTGCTGCTATGAACATTGTGCAGTTCATAACATTTGAGTTGCTTTGAGTAGGCAATAAAGATAATTAGTCAGTAATGAAGGAAGGCTTCATGCATGTTACGATGTATAATGTAAATCTTTCAGTCACTTAAAGGAACTGTCAGGAAGACTCGTTATGTCCCATTTTATATCGAAGCCTAGAGCGCAGCTCATGTTATGAATATTTATTTACTGATGTGATTCAGAAATTACTAGTGCTGATATATTTTAGCAATAACATAGCCATGACGGTCCAAGGGTATGAGCAGAACAAGATTTATTGGGAGAGGTAATATCTTTTAATTTTATCAGTTGATCTAATTAGATGTATCATGTCTGGTGACAAACTGACTTTGCAGGTAATTTTAGCTAGGTGCTTTAATAAGAAAAAGGTGGGGGTTTTTTTATTGTTCATTTGGAAAAAAAACCAACAGTGTTCAGTATGCACCATGACCAGTAGGTGTTGCTAACCTCCTTCTCAAAAGTCATCTAGTTCTGCACATGTAACTAACTTCTTATTTCCACTTACTCTAGAACTAGTGCTGTTGTGTTCAGAGTATACAGTCTACCCAGCAGCTTGTGTGATGTCTTAGTTATCATTGCCAAAGACTTGATAAGAGCAAAAAGTCCTGTCCAGCCTGAGAGGAGCCGTTTCCTTCATATGTACTCAATAGTAAGAAATGCTGAAACAGCTCTCCGAATGATTTCTGAAGTTGTTGGGGAAAAGGAGGAAGGCAAATAGGTTTTCAAGATCTGTAATTTGTGTCAGTTGGAAGTTCAGTTCAGTGGTAGAAGTTTTGTTCCAAGAAAGCAGAAAATGTTTTCTTGCCTTAAATATGCCGTGCCTCAGTTCAGTAACATGCACTAACTAAATGATCTGGTGCAGATTCCAAATGCTTGCACTGCGAGGATCTGCATATAAAAATTATATATTTTATAAAACAATCTGACTCAGTATTGCCATGGCAAATGTTGGGGTTTTAGCAGTATTTTTACAAAGGACACCGAAGGGATAATTCTATGCCAATGTATCATGATGTTCGCTGTCTGCCTAGTTTTAATTAGTCTCCTTTTTGTTTTTTGAGTTATTTTAGCGCTCTTGTCACTAAAATGTCATGGTAAACTTGTAAGATAGATTAAAAAAGGAGAAAAAAATAAATTAGTTGCAAAACATGATGGTCATGCTTTATTTCTTGTGCTTTAATGTGAAAGAACATACATTTTGCAATAATACATCGACTTCATAGAATTTGTTGATTGCATTTGAAACAAAACAGTACTTTGCTGAAACTAGGCCAGTTGAGAAAGCCCAGATGCTTTTCCAGAGCTAATAATAATTATCACTGTTACATTTTGTGATAATGTTGAGAGCCCTGGGTCCTGATGCTTTAAGAACATGTCTCATTCTCCATAATTAAAACAAAGAAAAGCGAAGTGTGAATCCTATATGTGCCATGGTAACCTTATTTTTAAGCTTCCTGGAATGAATTTCTACCTGCGCTTGCTGCCTCTTGTTATTACCTTGTTTTTAAATAATAATAATGATTTTAAAAAAACCAAACGATCATAGAAAAAACAAGCCACGTTTTATGTCAACTGCTTTCTTTTTCTGACTTTTTGAAGTTACAGGTAGTCCCTCCCTGTTTCTCTGACTGGAAGACTGAAGAAAACATGTTGCTTCTGTGTATGCAATACTGTTCATAGTCTATTATATTTGCATTAGACCCTCATTCCTCTCTCACACTGTAATTGTGCTGGGGTACATCAGAAGGATATGAGGGAAAAGACATGAGAGTCTCTTCCCGGTAGTTGAGATTTTTTGTGGGGAGAGGGGAAGCCTTTAAGGAGTTAAACTTCCTCCTCAATTCTTGCTTCATCTTTTTTTTTGTCTTCTGCTTCATACCACTTCACTCCCACTTCATAGAGGTTCAGCTCCTTTTCCTTAAAGATGGTCTGGAAACAAATGTAATTTTTACCAGGCATTAAGTTTTGTGGTCTTTCTTTCCTGATAAAGTGTGTTCAAGCCCTGACATTGTATTTCTGATCATTGAGTCAGGACCAGTTCTTGGCACAGCGTACAAATTCGGATTTATTTGTAGCCTTTTCTGTCAGAGCATTTTATTTCCCTGGCAGATCAAAGCACAGAATTGTTGATCTTTTTACAGTCCTGCCTTTTCCCCTCTTTGCTGTTGATGTGATGTTAGAACCTGTTACCCACCAAAACCTGATGTCTGCAGCCACCTGGAAGTGTGGAGACGCAGCTGTCAAATTATGCATAATCTCAGAACATCTCTAGTTTTTTCGTACAGTGTTCATTGCTAAAAATCACATTTGAATTGATGAGAATAGAGGGGTGGGGGGTGGTGGAGCAAGCTGCTAATCAAAATAACATGATTTTTGCATCTGATATCTAGGGTCTACTGGTGCTAGAATTGTAATTGTATAAAGCATTAAGCATCACGGTGGTATAAAGCATTAGTGTCTAGCTCCAGTGGCTAGATATATCAGATTTTAAAATTGTCACTGGCCCCTCAGTCTAGCAGTGCTTTCTTTGGCCTTGGTCCAGAACTGGATGTAGCAAGTCTTGGATCTCAGACCAGCGTCATTTCAGTCTCTGGTTTCCTCAATGGTTAAACAAAGCCAATACCTCTTTCTAAATTAGCGCGTGATGGTTTTTAAAAAGGATACTGGGATATCGACTTTGCCATTTTGACAACAGAGGTCTCGCTGTTGTCGTTTTTAAGCCTTTCTGCCTTTCCCCAGATCTAGTTTAATCCCACAGACTAACTCTTCTTCACTCTAACAGCTGCACCAATGATCTTTTCAACAGAGCTTTTCCAGTATACTTGGTTAGGAAACCACCACCCATCAACAAACAGGTACTGTGTAGTCAACCAGTTTGAAGAGTTAAACCCCTGCCAGCCTGTGAACACTTTGCTCCTGGCTGCTAACCGTGCCTGGTTGCTGAGTATTTGCAAGCATCCTTTAGCCGTCCGTGCAGTATGCTGAGTGTTAGACGCTGATTGCTTTTGTGCGAATGAGTCTTCACGTATGCATCAGCCTAGCAAGGAAGAAGCAACAAGAGAAACAGACAAAATGAGAAAGGCAGCCAAGCTTGAGATGCAGACAGAAGAAAGGCATTGGGAAAGAGCCAATAGGAGAGGCAGGTTTCAAAGAAAAAGGAAAATATGAGACAGGAACAAAAAAAGTGTACAGAAAATGTGCCTGGGTTAAATCTTGCCATTAGACAGAAAAATAACTCTTTTATAGAAGGCATGCTGATAAAGCTGTAATTGGGAAGACAACTGTATCTTTACCTTTTCTTAAGAAGTTGTATCATAATCGAAAGCATAATTTCCAGTGAAATACTGCAAGAAAGGATTTAATGACGAAGATTTTTTTTAAAAAGCTTAAAATGTGAAGCTAAATAGACTTTCACCGAAGAGCTTCATTTAATTTGCAGCACTTGGGGGAAAAAAAAAAAATCAATGTAATAAGTGCCATAGTAAAACTTTATCCATGGCAGAAACCAAATCACATAGCTGGGATCCATAGACTATGGAGGCAGAGGCATACACTGTTTTATATTCTGTAGGAGACTAGTACCTAACTTCTCCTAATCATTCATGTCTTTGGAAAAAAAAAAGCCTCTTGCTATTTTTGTAAGAAGCATAGTGGCAGCTGGAAGTGGGGAATGGAGGAAATGGATTAAAAGTGTTTGCATTAGTTATGGGAGAGAGCTTGTGATGGGTTTTCAAGTTTTTGTTTGTTGGGGTCTTTTAAGTGTTGTGTCCTTCAGAACAAATAAACCAGCTGGAACCTGGCTGTACCTGAATAAGCAATCAGAAAATATATTTTATACAGATGCTGACTCCAGTTTTTTAAAAAGTAATAGCGAGGAGTTGGTATTACTAACTATAAAAATTCAGCATTGTGAAAATGTATTTCTTTAGCTTCTTTAGCTATCTAGTTTTATTCTCTGCATATAGCAAATGAAATGAAGTTAATGTGACTTTTCTTCAAGGGGATATCATCCTTTTAAAACCTTCCCACAAAGATTTTTCTGTTTTTTTCAGACCTGTTTAGATAACTTACAAGTTGTTAGTGATTCTTAAGGATTCAAAATAAAAACGGCACAATGCAGGAGTTGACTCATAAAAGCCAGCCTTTTGCAGTAAATTATTTACATTGAATTGGAATGAAAGTCATGGATTCTTTCACTGCATTGTGATGTGCAAATTGCAATTTTGGCTATAATAAAACCAGAGGAGAAAATGGGACTTTATGATAAAAGGATTGTATTGTCTTCTGTATTTAGAATAGAAGTGCTGTCATGATTTTAATTTCCTACTGATCCTTTTTCAGCAAAACTTTTGTCATTTGTCTTGACTCGTCATGTCAGATCAGTTTTTTCCTTTTTCTGACAATGTATGACTTTGTTTAGTGCCTGTGTGGCTTCCTGCACTGTCTACTGCTACGATACTTGAGGATTTTATTTCATCTGGATCATCAGACACCTTTGTGCCTTTGAAAGCATAAGTTTCAAATTAGGTTATCGTCTGATAGCTGTGAGTTACTGTTCTCAAGTGTTTCAGACTTTCCCTTACTGCACTGAGTATTTTTGGTGACTCTAGGGGAGAGGGTGGGAAACGGAAAGTCTAGCCACCACTTAAGAGAAGCACAACTGGCCTATTTTAAGGGCTGACCTTGTAACTTTATTATTTTTCAGTGCTTTTGCCTCATGCAAGAGCCTTTCCTATTTTTCTTATCAACAAATGCTTTTATTTTTTTCTCTTTGACTTTTGCCACCAAGGATGCTTTAACTTAATAAAAACATTAAGGATTACTAACAATTCCTGGCATTTAAAAAGCAAATAAAAATTATTTTAGCTACTGGGAGCAAAACCACAAATTTGATTGTTACCCCCCTGTGCAGGAATTTGTGCCAAACTTTCTGAGAAATGGCTTGTAACCCAAGCAAGCCTTGATGTTGTACTGTATTTGAGAGAATCGTTTGTGAAGGACGTGGAAGTAGAACATGCTGGTTGAGACCTCGTATGTATATCTGATTTTGAGACATGGACTTAAGTTTCTCCAGCAATGCCAGCATCCTCCTGCTGCTGATTAACAGCTGTGGCGTGTACATGGACACAGGGAAGGGTCCACGCCTGGAGTTCAGGAGTCAGCACTCCAGGTAGTTGTTCTGAGTAACACTACTGTCCAGAGAAGAGTTACTTGCAGAATAACTTTTTTCAGTTAAAACACTTTTGAAGTGTCTGAAAGATTTCTTCCCTCCTGTGAAAAATATCCATGCTTGGAGCTGTTCAGGAACACACATTGCATGGTGTTTACGCGCACATTTTCAGATTTAGCTGAGTCTAACCTCGATCTTAGCATCAGAACAAGCTGTTGTCTACACAAAGATCACTAGTGGATTACGGGACCCATATCTCTCTTGCATTAATCAGGTGAATGACTCATTATAAGCTTCTGCAGACAAGTATGTGGTAGAGTCCAGGTTAAGACCAAGGAACTCTGCCTTCTAATTTTTAAAATTATGACTAAGAAAGCTCATTTGAATTATTTGTCTTTTGCCACACACAGATAAGCACTACAACTTTACCGTACAGCTCTAACTTCAGCGTCTTCTTCCAGTCTTCACCTTTGGTACACGTTCCTGTTTTCTCCAACTCTCAACTAAAGGGAGTATTAGTGAGTGGGTAAGTCATTAGGAAGGGATAACTCATTTTTGTGTGTAGGCAGTTCCACTTCATTCTGCAAAAGCCTGAGAAATGTGAAGTTGGATGGGTAACGGGGAGAGTTCAAATTAGAAAGCATTTGGAGACATGATCCTCGTTCATGTAGCAAGATGCTTGGATAATTAAAGTTCATCTGTAACTGAGTGTTTTTTCGGCATCTTTCATTTTTGTAATTGCAGTCATTAGAAACATTAATGGCTTTCTGATGACTTGACAAGATGGTATTTTTATATATTTCTTTAGTTTGGATTTTGTTTCTTTGAACAGCTGTGTGTTGCGTGACTAGGTAAAATGTAATTCTGTGTGCATGTTGTGTATAAATGTATATTGTTTGGATAGGTTAAGCAAAAGCTACTATAGCATACCTGTGTTTTTGAGAAGCAATGTCAAACTTGAGCAGGGCTGGATCTGGCTTGTATTTAGCCCAAGGCTGAAAAACATAGGGTCTTCAGGTGGTAACACAGTAAGTCACAAATTTCTCTGACTTGGTTTGAGATTAGTGTTTCAATCATGGTTATAAGTGATGACGCCACGCTGCCAGAGGTGGTATATTATATGGAGAGATAAATTGAAGTTCATCCCTGCGTGTGTGTGTTTAAAACAGTCTGATAACAACTTAAATGGCCTTTATTCTGGCCACTTTACAATCTGCAGCATTCTGCTTAATTTATTTTTCTTTGGTGAACTTGTTTGCCCTCTGCATTCGCACTGTTGATGTCTGCTGCTTTCCCATTCCAAAGAGTTGTGTTAAAGGAAGACTCTGTGTTTCATGTGTATTCTTACAGTTGGGATGAAGCATACTTTTCTTCAAACGTTATGAACTCTTTTCCCTGAGGGGAGGAGGATGGTACTGATTCTGTGCGTCTGAGAGGTACAGCTTAACAGATTGGCCAAATAATCCATCCTGAATTGGAGAGTGAATAATTTTAATACCCCTTATCTTGCATAGATTTTTGTGGATATTCATCTCAGCAAATGAACTTTGCATTTCTAAATGTTTAGAGCAGCATGTTCGTTCAGGTACAGCATACTTGAATCTTAATATTCTCCAAGTTTCTCCATGTTTCTCCAGGTTTCTGTACATGTGGGACTTTAGTTCCAGGCATATTTAAACAAATGTTTTGCGCTTGTGTGCGGACAACGCTAATTACGTCTGACAGTCACAATTGGGAATAGCATGGAGGAAATAATAGTTCTTGACCAATCGGTAAAACACAGGAAGTCCCGGTGCCATAGGAAGGGAGAGAAACTCACTTTTCATTTCCTTTTGAGTCCAGTGTGTTCAGATTAACTTTAAAGGGAGCTGAGATGCAGCTCTGAGGATTTAGTCTTCAATCGTGTGCTGCCTATGTGTGGAGCCCATCTCAGCAGGCAGTTAGTCACCAGCCAGAAAAGCTCTCATAGCTCAGCTGCTGGTATCCTATTGCAAATTAAATATGAAACAAGGATGCGTTTGGTTTTGCATGAGAGACTTTTAAAACACATTCATTAAAGAGGCTTTCTTTCTCTTCTAAATATTTTAAATGACAATATTGCTGAAGGTGATAGCTCATCTGTAATCTCTCAGAGATAACTAGTTTCTTTTGCTATTTTAAAGAGAATTGATGGATTTTTACCATTCTTATGTGCAACAGTTTTCATTTTACAGGCTTTGCGTGTTCAGATCAGCAAGGTTTATTGTAATTCAATTACCTTTTGGGGGGGTATAAAATATACTGCAAACAGATGTTTGCAACATGATCAAAACATGCACATATATTCATTTTAGGGTTTTTTGAGATAAAAGCTATGGTTAAAATCACGTATCCTTGTCCAGGGAACTTGAGTTGGGATGATTTTTTTAAAGAAGCTTTAGAATTACAAGTGAAAATCTATTTAGATTTTGGTGAGATTTAGCCATCCATTTATCCCCCTTTAGCATCATAACTTTTTTTTCAGAGTCCTTAAAAACATGATACAAAATCACATTGGTTGTGATGAGCTGAAAAATCAAGGTGGAATTTTATTGTTACGGTGTTGCTGTATAGTTCCATTACACTTACAAACTGCAGCATATGAAGGGCTTCGTGCAATACTGCATGTATTGACACAATTTGACATTTTTTTTTAGGACTCTTGGGGAAAGTAAACTTTATGTGAATTAAAAAGTGGTAAGTATCTTAATGCTTACGTTGCAGGTAACAACCTTCTCTTAGATGAGCTGATTTTCACAGAGTACAGCTTATGCATATTATCTCTTTAAAACTTAAGGTGATTCAGGCTGAAACACTGAATTTCTTCAAAGCCTCAGTGTAAACCTCAGTTTTATAAATGGCCCGCTTGTTTAAGGAGTTTTTCCTTCACACAGACATTCCTTCTCACGTGAGCTTACCAAGCTGAGCTCCTTGCATGTATTTTTGGTCCGTCCCTGCTGTGCAGAGGCAGAGAGCTGGGTGAGGCGAACTCCCACCACATCTTCTAGCCCCCCCGGTGTAATTTCATACAGATGGGATGCCAGTGTAAAGCTGCGGTCTTAAAAAAACTAGCCCTGCTGCCTGGTCAAAGACAAAATGCTTCCACTGGTATGGGAAGTGAAGAATGTTAGAAGAAATTTGAGCTTGAATTTTGCAGTATCAGTGGTCCATACGTCCTGCGTGCGGGACGTCTGTCCTGTGCCCTGCCATAGCGGGCTATGATTTTCCTAGGTCACAGGCTAAGCCAAGCAGGGTTGCTGCTGTACTCGTAACAGCAGACATCCAAGGCAATCCAGTGAAGCAAGAAACAGTGTCGATTAGTAGATGGCATTTTATAAGAAGCTTGCTCTGCTGTTGAGACTGGCATATTTCAAATGAGATGAAAAATTAAGTCCTTGCCACTTGTGGTGATTAAAGCCTCAGTGGCTCACTTTTCAAGAGCAGCATGTTAAACCTGCTGGCGTGGTTCCAGTTGGGTTATAGAGTTCTGCCAACCTAAATGCCCTGAGCAGTTTCAAATTCATGGAGGAGAAACCGCTCAGCGCTGTTCTGTGCCACTGAATAGCCGCTGCATCCTCCCACCAAGATTACTGCATTTCAGCGGTAGTCCAAGTGATGCTGAGTTGAGGCCAGGTCCTATTGACTGAATGCATGCAGCAAGCATTTTTTTTTTTTCTTTTTTTAAGGGTAAATCCAGCAGCGCATGCATGTTTTCTAGGTTAGCGTTAGACCCGTATGTGTGAAAGATGATAAATAAATGCAAGGTCATTACGCTCTTCCAGGGCAGGGGGTAGAGCCCATCCTGGTATCAAATCTGTGTTTGAAGAGGAGAGAACCGTATGTGATCTGCAGGTGCTGCTAATCTACTGAAGAAACTCAGGCAAATAAACAGAAATGTTGATTCCTTTTTTCTAAATAGTTTTCTTCCTTTCACACGCATATGAGGGCTGCTTTTGTGTATAGTATAGATAATAATTTCCATGCAGTATTTTTAGCAGTCAACGTAGAGAAAAGGTGTGCAGGCTGTTAGAGTAATTAGATGCAAAGACCCAAGAAGAGGGATAACTGGTTCTAATCTGCTGTGAAGGAAAGGCACGTGATGTGGGAAGGTGATGCTGGCAGTGGTGTGTGTGCCACCAGAAGAATGCATGTTGGGGTTAAATAACTTACAGTAGGATTTTTGTAAAATGGAATAATTCTTATCAGCCCCTGGTAAAATGGCTAACACTTGTGCTGCTTTCAGACTCCAGTGTTACACATGTGCTTATTCTATGCAGTAGCTATTGGCCTTATCTAAATGGAAAACCCTTTCCAGCTTGAGAACAACTTAGCAACTTTTTAATATCAAAAAGAGCACATTATACACAACACATGTACAAGACTCAAAGGAACATGTATGCTGCCTAAAGTTTTTTGAGCTAGTGTGTGTGTACGCTAATCTCCTGAGAGTTCATTGCTCCAAGCTTTTATCGAGAGCAAAGGGAGTCAGAGCCGAAGACTTCTGTGCACTGCCACTCCATCTGAAAGAACCAGCTCCTTTTTCCTTAGTTCAAGGCAATACGCCCAGAAGTATGTGTACATCATTCCTATCAATGCAGTCACAGGACTCTGACTTTCTTTTCAAGTGAAAATAAATGAAAATATTTTCATTCTGTATTGTTAAATGGCAGAAGAGGTTTCTGCTGCAGTCTAATTGTCTCAGATCTGTTTCTTAATGCAGTGTATCTTTGCATTAAGCTGTTATTACCTTTTAATGTTGTTTAGAAGAGATGAAATAGATTGGTAGTATCTCAAGGGAAAGACTAGATGCTGGTTTTATGAGGAAAAGCTTAGATGTGGTTTAAAAACCTGCTTTCTTCTGGTTGTCACTGCAGTTCAAACTACTCGGAGTTACTGCAGCCTCTAAATGTCCAGTTTTGCAGTTTCTTTTCCTTAATTGGTGTAAGTTTTGTATTCCCAGATAATCTTTTATGAAAGGGCAGTGAGATGAGGGAACAAGTGAGCTTCAGAGTGAGAGATCCCATCAAGAAGTCGTGTTCACTTAGTATCGCGTTAACAGGGAGAGAACACACGAGCTATCAGATAACACGCTAAACACTATTCTCCAGAATTAGGTGACTTTGTTTCCTTTCCTGCACTTAGTGTCCCAGCGTCCCGCAAAGGTCGGGGTTACTTTCTGAACAGCCAAAGCTGCATTAGTGCCATTCTTTTTCTGAAGAGTAGTTCATTTCTTTCTCTAGCATTAAGACAGCAGCTGTAACCTTTTCATTTTAATGAGCCAAAGCTTTGTTAAACCAGGGACCTCTCCTGGTCATAGGTAGCGTGGTACATGAACATATTTATGACAATTCAATTTCTGTAAGAAATGGTATGCAAAGAAAAGTCTTGCTTCCTCATGCAAAGAGCCGGATTCCTAATTACAACGGAGTTGACAAAGAATGACATTTGGCAAAAATCCAGAGCAATACTCAGCCTTGTTGCCTCTTGTTGCAGTGTGAGGCACCTTAACTGTTCAGTTGTCACACCTTCTGATTTAATATAAGGGAAGTTAGAAATATAAGTGGAGATTTTCAAGATTTCCCCACACACACACTTCTATCTGAGAGCATATTAATACTGTACTCGTGAAGGTTTTACACTTCTTTAATATTAGCTGTCTGTATTGAGTCATATCACACCTACCTTCACTCCGCTGATGCAGTATCAAGGCTGAAACTTTTATTCTACAAAACCCAAGTCATTTCTCTCAAGCTTTTATTTTGCCTTTTATGTGCATGTCTCATTTACAGCATTCATAGCAAAATATGTGTTGTTAAAATAACAGCAGCATAGTCTGGTTACATATGGTAAGGGAAATAATATGAAGGATTGAGGCTTTCTCTAATCTGAGTCCATATAGTATCTTATATTGCTACATGTTATGTGGCTATAAAATGCATTGCACAAGTGGAATATTTTAAGCATTGTGTTAAAATTTGCAATTTTTAAAAATTTAGCATCACTAAAAGACTAGTAGTAATGTTTACTGCATTTTAATTAAAATTAATTAAATGTGTTTATTTCTAAGTTTACTTGAAATTGCTTACTACCTCTTTCTACTACCGCCTCTTTTCTTGCTCAAAAACAAAACAAAGGAGCGTACATCCAGAGAGGGTGATTGCTTGTACACCACACGCTGGCTTTCAGGAGGGAAGCTGAGAGAAGCAAGATGAGCAGATGCCAAGAAAATTAAATGTTTCAGGCCGATCTGAGCAATGGAGAACGGATAAGTACAGTCGTGGTGTATCTTCTTGGAGATTGTATGAGTAGTTACTATGCAGTAATCTCTACTAAAGGACAAGAGCTGAGTGTGTGGTACACCTGGCACAATTTGGAGCATGAGGTCCGGCGGTTTGCTCCTAGCGATCTCTGTCCTTGGGAGACAAAAAAAATGAGACACCAAAACGGTCTGGCTCTAGCAGTTGGTATGGTTTGGGGGAAAAGGAAAACAACTAAAGCACTATCCACGCTAGTGAAGAACACGTTCTGCCGTTGCGTTGAACCAGAGCCATCAGGGCACACCAGGCTGTCGGCAACATCATCGCCATTCCTGTTGCAGCTCTGGGAAAAGCACAGGACCACAGCCTGTCTCCAGTTGCACCCCCCATCAGTTTGAGGTGCTGAGGACATGGTGACGCTGGGGGAAAGGAGATGACAACTTGGAGGGAGCCAAACCCTTCCCCAAAACTTGTTGCGGTAGTGTCGTTCTGGTGTATAACTCGGTAAGGGGACGTTTTTGTGAGTGATGTGAAAGAGACGTAATCCAGGTCTTGAAGTGTGTGCCTAAGGTCTGTTGCAGTGACAGATAATGGTGACGGTGCTAAACAAATTATCGTGGGTATTAGAAACAGCAGAGCGATGTTAACAGGACCCTTTATACTGTTGACTGTCAGGTCAGTTTGTACTGTTGAGAAGAATCTAAGCCCAGCTGTGCTTGGCAAGCTAACTTCTGTGTAGGCAGGTGCCCTGTATTGGGAGCGCTCAGAGAATGCTTTGGATCAGAAGTTGCACGATACCCTCTTACGATGCACACGTGTAACGATGTCTGCTTGAAGGACTTCTTTATTCAGAGACTATATCCACATCTTTTTGCTTGATGTTCCTTGATGGATTCGTCTAAGGAAGAGCAGGAATCCTTACTGAGAAGCAGTATACATCAGTCCAGGTGGAGTGCAGTGTTGAAGGACTATAGTAGCTCTGCTAGCTGAGCAAGGTTTTGAGATACAGGTACACCACTCTCAACCGGTTCTGAGATGTCCTTTCTCCCTGCAAAACAAGGGGGTCCATCAGTGTTAGGAGTCTGCTAATGAGCCAATTGTACAGCAAATACATGTTCCACTGGTTTTTCTCTTCATCAATCTTTGAGATATCCTGGAAAATTAGATATTTTCATCTTCCTTCTTAAAAGTCAATCAGATGAGATCAAGTGTTTTCCAATAACACAGCTGTGGTTTTTCACCATAGATACCGTATCTCATTTGCTGCTTAATGCAAATTTGATAATCACATTGGTTCAGACTTCTACACTGACTGCATCGGTGTGTTTGTAACAGTAATATTTTACAAATCACTGCAGAAATGTGTAGGTTGTACACTATTTTCAGAGGAATTTCCAACTTGAAAGCGCAGTAAGCTTTCTTAATATTAGCTAGAAAATCCTGAGGTGTAAAAGCCCAAAAGGTCTATATCACTCTTCTCCCTTCAGATACCACACGTGCAAAAATTTTGTAGCATCGTTCCAAGCCTCAAGTTGGGAGAAGTTATGACTTAAGGCTATTGAACATGTAGTTTTCAGACAGCTGCAAGTTCTGCTATTTTTAAACACTTCTTCACATGCATCAAAAGCTCTAGTTATTATGTGCAATAATGTATTCAATAAAGTTTGATTTAAAACATTTTTTATATTTTAGCTGCGTTTTGCTAATAACAAAAGGAATGTGGAAGGAAATATTTCGTGAACTCAAATAGCTGAAGTCGTATGGCAACTTTCTCACAGAAATTCAGCTCCTAAGTGGAATCCATGCATAAGATGTTGTATTTCTAATAGATACAATTGTTCTGGGTTTTTTTTCCCTGAGAATTATAAATGTCTGAGCCATGATTTAAAATGGAAATAGCATTGTAGTCTTCACCATCGTGTCACTATCAATTTGCTACAGTTAAACCATTCGGGGAGATAAAATAGATTCAATAGAGCTATCAGATAGTATCTCGTAGTCTTTTTATTTAAATGCGCTTCACTCAACGCAAAAGAGAGCATGTATATATGTGCCTATATATGTTACCGAAAGGGACTAAAGAGACTTAAGTGCTGTTGGTGCTCAGTGAGTTTTGGTTTTCTCTCTTAGCGAGTGTTTTTGCAGAGCTCGTATACTCTTTTCCCTTATCTCAAAATTTACATATGTATTACTTTGCTAAACTGGCATGTTTAGGAATTAATTTTTTCTCCCTCAAAGCTCAGTCTTTCCAGCATTCTGGAATTTTAAATTTTCCTAAGCTCCTTCTAATTTGTGTGCCATTTTCCCAGCTGGAAATGGAACCTGGTTTTGACAAATGGTTCTATACTGTTTCCACGCAGTGTTGAGGGTCTTCTAATATTAAGACTGACCTAAATGCTATGGTCAAATTTGCTGTGCCTTTTCTCTCTGGCAGTGCATGCCTCTTACTTGTAGTTACCACTCCTAAGTATTCCATGCTTCTCTTCCTAATTAACAGGTTTCTTGAAATGCATTGAATATTTTTTTCTGCCTGCCGAGATCAGCTTACATGGTTCTAAGCATAAGAGTTTATTCGTGCATATATTTCTCATGGCTGTTGTTTTCCATGAACGTTTGCACCACACTTTCAGTGTTATACTTTCTGATAAGTTTCATTAAATGGGATCGTCCTTGTTTTTAGAATATGCCACAATAAGAGCATGCCTAAATTATATTCTTTTGGTTCCTTACTGGATAGATCTCTCCACTTGTTCATTACCACTTGTCTGCATTCTTTTAGCATGTTTAATTTTTTGTCCAAGACTTTTCAAGTAAGATTTCGTGATACTGTCAGATATCGAACTTTAAAGCTTCTATTATAGTTTCCAGTTATCTATTATTTTTGTAGTTCTTTCAGAAGAATCTGAAAATTGATCAAGTTATCTTTTTTTCTTTTTTTTTCTCTGTCTAATCTTGCAGTGGTTTTTTTCTTAATACATCCTAATTCTGTTATGGGTTGAAGTGGTAGTTGTTAGGGTCACTCTTTTGAAGTATGTGTATATTCTGGACTTAATATTAATTAGATACATGTAATAACAAGCAGCTTTAGGAATTAGTGAACTCGTGATAGAGACAGCACAGTAGTTTGAGATGTGAATTTTCTCGAGCAGCAAGATAAAATGATCCAGGTGCTCCTCGTTTCAGTATCAAAACAATGTTGCCTGCTATGTACAGGTTTCTTGAGTTCAGGATACATGCTGTTTGGTACCGACTGGCTGTTTGTAATTCTGGAATTTGGTAGTGATGGTTACAGTCTGAGACTACTCAGAATGGAAAAAAAAAAGCAAACCAAAAATATATTATGTGGGTTTTACATCACTGAAAAAGCTTTCCTTCTGTACAAGTTTTACTATAGAAATGTGAAGATATTATTAAGTGGGCAGAAGCAGCCGAAAATGGAAACTGCCCAAGAAGTTCAAAAAAATCAGCATAAAGTGCAGAGAAAGAGAGAGGCTTAAAGGGTTTGCAGTTTGTATTTCCATCCCTGTTCACCTTCCTGGAAACTTGCCCTGGGTTCGTTCTTGGGACCAGCTGCGCGTGGTAGCTGATACAGAGATGTGGCTGTAACCCATGGCCACCCTGACAGGCAAATGTTTGTCTCCACAGTTCTTGCTAAAGGATAAAGACAGAATAATTTTCAGTCTTTTCTTACTAGAGTTTCCTTTTATTTCCCTAGTTTGTGTTCTTCTGAAAAGGCAAAAGGGTTTTCCTTGCATAGCTGGACAGTGCAGGAGTCTTTGAATGTTAATTTGGCTGGCTGGTGTTATATCCAAACTCAATGGCTGCTGTGGTGCAGATTTAACATGTCTTAGAGGTTTGAATGTTTGTCTGCTTAACATTAAAAAAGTTTTGACATGTACCTTGACACTGTCACGTCAGTGCTAACTGCATTTTTTTAAAATCAAATAGAAGATTTGCTATTATATCCAATATTTTTCCCTATTAAATGTGCTTGTCTTGGCTTACATACCCCTTGTCCTAATTGTCAGTAAGAGTCTCATCTATTTCTTTATAGGTAAAGCCTGGTGTGAGATATTGAGGGTACAAGGAACAGAAGTAACAAGGAAAAATGACTGAAAATGCGTAAAGTTCATTTTTACCGGAAGTACATTTAAGGCAGCAAATAGTTTTGTGGTTTTTTAATGAACAACTGGCATAACTTTTATAAACAAACTTTTGCGCAGATGTCTAAAAGGGAACAAAAATTTGATGACGTTGCCGGTGGAGCAGCCTGCTTAATCACCTTGATCAGATCCTAGGGGAGGTTTCTGAAGCTTAGGTAGTACCGTGGGCAAGAATGCAAAAACCTGGACATGACCATCAAAGGTTACTTTCACCCCTGGTTCTCATGATCTTACTGAGCATCTTGTTGTCTTGCTGTTCTCACTGCTTTTGCAGAGCAGCAGTGCTGTGAGTAGGTGCATCTAATGAGCAGACTCTATTGTTAACAGTATTTGTTACCATGGTGTATAAATCTAAAGGAACAAGTATAATAATAATATTAAGGTACTAAAAAAGTAAGATGTTCCCTATAGGTGTCTTTTAGCAAAGTTCTCACATCACATTTAGTTCCTTCTTCAAATTACTTATTTATATTTGTGATGATTCTTCTCTGTTTTCTCAACTTTCAGAATTTTTTCTGAATCTTTTAGAAATCTTTCAGAGGAGAATGATGCAATTTTGACTTGTTTGACACCCATCATTGTTTGGCAAGAGTCTTCTACCTATATATGCAAATTATTTATACTCTGAAATGAGAAATTTGGGGGTTATATTGTTTCCTGAATTTGGCTAACACTTTAACTTGGAAATAATGTGCTTCTCTTGTTCCTTTTCATTAGGTGTCCTGGTTTGGGTTGGGGTTTTTTTTGGAGGGGGGAGAAATCAGATTTCAGTGCATTTCAGTAATTTTTAAATCACCCAACTTAAAGCATCTCTTTGGGCTAATACTATATGCATACAAAAAGCTTTGTTTCCCTTACCGACCAAAGTTTAAATGTGCAAACTCCATTAACTTTTACAGAAGCGATCCGTGGGTAAAGAGTTCTCAATTTAGTGCTTTGTTAGTGATATGCTGTTTTGGAAGATGTCTCTTATATTTGTTTACTGAATGTAAAAAAGTGTGCCTGTAAGATCAAATCTAATATGCTATCACTGATTTTCAGGTTGTGGAAAAAGTAACTGTAAAAAATTAGTTTGAGGCAATGCATGGTCTATGATAAACCCATAAATTTACTCTTGGAAAAAAATCTGCTTTGCATATTTTAGCCTGAATTCACCATCATAATAAATAGTAATCACAAAAGAATTAAGACATTCTTTCTGATTTTCATTGAGCAGAGAGCTAAATAAATCCTGAGCAAGTGCTAAAGAAATGCTTTTAGGGCAGAAGCCAAGATTTTTGTGATTTTGGGAAGGCTACTTTGAAAAGTTACTGTTGTATGCTGTGAAATCTGTGCTGTAGGTGTAATAAAGTGTGCTGAGCATGCAGAGGAAGGTGGGTTTGTACTCTCCATTTTTAGCTTGCTTTGACATCTGCACATCCAGTCTGTCTTTCCATATGAATCTGTGGACAGATTGCTTGTGAGTAAAATACGGTTTCAGCTTTTTTCCCCTGGTTTAAAAAAAATAAAAATAAAAATGTTTGTTGGGGGAAGAAAAAAAAAAAAAGGATTTCTCCATGAAATGGGCTCTCTTATTCTAGAAACAACTTGAATTTGCACAGGCAGCTTTCCAGTTTGTACGGGCAGCACTGATCGGTTGCGGGGGAGGCAGGCACTCCTGTGTTACTCTGCTTCGCCTTTCCTCCCCTCTGCTAGCTCCAGCCTTCATTTTCTCCTTATTGTAGTGACTGACAGCAGATACTGGAGGAGGGAGAGAGCTGAGAGCCTGGTCGCTTCCGAGACGGATCTCACAGATCAGAGGAAACTCTAGAAAGTTATCAGTGCTTAAACCCCAGGTGGCAAATTTATTTGGGTGGCTGATGCGTCCTTGTGTGGCACCCAAATGGAGAATTCCTGAAAATCTGCATTTTCAGATGAGTGAACAGATAGGTCTGTAGTAAATTAAGGATATGTATTCTCTTTATTTGTCCGCTATTTTAATTACCCTAACCTGCTTAAACTCTCTGTAGGAAAAGAAGGTGGCCTGATCTTCCCATTTTTAGCTTCCATGTCTCTTTAAAAAACTTCATTTTAATACTTAGAGGAAGAAAATACTTTTTGCCTTTATTGCTTGCTGGACATCTGTAGCATTTTGTCCACTGAACTGTCAAACTTCTCACAATTCTTCATTATTGTGATTATTCAGAAGACTATGCAATCATCTTTTAAGTTTTGTTGACAAGGAGATTAGTTTGTGCCAGAGGACCTTTGTGAATTACAGCCTGTTGGATTTTCTTAGAAATACACACTGAATTTAAAAGTCCCCCTTTGGGGAATGAAAAGGAATAACTTAATACAGTTAATCACTCCTGGCACTACCTGTCTAAAACACCTGGAAGGCAATGGATTGAGATTTTTAGATTGTACAACTGTCCTGCAAAACTAACGCTCCTTTCAGAAAGGCAAAAAGCAAGCCACCTACAAGCAGGCAGATATTGCATTAAGGCTACAGATTTAAACAGACAGCAAATGGACCTTTAGGATTCAACAGTAGCAGTAAATCTTCCATCATTTGCATAGCATTTTGAGTAAGCGAGTGTTAAATGTTTTTGTCTAGCTTGAACTTATGGGAATATTACACATCCTTGATATCGCATTATTAATATGCTTTTTTTTGTTGTTGCTGTTATAACACTTATGGGGCTTAAAGTAATTTTATCACCTCCATTCAGCCTCTGGTGTGCATGAGTTTAAATGTATGTCCAGAGAAGGCTCACCTGCTGCGATCTGTGCAGTGGTCTCTTGTGGGGGGGAAAGATAAACTTGTGAAAATTAAACTCACAACACAGATTTGAAATTTAAATAAGTGGTGTGTGAGGACAGGTGCCTGCCTCCTCAAAAAGACACACTTGATTTCAGCTTTTTCTATACTACTGTGTTTAAGCAATTAATTTTTCAGGACACCGTTAAGCAAAAGTACCCCAGCTTTGCTGATGCGAAGCGGAGGCAAAAGAAAGGTAAATCTGGATGCAGAAGGCCCAGGGCTGGTAACAGTATGTAGTAAATAAAAAGGCTGTCGGGATTACTAAGAACTCATATCTTTCTTTGAAATTAGCAGCACCTGTAGGTACTCCCAACCCTGAAGTTTTATACCTAGTTTTAGCATCCTGATTTCAAACCATCGTGCTTGATAAAGATCGCAGGAGACGGTGTCCATATCAAAGCCTGCGCCAGCATCCCGCTCTTGTTCTCCAGCATCGCCATCTAGATGAGTGTCTGATAGATTGCCACCTCTCAGGAGGCTTGCGAGGTGGTGGAAAAGTTACTGTAATCTGCAGTATGTGCAAAAAAACTCACTTCAGGACTGCCAGCCTGCATTTGTGTTTTACGCTGAATGTTCTCTGTCATTTTAAACCACATAAATTTACGATTTCTCAAGAATAGGTAGGTTTTTTGAATTCCTACTTTTAAAAGGAAAACAGGAAGATCACCATTTCCCCCCGGTTTTATCAAAGGTGTCACTAAGGTAGAAGGATGAGAGTTTTAACCTAGTCTCTGTTTGCCCCTTCGTGCCGTCCGTCCACCTTGCTCCTCTGCGTACCCAGCGAGCGCAGTGTCTGCTGTGGAGAGGAGCCGAGTTCCAGCGAGCTGCTGGTAGGAAACGGGCTTATACAATTCATAGCCATTTTGGCATCGTGTGCTTCCTGCAGCCATAAAATTTAGATCATTTACAATCTAATCTAAAATATCTAGGTGCTTTTGGCCGTTTTTCTCACCTGCAAAAAGCTACTATTTGCAAATTAATCGTTAGAGAGCTATTGAATAACTAGTGAATTTGGGGAAAAGGCAATGCTCAGACTTGCAAAATTGTAGTTCATTTCTATTAGTTGAAATTCTTAAAATTTTGGTCAAAGAAAAAAAAAACCACTAAAGTGGAAGCAAATAGCTCTTTGGTCTTTTTATTCTCCCACATTAAGGTAGGAAAGCCAAGGGGATATAAAAGAGGGTCTTCTGCCTACCTCATGTTTGCAAGATGTCAGTCCTGAGAACTTCCACTTTTATAGCTATGAAATTGTGCTGCTGCAGTAGTTTCCCCAAACACATAACATTAGAACGATTGCATCAAAACCAGATTATGAAAATCTACTCTCTCAGGAAAAGTTTACTTTCATTTGGTCCTTTTAAAATCCCAGTTGTAATGGGGAGGGGGAGGGTGGGGGTGTTTGTTTTTTCTTTTTATTTTCTTAAGAAAAAAGGAACGGTGAGGGAGCTGTCAGAAATGTCTGTGCTACTCTTTTCAGTCGTACTAAGATCCTTTGCATCCCATTTCTGTTTCCTCTTTCCCTTTTCCACTTGGCCATCTGAACCTGGAATTTTGAAAAATACCAACCAGTCTCCCCTCGGTGCTTAGGATGGCGTTTTGTTTGCTGGTTTATTGGGAGCCAGACAGCAGTATTTTGGGGGTAGTTACCATCCAGGAAAAAAAAAAAATCAGTTCTGTTATTAAAATGTATTGAATAATG
Source organism: Haliaeetus albicilla (assembly GCF_947461875.1). Classification (NCBI taxonomy): domain Eukaryota; kingdom Metazoa; phylum Chordata; class Aves; order Accipitriformes; family Accipitridae; genus Haliaeetus; species Haliaeetus albicilla. The sequence continues at coordinate 5,094,343 of NC_091496.1, forward strand.
AAACAGATTTTTTTTTAATTTGGTTTAGATTATTTCGTAGCCTGTTTGCTTTCAAGGTGTTTCTAGTATCATCTAGTTGTATCTGTTGTAATTCATAAGCAAATGAAGTTGGATCTTAAGAAAATCAGGGTTTTAGTATGGGATCCTAAACAGATTAGTCTTTGGGAATATCCTCGCTAGATGGATCCTGTGAGTGAGAATGAAACAATTCAGACCTCAGACATCGCTTTTTAAATGTCTTTGAACTATGACTGTCTTTGAAAAGATTAGTTGCAATCTCATTGAAAAATGCATGCCTACCACAATGCCGCGCTGGCCTATTCATCCTGCGGAAAGTTGGCTTAATTTGATTTCGTGAGGATGCCTAATTTTAAGCAGAAACGATCCCGAAATACCGATGCTTGGTTTTGTGTCCTGTTTGGTGTTTGTGCAATAATTCAGCATTATTTTGATCCCTCAGCAGAGGGCACTGTTGTAGCATTAAAGGCACTTGAAAGTCTCATCTCCAGCTTTTCTTGATTTTTTTTTTTTTTTTTTTTTTTGGAAAGTGTTTAATGTTCTCCATGTAATTAAATTCAGTTCCCTGTATAATTAGCAATGGAGCCTTATTCTTTGTGCCACTGCTGTGGATAGTATTATTTTTGTCTCTATTTGCCTTCAGTCAATGCAAAATACCGTTGCCTATCAAAATGTAGAAAGTTTTATTGCTATCTCTCAAAGCTAAGCAATATTTAAAGGTGGAAATATAAAACTGTGTAGTTACTTTCATTTAGTTGCTCAGAGTAAATAGGAAACCTTTAAAATTCCTGGTCATGGCTCGGGAAATAGCAGAGTTAATGCGCCATAATAATTTTACCTTTGTATCTGAATGTGTATTGTAGTATTTTTGGATTGTCAGTACTTTCAGGTTGTTAAAGATATATACGCAAACCCGTAATATTTAATTATGTGGGAAACCTATTGATTTTATTTGGCAGATTTTTTTTTCCCTCTTTAATTTGTTTTCCTTTGCATCTTTGCAAGAAGTTGTACTGTATTGGTGCTGTTTAGCATATTGAAATATTAATTACAGAGTGATCAGGCATAGTTATTTTTCATTAATTGCAAATGCAAAGTAATTACTGTGACCTAGAAATAGTTTGCTTGTCCAAATACCTGTAAACATCCTAATTTTTTTATAATTTATGAAGACTAGCTACAAAACATTGTGTCAGAAAGAAATAATTTTCTGAGGTACTAGAGATCTTAAATCTTAACGCTTACATTACATTAGAATGCTCTTACAGCTTGTAAAGAGAAGATATTTGCAAGATGGAAGTCTATTAATATTCTGATGTGTTTGGCTCTTAAATTGGCAAATACATAGAGAACTAATTACAAAAAACATGTTCTAGTTTTCTTTCCGAAAGTGACTCTTTGTCCGTAACTGGTTGAGTTACACAAACAACCTGGAGAAGTTTGAATTAAAGATCGAGGGATACGCTCTGCCGCTGACTGGCAGGATACTCTTACATTCATTTAAAAATCAACCACAAAAGACATCTTCTCCAAAAATCTCCGTTGCCTTAGAAATAGTGGGGAATCTTTTTTTTTTTTTTTTTTTTGGTGGTTGAAAATATTAATTAAGTTATCGTCAGCTAAACGCAGTCGGGAGGATTGCGAGGACAGGAGCACCCAAGAGTTTGAAACGAAAGCGTTCGGTACGGCTCTTCCTCCGCTTCTGGGGCTTCCATGGGAAATCCTGGGGTCGGGGCCCGATCCTGCTGCCGACCTGGTACCCTCGTGGTCTGTAGGTTCTCCGGGACCGGAGGGCCCCTCGTTTTGCAGGATTTGTCCGCAGAACGCCCGGCTGCCTGCAGCAGGGTTCGTGTCTCAAGGCCAATGCCGCCGTCTGAAGTCGGCGCTGGGATTGCAGCTGGAAACAGCAACTTGAGATAACAAAGGCAAAAGTTGGTTGGGTTGCTTTTTTGTCGGTGCGGTGCCATGCAACTGGCTTTTACTTTCACAAAAAGAGGCGATTGCCTTCCCCCCTGCCCCAAAAAAAAAAAAAAAAAAAAAAAAAGCATACTCAGTCATATTGCTGTGCAGCGGGTTGTAACAATCTGGTGTTACGTATTTTCTAAGGGGACTAATATTGTGCCCGAGAAGACTCTAATTAAATGTAGGGTTTTGTTCTTTAAAGCTTTCTTTCATATCGTTTCCTACTTATTAGCGTCTCCTTACATCTGCTCGGTAGGCTAATATTCAAGCAAATTCTTGTTTCGTCTGAAACATTAATACTGATGTACTGCTCCTGTATCATCTCTGTAGCTGTTATCTGTTGTATGTTTTCCCCATGAGAGGCTATCGCAGGTTTTTAGTCCAGACTGTTTGTATTCGACAAGGTCAAGATAAGTTTTATCTCTATAGATAAGTCAAGTGCATTAGGATCAATACACTTACAGTAAAATACATTGGCAATATTTATTGCCAAGATCCTAATGAATTTTTAAAGCTTGTAAGACTCTGTCAGTGTAGTGTGGATGCCCTAAATGGCTGTTTATAACGGGGCCTATGCAATTATAGAGTTAGGTACTTTTTAAAAATGAGGAAAAACAACTGTATGTTTTTTAATGGGGATGGAGCTTTATGCTCCCCCTCCCCCAAATCCGAACAGATTCTTAGGACAAAATCAAAATAAGTGTTTACTTTCCATTCACTTGGGTGTCTGTATAGGGATTTATGAGGCTTATCCCCAAGTTACCTATTACAATTATAAAGTTGCTCTATTTTGGGGGAATTTTACCTTCCATTTCTTACTGACAAGATAATTGTCTTTGTTTTGGCTTTGACAGAGTGGCTTGGGCCAGTTTCTTTTGTGATATAAATTTCCCTAGGTACATATTTATGCAGTTAAATCAATAACTATTTCATAATCTCACTAAATACTTATGTAACTTAATAATTCCAGCCATTATGATGCATCTACTTAAATATGTATTTTATGTAGGGGCATTTAAAAATGCAAATTATAGGGATTATTTTCCTTCAGGCTTTGTATTTTTCTGTTGCATCAGATAGAGAGTAAGAAAATTAACCCACAAAAAATCCTACTAAAGTAATAATGAAGATCTGACTTATATCCGGTAAAGATAATTTGTTGATAAGACTGCATGGCTCGCTTGAACTCATTTTGCTTTCTCTGTTTTCTGTAGTTGATCTTTTAAACGCAGCCATGGTAGCATAAGGACTCAGTTAGGGAGAAAGTTTCCACCTTTGCCACAGTCACCTACTTTTGCGTCTTTTCCTAATGCCGCATTGTTGTCTTTTGTAGGTACGTTTTCTACCCCTCCTGGCTCCAGAGCACCCAGAGATTGCTTCTTTTTATTTTTAATACTTTGAAATTCAAAATCGGGATTGATAATACTGTGTTGGGAAGCTGCTGTGTAGCTTCTCTTCGTCTTTACCACGGAGGTTTGATACCTGACACTTTTAATTTAATTTAATTAGGGAGGCAGAACCCCATCTTGGTGTTCATTAAGGGGATTATTCATCAAAGTTATTGCTTCCTTGATGGAGAATAACAATATCACTCGCAATGGCTGATGTTGCTCTCATAATTATATTACTTTCTACTATTTTTCTCTCCAGGGCTTTGTACTTAGTCTCTTTATTTGAAAATTTTAAATTGAGGGAAGCGTAAACTTCTGGTATAGCAAATTCACGAGGGCCACATTTATTTTAGTCTAGTAGCTTTATGTCGTGTAAATGCTGCGTAGAATTTTTTTTTCTGCTTTATATTGGTTCTCTGCGCTGTCTTTAAATATTTGTATTTCTTTCAAGCTTAGCTGCACTTCGGCTCGGGGCCTGAGGTTTCTGGCTGCCTGTTTGCTGATGTAGCTGAACTCTGCCGTGCTGAAATCCTGCAGAGCTCGCTGTAGTAAGGAAACCTGGATGGAGCAGGGAGTCACCATGGGGTTTGCTGGAACAGAGTCGAAATCTAATGTAAAATTAATAAGGGGGGGGGGAGCAGACTGTTTGCAAAAGTTATCTTTTGTAACACAGCCCTAATCAAATATTCAGAAAATGACAGCTTTAAAAATAGAACAATTGTCCTTTTAAAACATGACTAGTTTGGTTAATTTACCCCCAAGTATCCGGTGTCTGTGACTCAGAAAAACCCTTATCTACTAAAGGGGGAAAAAAGAGCATTGCAGAAAAGGTGACAAGTTTTCACCTCTTTCCTCAGAGAACATTTTAATTCCACTTTAATCAGTCTGCCAATAAAAGAGTACTTGGCTTTCAAGGGGAAACAAATCAAAATATGCATTTATCAGTCATGAGGCAGAATTCAATCGCTCACAACTGATGAACTCCAAAAGGAATGAAACTAGTACTATCACGCTGCCTTGGTGGGTTGCTTTGTACTATCAAAGAACTGGTACTATCTTTTTCTGCCACATCCACTGTTTGTCTGTCATCCCTAATTATGGCCTTTCAAAAGAAACGCTTCATAATTGCTGTTAATGGTTAAAATAAAAAATTTTGCATCTAGATAACTAAATAACGTTCTGGTGTGTGCAGATTTGTATGCTCTGCAGCTGCCAAAATAACTAAAGGAAGAAAAAAATTAGCCAGAGATGAGGCAGAGGAAAGAGAAAGAGGTTGCAAAGTGGTACTGTCAGTGTTATCGTACAGGGCTCCTACAAGGGCATGTCACGGGCCTGCCTTATTAAAATAAAACTTTATTTTCTACTAGGAGAGGAGACTTCAGGTTCCCGTAGTGCTGCACAGGTGGGCTCTCATTTCAGACTCCTCTCTGCGGCTCTGGTTAAGAAAGAAGAGCCTGAAGTGGAAAGCAGTTGTGGGGTTTGGTGTTGTTTTGGGTTTTATTTTTTTGCATCGAAGCAAAGTTGGATGCTGTTTCGCGTATGGGTGTTTCTAGGTTGTGGGAATTGGTTGCTCTGGGTTTTCTGCTTGTTTAGCATGAGGCGAACACATTGCTCACTTTATTGATATTAAACAGAGTCGTCCTGATGGTTACAGTAGTTAGACTACAGCATTATACACAAAGCTGAATCTTTCTGGTGAGAGAAACTGCATTCTTTGAGCTTATCTTGCTCCCTGCGCTGGAATTTACATGCGTAACTACCAGTGCATCAAGATGAGTTTTTCGCCTTTGTGTGGTTTGCATCTCAATGAGGGTGGAGAGGTGCAGTCTGTTTAGCTTTCCTTCTCCCTGCCCTGAAAAATGGTTAAAACTCACCTCATACTTTATTTATGCTTTGTTCCATCCGACTTCTCTTCTGCTAGTAAGGATTTATGAGGCCAGAAAGCCAGAGCCAAACTGCTCTTCTGTTTCATTTTCTCCATTTCTTGTCCTTGTTTGCTTTCTTTTCGATTTTTTGCTCCCTGTGCAGAACGCGCTTTCCCCTGCCTGACTGCGTCCCCCTTCAGGGCAAGGCTCGGGCACATCCCCAGACGCTCGGCTCCCCTAACACAGCACCATGCCTTGTCAAAGCCCATGCCTTGACTCCCGTGTCCTGGGATCGCAGCCTGAAACTGGTTGGGCGAAATACCAACCTTGGCGTGAGTTTGATGTGCAAAAACACCGGGATCTGACCTCTGTTCTCTCCTTTTCCCCTTCCTGTGGTTCCACAGTATCTCGCTTGTGTTGCCCCGGTCTGGGGAGCTTTCTGCTCTCCTCCGTCCCACTGAGCTCCATCCTCTCTTCGGATCTCACCTCCTGACCTCCTTTTTTTTTTTTTCCCCGGGAGTCGATTAGACAAAGGAGGTACGTTGTCATGTGGATGGTACATACAAATAAATTGCATTGTATTTTTTCTCTTTTACGGTTGATTTTAATCTTGTGTTTCAAAAGCATGCTAGTAGCAGTTGCAGATAAAAGAAATACAAAGTAGGATTGTTAAAGTGCCTGTTTGGGTCACGCATTTGTGAAAATGAATGTGTTGATACTGCTTGAACAGATAGGACAACCTGCGATACTCCGAAATTAAAAAGCGAGGAGAAACAAGGTGGAAACGCGATGGTGGGGGAGAAACTTTCATCTCTTCCTTTCGAGATTGCTTACGTCAGTCGTAGGGTAGTAGGAGTAAAGGGGTTTGTGTGCTCAGCTATTAATTTCAGGACTGCTTATATTTAATTGACGTGAAACCAAGTGTGCTTGATTTAAAAGATATGTTGCACCGCTTCGGAAAATGAAGTTTAGGAAAACCAAGTCGAACTGTAAATAAAAATAAGTTTATAAAAATACTCTTATGGCTGCTGATAAATGATTTAGGATTATAACTTGCTGTTGCTTAAATAAACAATTGACTTTACAAACAACAGATAGTACAGAAACAGAAAGTTTTCAAAATAACCTTTATTTTTAAATGAGAGCTGAAGGAGAATCATAAAGCCTTGCATGGGGCTTCTTACATTTCACTTAGGCATTTGCATTCATGCTTTTGTCGGATAGACCTTCGCAGACTTCGTGCTCTCATACATGTTGCTTGAATTCTTGCCCCTGTTGCCCAATTTTCTGATAATGTACTGCACTCAGGAAGTACTTATATGTTCACTCTGGGAAAACATGGAAACGTTATTCCTCTGTTAGGTAATTTTGCTCTAGAAGTAATCTGCTGAAGGTGGTAGTGTATTATGTATCTGAACCACTTGGAATATTGTATATACAGGCTACTAAAGTCTTAAATTAAAATGTTCGTACTGCTATGTGTGAGTATAGATAGTTCTGTGTTTTCCAGAGAGCTGATGATGAGAAAAATGATAAATCATTAGTGCTAAGGAAGGTATGTCACATGAAGCTTGAAGGAGGAGGAGTACTAGGTAAAGGATGAGTCAGAAGCTGACAAAGTTCTTCAGAATTTGGTAATTAACAGAAGTGAAAGTAGGAGTCAGCAGGAGCTGGAATGACAAAGGTCTCTAACTTCTTTTAAGAATGCAGAAATCCAGGTGTTGTAATGTCGGGTCTGTATCCTGATAGAGGATTTGGTTTGTTATCCTGTGTGTGATAGGTAAATGCCAAGTATATCACAGAAAAGTATGAAATGTCCTTTGGAGGACCACTGTAAATATCTTACCCCCCCCCCCCCCCCCAAAAATGTGGTTTCCCATACCTCTCTCTGTAAGCCTTGTGTGCTGAATCATAAGGACTTAGAAATTTTCTTTTTATTAGAGCTTTGGCTAGTCTTACTAAATGTGTCAAATTATGTCCAAGTTTTTAACGAACTTTAGAGGTGCTTAGCAACACAGTTTCAGCATTTAGTGGTACACTTTTGGGATGGGGGAAAAAAGATGCATTTTTATACTGTCATATTTGGCAAATAAATGCCTGATTTATCTTTACCTTCTCTGTGCCTCTACCTATACAGCTTTTCTCTCCCCACCCACCCCCCTTTTTGTTTTTTTAAGTAAGCATGTAAGATGACCAGGTACTTGTGTCACGACTCTGGCCAGCGAATTCTGCCCTTGCGCGTCTAATTAGCTGCCCTGTTATATTGCCATATTATGTTGTATGGCATGTAACAGCCACCTATTGTTATTATTTTTTCCTGACCCTCTTATAAAGGGAAACCACAGTAATTGAAGGGGCCTCTGATTTTGTAGCCCTTTTGCCAGATGCATTTGTGTATGTTACTTCAGTATTCTCAAGCAATTTTTATTACGCTTCTCATGGCCAAATCTTGTTCTCCACAAGATTAGTAGGAAGTGTCCCCTTTATTTCTTTGGGGGCAGATTTTGCTACTGTGCATTTATAACTTCAAAGAAAGCAATAAAGAGCTGGTCCCCGTCGTTGGAGCAAAACACACTTGAGTGAAAGGTCAGAAAGAGGTAGCAATGCTAAGAAATGTCTCTGAATGTCAGAATTAATTAAAATATTACTTTATTTAAATTACTGATTTCATGGCATTATTCTAATTCATGGAGCCTTTTAAAGCCATGAGTTCTATTTGGAAATATTACCACTAAAAAGCACTGGGTGCCCAAAAGCTGTGGGTTTGGGAGTTTTTCTTACTATTTTTTTTAGGAGATGAGTAACTTGGGGTCTGTCTAGTTTACGAAAGCATAGATGTTAGGCATGAAGGAGAGATTGATTCAAGACCCTTTCCTTGCTGCTTTTTAATCTTCTGGAATGACTGTATATTCTTAACCTTATAAGTGAATGAAGTTGGAAACTCAGCTATCCCTTAAAAAAAAACAAAAAAAAAAAAAACCAACCCACAACTTTGATGCATTGGGTTTCAGAGAAAGACGCCACCGCCATCGCCTGCAGTGTGGTGGTAACCTAAGGGTCAGGAGAACTTGAACTGCAGCATTAGGTCTGTCGTTACGTCTATCAAGCTTTTCCTGTGAACCGGCGCTCCCTGCACCGCTGACTCGGGCTCGCAACGCTGCTGCCGCCGCCGCCGAGTTTTCAGAGCAGCTCCTTCCTGGGGTGTTTGGCACGAAAGAGAAGAGAAATACGTATCGTGCGCTGGTTTCGCCTCCTCCGGTCGGAAGGAGCTTTTACCTTCCCATTTCGCTTGCTGCCGAGAACTTCACCTGAGCTATAGTGGTGGGAAGTAGTGCGATTTAAAGAGAAATATGTTTTGGCATGCCATGTTTATCTTACGATAGGAGTTGTTAAGTGTCTAGCATGCAGCTTGTTTTTGCTACAGACTAAAAAACTCGATGCAACATTTCAGATTTTATTTGATCCAGCACACACATTTTGGTGCTCAATGTTCAAATCAGTAACAGCAAAATCCAACTTTCCATAAGTAACTACTAGCTCTTAGCCTCCTTTTTCAGATTGTGGTATTCCATACCGCTTTAAAATATGGTCTAATCTTTGTAGGAGTGGCTCTGTTGTAAGCGTTCATATACTAAGCATGTGCCTCATTCAAAAGCTAGTTTAAAAACTTATCTGGTAGCTGACCTGGAGGACAGACAGGTTGCCTTTTGAAGAATTTCCCCCAGTATTGTTATTTGGGTTAAACTTGGCTTAAAACTTAGTACTTTCCAAATTAGACAAGAATACCAATTAAAAAAATAAGAGTTTCGTGAAATAGTAGCTTCTGGTTTTGAGCATTACAAACCCAAGGAGCCGTTTACACTTTGGATTTTACAGTTGTGATGATGCACAAGATGATTCAACCAGACTGAACCTCCAATCAGTTTAATGTATTCAGGGGTTTCTTTTTTTAAGCCAGAGGAATCACTATAACATTTATTTCAACCTTCAGTATAATAGGTAATAGATTTCTCATTGGCTTGCGTTGTATGGAGTCTGGGATGTTTGGAATTTTAAATCTTATTTTCCCCTCTAATATTGCCTGTGTGCACCTCTTGCAGCAGACAAATGTTTTCACTGGCAGGGCAGGCTAAGGAGCACTTACTGATAAGGAAAAGTGACAATGAACTTCAAAAGAAACAACAAAAAAAAAAAAAAACCCAAACCTAAAACACACAGTGTTTGAAAGCCTGACCTCTGCTAACTTGACCCTCTGTTTCAGGGCATTTTGTCTGTATTGGACGCGAAGGGGTGGCTGCGGGTCTGCAGCGACACAGCAAGTGAGCACCGAACCCCATAACTGAAAACTCAGTGATTGAGACTTCATTATTGGAATATCTTCATTATAGTTTTTATTATTTTGTTCCTTTTGATTTTTTAAACTTCTAGATGTGCTTAAAGCACATTACATTCATAACCGTGTGAACTAGAAAGTGTTTACAGTGAAAGCCAGGTCCACTCATGCAGTCTCATGGACCTGCACATAAAGTCCAGAGAGAAACGCAAAATACCTCTTTTTTAAAAAAATAAAAAGTGGTCAAATTTAGAAAACTTCTAATATGCTTTTTTCCTCTCTGTTATTTCCCTTAGCTTCTTGGATTAGGAAATTTAGTCGGGAGAACTATATACGGTTTGTATTTTTAATACTCTCCCAGACCATTCATGCCCTTCCAGGGATTTCTCAGGAGTTACAAGGGGACACCCCCCCAGCATGAACAAAGCGTTTGGTTATTTTGGGAGAAATTTCTCGTTCCCAACAGTTGGAGCAGGAGCAAGACGTGGGCTTTCTTGCTCTTGCTGCCTTTTTTCTTGGCAAGGCGGGGAAGGACCAAGAAGGAGGGGGAGAGGGAGTACCTGGTAGCTCTGAGGTGGTGGAAGCAGGGGATGGAGATGCACGATATCGTTAGGACCGTAGGGAGGCGTTTGGATCTCAGCAGGAGATGCTGAACGACAGCACCGGTCCAGTTACTTCTTCTGCCTCACTTGCATGAGAGTGCCTTACGCAACAGTTTGTTTAAACGAAAAGAAGAGAAACATTTTTGTAAAATGGGGAGAAGAGGTAGCACAGTGTAGCGGGACATCATAATAGAAATTGTCTTTTAAGTGTAGTAGATAAAGGAAGTGCTGGGGGTGCAGGTAGCCTAATCTGGAGATCTCGGTGAAATGCCAGTTGTGTTTGGTTTTGTGTTTGTGTGTATGTTCCCTGCATTGTTAGATGCTTCTGTGTCTGAAGGAGTGCTAGCTGCTGCAGGAGCTTCAGAGAGGTATGAAAAACATTCCTTCTAAAAATACTGGGAAGCTCCCTCCACCCCCATTGTTTATTGGAAACTTTTCCCCCCTCTTAAGATATTTGATTATGGTGTAATGCAGCTAATTTAAGCATCTGTTTATCACTGCCTGGCTAGACTGAATGTGAAATTTCAATTGAATTACCTCCCAAGAGAGCTTTGAGCTCTGAGGGTAAAACAAATCATTTTCTCTCCGTTCCCCTGGGACTGTCAATAAAAAGAATTCATCTAAATAGTTTACATGCGTTTTGAAATGTTGCATCTACTAGACTTGGTTTTGTTGTTAGTGGAAAATTGCCAATGTGAGTAGAATATCAGCTTTAACTCGACTATGGCAGTGTTATAGCATGGTAGTACAGTGTCTGGAAAGGCTACAGCTGTGAAAGCATTTGCATTTAAGTAATTCATATTTGATCAATAAATGTGCGTGCTTTATTTTAGAACAGAAGATAGCGTATAAACCTGAGCTTACTGCAACCTCAGGCATAAGATGCCACCACCCCAGTAGATTCTCCAGCTCTTACAGTTGGTGTGTTACAGTAAGGTGAATTATTGCTGCAGGCTGCTGGTGGGACTCTGTGAGCCCCTCATCACCACCGCAGCTTTGTCTGCTCCTAAATATTTGTGTGTGCACACGTTATTAAAAATATTTCCGCTTCCACAAGAAACAGTAGATTTTCTCTTTTATTTGTCATCATGTCAACAAAGATCTGGGAGAGGGCAGAGTACAGGTTTTTCTTGCTCTGCAAGAAAACTAGTTACTAGGTTTACATCTTCTCTGTCATTTTGGTAGTGTGAAGAGAGGAGATTTTTCCTTCTAGTTTGCCTTACTTAGATTTGAAGTGAAACCTGCTGCCATCCACATGCAGAACACCTGCAGATCTGATTTGTAGGTGCTTTTACCCCAGACTGGGCTTCTCTGCTGGGGGTCAGGTGCTGTCTTCACTCGAACTGGGACATGTGGATGTGTCCATGACCTGCAGGCAGCAATCCACGTACTGGTGATGTCCCAGTGTCTCCCCGCTGCTCTCCCTAGAGGACAAGCAAGTTCTCCTCCAGCTGAGTTTGCTGACTGGGAAAGAGCCCTAGACTATCTCAATATAAATAACTGGGCTACATTTCCAGATGCAAGCGAGGACAAAAAGATCAGGTTTCCTTATGGGAAAATCCATGCTAACTTCTGTGCCCGTCACCTGAGTCTCACCAGTGGAACACCACTGTACCCTTCAGCTCGGACCTTTGGGCTTGGAGCTGCAGAGTACAGGCTGAGGGTAATTTCATTCAAGCAGGAAAACCACAGTCCCAAGAGTAATAAAATTGAAAGGCGTCATGACAGTGTGAATGCTTGTACCCCAGCTATTGTACCCCAAACCAGCGTGCAGGTAACCTAGACAGCGAGCAGACCGCAGGGAGGTGGATGGCAGAATTTGTTTTGCTAACACCTCTCCTGTTGCCAACAATTCCAGCTGAGAGTTAGAAGAAGGTCCAGCTAGCGGTAGCAAGATGCTTCATCAGCGAACACCTTTACACCAGTTTCCCTTTTATGATGTGGATAGTTCAAATTTGCTCTCGTACAGGTATTCAAGCAGTGAAGAAAAACTTCTTTAAAGATCTTCTAGTAGTGGTAGCAGTAAGAAGATCGGAGGTACCCATGCAGAGCGAATGCCTGTTGATTATTTTGGAGTGGAGACGTGTTCAGACCTGCAGGAGCTAGCCCAGGTTAGCAGCTAAACTCATGTCATTGCCCTGTTAATCTTTTGGTCTCCTGTCCTGGTTCTATTTTTATTGATTATAAAAACCATCTCATTATGTTAAGTGGGATCATTTTAGATGGCATAGCAGTTGGGATGACAAAAATCAGAGTCCAAAAACTGCGCAAACTTTTGAATAAAACAGATGAAAGCTTGTAAGAAATTTTAAGAGTTCACTTGTTCAGGAGTTTGCTGTTTCTGCAGTCATTCTGATAGTTGGTCATGTTTAATGGCAAAGTCTAAGGAAGTAAAATGTCATGTACATAGCCAGTATATTTTCATGACAGCTATCATCATAGGGAGGGTTTGAAGAGAGGGTCACGATATTGCTTGTTTACTTGTCAATATTTTCTTTAGTATAGGGGATTGACTGTATAAAGTACTTGTTTGCAGAAGCAGTAAAAGTTATTCACAGATTGCAACAGTCTAGGAATGATTAAGGTTTTAAATTATGTCAATATTCATCATGAGCAGCAAAGACGTAATCATGGTAAAGACCATTCTGGCTTTTTATTCCAAAACAGTAGTAGACCAGAAGTCTGTGGGTACGTTGAAGCTTTGGCCCATGTTGTGAGATGGTAATAGTCCATATTTCCTTTCTGGCTCTAAATACGGAACTGTTTTGACAGTTTAAGTATACTTTAAAATGATTAATCCTGACAGAGTTGATAGTAACCTAAGAAAAATTTTTTTAAACCCCAAAACTGCATTTTATCATAATGAGTAGCTCACACTGTCAACAGCAAAGTCCCGTTACTGTGTGTAAATGGGGTTTAGAGACTATCACGATAAGAAAGGACAGGTCTTGTAATTTTAAAGTACATGACAAGAAGTAGAGTTAGCCCCTTCTCCAGAGCCATCCATAGTCTTCCAGTGTGCCCCCAGCCCAAGGTGCTTCACCTGTGCCTCTCTCACCTTGCTTGTAAAACAACATTAGGAACAAATTTATTTTTGAGATCCTTGAACCAAAGTGGTCTTTTAGGAGAGATGTGCAAAGATACCAGCCGCTTAAGATAAAATAGATACAAGAGTTTGTGTAAAGTTAAAAGCAAGCAGCTACATGGGAATAGTCTTGGAGTGTTTCCAAATACAAATGAGTCCTGTGTCACAAAAAGTCAGAAGTCTCCCTTGAGTGAAGATCATTACCCTCAGGGTGCATGTTGGTCACTCTTTAAAATTCTTATAAAAACAAAGAAATTAATTATCCAGTATAAAAATGGGGCATACGTCTCCTGGCAAACATTCAATTAACTTTTTAGTGCTTGCTACTTAATGTTGTGTTTGACCAGTCGAGCATTGAGAACGACTTTCCTTTGAAAGGGAGCTGGGGTGGAACGTGGCATTGCGCTGGAGCTTTGCTCCGGCGGCCAGTTGTGGCTGGTCATCAACATTTTTCCCATGATCGTTGAGTGTGGAGCTAGTTATATTTTACTTATGCATGTGAGATGTAATTTGCTTTGGGACAGGTTTTTTGTAGGCTGGATGATGTTTTATTGAGAATATAGTTTAGCTAGTTTTGCAATCATAGACTGGATTGCAGTGGTAGAGCATGAACTACCAATTAAAAGTGACTGTATAATACTTCTAATTCCCATGACTAATGGGCTGAAAATATGGAGCTCTTTGACCTGGATCCAATCCAAGCTAAAGATGAATTATGTCACATAGATCACATTTTGTACTGTTAAAATGGCAAACGGTGCAAGTGTAAACCCCAAAATTTAAGAAATATTGACTTCCAAAGGATGAGGTGACATGATGATGAATATATTTTGAGAGTAATGCATGAAAAATGCTTGAAGAACTATTTTTTTTAACTTCTACCTATTTGTGTACCCATCGATACCATTTATAATCTCCTTTCACCATTAATCTCCTGCTGCTTTGCTAATAAATGATTGTGTACTGAAACAATTGGAAGGGAAAGATTCTCTGGGTTTTTTTTTATTGAGTGCCCCATGTCCTTTAGATTGGCAGTATAAATCTCATTGTCACAAGATACATCTTTTTTTTTTTTTTTTAAGTGTACCCTGTATGTAGAGATTCTCAAATTGATCTTTGATCATCATATATGTTTTATATTTTTTTTCTTAAAAGGATTGCTTATACTGTTAAATTTGGTGTTAAATCCGGTAATCTAAATAGCCAAGTTTTGTTGTTCTTGTAGCAGAACAAAATTAAATATCTGTGGGTTACACTTAAGGCTGGTTGGACTGCTAAAAGCTGTATAAATATGCAAGGCGCCAGAGCTTATGTGAAGGAAAGTGCTCTGCTCGTCAAACGAGGGAGTGATTACGTGGCAGGGCAGTAGGAGTTCTCTTGGAAACAGGGGAAATTATCAGCGTACCAGGACAGAATGCAAAGGTCGATCTGCTGAATACAAATAAAGTATTGAGCACCAGGTTCTGCCTCATGGAGCTGGCGCTTTTGGAACCACTGTGATAAATGCACTGATAAATTCGAGGGAATGAGTGCTATTGCAAAAGCCTGATGAAGGCTAGAAAGTGTCCAGCTAGTAGGAATTGCATTGCTTGGTCAGGCACAATGAAATTAAATAGAATTTGCTTTAGTGAAATTGCATCGAGGATGATTAAAGGTGCTGCTGGGAGAAGGTGGTGATCACCTTTCACTGAAGCCACTTCAGTGACTCCGTCGCTTACTCCTTACGTCCGTTTTGTTTTTTTCTCCTTCGCTCATTTCCTCGAACTTCAAGGCTCCTCTCCCTCTCCTGTTCCCTTCCACCGTCGCGTTGTGCCCCTGCCCCGAGCCTGGAGGTGACACCAAGGCAGCTTCAAAGAGCAGGGAGCTCGTCAGCACCGTTCCTTGGGATCGTGAGAGTTTGCCCAAACGCACCAGGTCCTGCGCTTGCCCCTTACCGTCACACAGCGTTCTGCGTTCCCCTGTTCTTTGATAATTGCGTTTTGGGTCAAGATTTGGCCTTTTAGCTTTGCTGTCAACAGCTCCAAAAAGCTGATCCGCGTAACGCAGCACCTTCTTACCTAGGTGAGCCCGAGACGTGCAGGTTGGAGCTGCTCTCCGCTCCATCCACAGCCCCGCTGTTGGGATCTGCGGTCGGGATTCGAGTCTGTAGCTCGTTTCCAGCTGAGTCACCGAGCGGTCTCTGATCCCTAGCTGCTAAAACCACCTCTGGTGCGGTATCGCGTGCTTCTCGCCTCTGGGGCTAAACTGCTCTTTGGATGTTTTCTTGATGCAGAAGTCTGCAGAATAGTCCAAGTCAAACTCCTGTTGGTTTTGCTTCAATATTTTTGCATTTTGCGTTACTTTTTAGGGGCCTTTGGCCTCATGGGTGTCGAACAATGGATTGTAAGAGAATTCACGTCTTTCCAGTTGTTTCGCTTCCCTAAAATATGATGGCAGAGCAGCGCCCAGCAGCCACAGCTCCGCTGTGTTTGCGGGGGAACTGCGATACCACGAATGTGAAGTTTGAGTGACTTGAACTGGGTTTTGCCCCAGATGGGCTGACAGTGTAACCAGTCTTTTAAGGTAAAACAAAACACACATGCACACAGAAATGCATACGTATATAACTACGCATGACATCCATATGTTACCAAGATGAGACGGTATCTCTTTGACTTTTTTGTTTCCGTTTTGATATTTAAATGGTCCTCTGGCAATGGGGCTGGAGTTACATACTCTAAATAAAGACACCTTCGAACTCATATAAGACGACCTTGGCACTGTAAGTGGAGCCTATTTCCTCACTGTATGTGTTTTCCTAAACAGTTTGACGTTGTATCTCTTCTGCTGCTGGTTATTGCTAGACTAAGAAGTGTAAGGAATATTTTTCATGATTACAGTTGTTGGAGCAGTGCATGCAGAGCTATATTCGGTCATTTATTCCCTCTTCATTTTTGTAACAATTGTAGCATGAACTAATTATTTTCTCAGCTTGAGATGTATGGGAGTTGCGTTTGATAACAGTTTACTTTACAGACTCTTTTTTGAAGGAGTGACCTAAGCATGGACGTGGGGTCTTCTGCTCTGTTCCCTTCAAAGGCGTAGGGAAGATCAGGGGCTTTGCCGGGGGGGAGAAGAGCTCAGGCAGTAGATTGGTACGCCGCCTTCATCCATGTATGAATATCCAGGTGAAAAGTTAATGCTGCCACTAACGGGATTATCTTCTGCTCCATGCTGGCATGTCCCTTGCATTGCCCAGACAGCAGCAGGGGTAGCCAAATGGAGCCGCGTGGCTGTGAGGAGGTAGGGAGAGAGAAAAGCAGAGATGTTTCAGCAAAGAAATCAGCACGCTGTTGGGTTTAAACCGTTTCTCTTTGCTTATCCCGGGAATCGGAGCCACCAAAATGCTATCTTCTTCCTGCCGTTGACTCCCTTCCAAAGGATTTGCTGTTGGCCGGTACGAAGGAACCTCACGTACACCGCGGAGCTTGAAATTTGCACCAAAATGAAGCTGTATTAATAATAATAATAAAAGAGTTCCAGTTTCCTACAGATTTAAATTGGCTCAGTAAATTTGACACAACGTTTAGCTTCTGAGGTGATAATGCATCAAATTACACTGTGTGGTTATTTTTCATGGCATGTCAGTAAAATAGAAACTAATATTCTATATTGGTATTTCAGAAGATGTTTCTTCAGAGGGGTAAGCTTTCAATGAGGATTTAAAGACTGTTAATGTAAATGTGACCATTCTGTGTATTTTTCAATTCAAGCAGCCTACTTCTATTATGGAGAGAATGTTAACAACTTCATATTTTGGTTTAGAGTTATAGATGGTAGAGTTTTAGAACATAAACAGATGCTCTGTATGGCAAAAAATATTTGAAATAGCCCTTGAAAGAGTTCATTATCTTCATACTTCCATAACTTCATTAGTTCCCTAACTTGCTTATTGCTGGGTGCTTCGTGTGCACACAAAGGGGCAGTTTTTGCCCTGAAAAGCTCAGTCTTGGGGCATCAGATGTAGCATTTGATAATGCAGGAAGCAATAAACGGTGACCAATTCTGTACAGTTTTAACTGTAACGGATGGTTAAAAAAATTCGCAAGCTATTCTTTAACAGAAGATGAGGTTCTCAGTCGCACTAATACTTTTCTTGAAAGGGATTTTGCTTTCTGTAGAAAACTACCTTTTTGTGGTAAACCAGAAAAGTTTTTTTTTTCTTGTAGGGAAGAGTTCTTTGCAGGAAACCATTTTCTGACCAGCTTTAAAATACAGAGATTGCAAAGACCCCTTACAGTTTTTTCTCATCACTCCTAAGGAAACTAAATGCTAAACTATCAACATTATGTAAGGTTTACTGAAAGCAGTAAAGGTCCTTGCTTTTTTATCCTTTTCCTATGCTCCAGAAGAGGAAGAAAAGAAAATAAAATATAAATACCAGGGTATTTTTGCCCCCAGAGTTGTTATTGAGAGCTTTAGCTGCTTCAGTGCTTTCCTGTCTTCTCTCCTCTGAAACTGTGCTTATTGGTCCCGCTTACAGCAGCCTGCATGGTGATGGCAGCAGCCTAAAAATTTAAAAATGTGTGGGACGAGAAGAGGGAGAACAGGAGGAGGTTACGTTGGCTTTTTCCTGGAAAATGTGACATTTTCACCAAACGTTGATACAGCAAAAGCTCCTCAAGGGAGAAACCAGAGTTTCGATTTGGAAATGCTGCTGTAACACTGCATGGAAGTTGTCGCTGGGTTGACTTTTGTCCCTTCTCTTCCTGGTCTGGGTTCCCTGGGTGGACTTCAGTTTCTTCGTCCGAATGACTGTGTCTTTTCATTGAGCTGTGCTGGTAAACCAGAGAAAACAGTCTGGTTGGAAAGCTGCGTGTATAGAGAGCAGCAAAGAGGGGGGAAAAAAGAGGCACTGAACTGCGGTGCCTGTGAGATACAGGGATGGTGGCTCTAGAAGGCTATATTGGGTTTTCATCTTCTAATCAAAAACCAACCTCGTGCTTGCTAGTAGCACTTAGTGTTTGCTGAATTGTGTGCTTGCCCACTAAGCTTCCTTTACCATACGTGCAACATCAGCATTTGTTGGTGTTAAAGCAAAACAATGTCAGAAGGTACTTCATTAATATAATGATGGGTCTCTTTGGATCACCCTATAAATATTTGTCGCTTCAATACCAGGTATCGTTCATCATCTTTGTTGCTGCAATACCAGGAATCATTCCCAGACCCTGCTGCAGCAGCTTAGGTCAATTTGTGTAGCAAATCAGTGGCCAGACTAGTATTGGCACATAAGATTTCTTGATTCCTGGCCTCTTACCTGACCTTAAAGAGCAGGCTAATAATTTTGAAATAATTGGTGGCTTTTAGGGTTTTTAATGAAAAAAATAATATTTGTGTATTTTTTCATTTTGGCAGTCATCTGTTCAGAGGTCTCAGCCCAAACAAGCAAAATCGGAGTTATGATAGATGAATAAACAACTTTGTTGATGTTCTCAGTTATTGGTAGTTGCTATAGCAATAGGCTGCCACAGATTCCCGTATAATGGTTCTGGTACGTGGCTGCTCACCACATCAGTCAGATCGGAGGTGCATCCTCCTTGGTAATGGAGATGGTAAAAATATCTTAGCTATGCATAAACCATAAAATTGGGTTTTCATGGTACTTAGAACGGTAAAAGTTGTATGTCCGTGTGTTTGGGGTTTTTTTCTGTAGCAGTACAAAGCATGAATCAATTCCCAGAAGTTTGTCCAGTGGGGTAACTCCAAGTGAAGTATTTTTTTGTTACAGCATCCCTGTGCTTGGTCTGGCTAGTGCCAAAGTAACGCAGCTGTGTAACTGTGGTGGAGGGATCCCGTTTCGCAATATGTTTTTAAGACCTTAAAACTTTATTTGAAGGGCAGGAGCAGAACTCTTGGAATGTGCTTCCTTATTCTTAACCTCAAAGTCTCAACTCCATGAGCAGTTTGATGGCATGGGATGGTTTCTTCTTTCTGGCTCTATACAGTGGCTTTTCCCAGGTTCTAGCAAGTTTTTCACTAATTCTAAATTGTGTATTTGCAGGCTGCTCGTGGTGCGTATTTCCCTCCTCACCAAATGATAGCTTTTCACGTAGCAAGGTGTAGCCCTCCGGATCTTCACCTCCAGTGTCATGGGAGCGTGTTTTTTGGAGCGCTCAATGCATCAAAATTTGACCCAGCTGTGTTTATTTCAGTGTGTGGTCTTGTACACGGGTAAGGACATACAGACGTAACCAGTGCCTTCATTCGAATCTCATGTTGCTCGTTCAAATGAACTGTGCCGTGTCTGAACGGCTGATCGATAGCAGGTCGGTCCCTTCCTTAGACAGGAGGAAATCCAAAGGAAAAATTGATTATTAACACGATGCAGTAGAAATACAAGGACAGAAAAGGCAGGAAATCAGGCTTGGGGTTTTGGTAGCTGTTTTAATTCGGCTACGTAGTCCATAAAATGTCTACAAATTAAATTATGTGCTTTGGTTGTAACATGAATATGGATTTTGGTATACCAAACTCTGCATGCATGGGAAATCTGGGTTTGGCCCTGGAAGAGCTGCGCACAGAGCACAAAACACTTGGGATGGATAGATGGGGATATGCTGCCGGTACAGGAGAGTTTATGTCGAAATATATACTCAAAAATAAACCCAGAACACAGTCGTTTCAGCTACAAAGTGTATTTTCAGGCCTTCATATGGTTGCTTGACTATAATCTCATTAACTTTTTTTTTTAATTGAATATGAAGGCAGACTTAAGCTCTGAAATTTAGGCCTAAATATTGGGGTTTTTTTAAATCAAATCAAAATTGCTTCTGTTGAGGGATTTGGTTCAGGATCCACTTTAAACATGTATGGGCATATTCACACTGGCTAATACAGGCTAACACAGATATGTAAGTTATTTGACAAGTGATTACAAATAGGAATCAAAGATCCCTATAAAGCCATTGAACAGACAGACACCTCCAGGAAGATGATTCAAAATGCTGGGTATCTAAACTGGATGTCTAAACAAAATTATATAAATAGCTCAGATTCTCCCCTGTTTTCTTCCCCACCGTGTTCTTCCAACAGAGACTTGTACTAATCCATTAGCAAAAAAAAGGCTGTTTCCCACTTTGTTTCACAGATTGTTTTGGCTTTAAACACAACCCAATCTACAAAAATGCAATGATTTAAGTTTTCATTTTTAATGTAGCTCGTCATTGCTAAATTGAAGAACCCGGGATTAAAAAAAGCACGTAATGTGAATTAAATGTGGTGGTGGACAGTGAGTGTTTTTGTTACAGCAATAGTATCACAGGTTCATTTCCTTTGTATATCTTACTTCAGTTTTGCAAACTAGGATGGGGGTTTTCGAGCTTTTTCTGTATACTTTTCCAGGGGCTTTTGTTTCCAAAGATGTAAATTGAAAGGGATGACATTTCCACGCAAAGAGAAGAAATGTTTATTTTAAGAACACACAAGTACCCAGTTACAATATAACTTGTTGAATCGTTGATGCCAGACTGGCCTTGCTTGGAAGATGAATGTGAATTCGAAAAGGACCCTGTCAAAGTAATCGGACTTTACAGCTTACTCCTATTAGCCAAATCTTTGCTTCACGCTCCTCTGCCTTTCAAGCATGCAGTAGCAACTTTTAAGAAGAAAAAGTTTGCAGCCTTGGTGCATGTGGTGAGGTATTTTCATGGTTTAGGTACAGTTCGCAAGCATGGACCAAGCCTTCCCCTCTGCCCCCTCCCTAAAAGAAGGAAACATGCACCCATAAAACTCGATACAAGCGAAGAGAAGCGAAATGAGCAAAACCTCAGACGAGTTTTGGTTAGAGGGTTGTCGGGTTGGTTTTTTTTTCCCTATGCTGATGTTGCTGATTTATAGACGGAGCAGCCTGTGGCTGCGGCAATAATGTGCCGAGCTCCCGGCCGGGCTCGCTGGTGAGGACGGAGGTGCTGTCCCTGGGCACGGCAGAGATCGATGCCGACTCGATCACGCTTTCAGCTTGCGTGGAAGTGGCAACTGGTTGTTTAAAACAGGCTACCACCTTTTCGTCATGCCTCCTTTCACTGCCAAAGTTGTACGGGTGCAGGGAGTGAGAATATCCTCCTGCCACCTTTCCGGAGGCATTTTTATACCTGTACTTCACTGTAAATCGGAAGAGCAGTAAAACAAGGGAAGGGGACAGCGTAAGGATCAGCTGAGCTACAGCAGCCTCTTCCTGAGGGTGCTTAACCTTGCATATATTATTTTCTTTTTGTCTAACTGTTGCATATGTATCCGCAGAAATGTGCTGTTAGAAAAATTAGAAGTGGGAATTAAATACTGTGCTACAGGGTGATAGGGCAAAGCTGAGCATTTCTTGTGTAACTTTGCAGAAATGTCCTGCTTTCCACTGATCTTTTATTCAGCATTTAGAGATGTAAGATTTGCAGTCCTTTTTCTGGCATATTTTTTAATACCGGTATGCTTCTCGCACTCTACTTTCCTGTTCGGATTTCTATATTTCTAAATGTGATGTGTATGGACGAGGGTTCATAAATATATATGTTCCTTGACGGTTTCAGTTCATGCATGCGTATATGAATATATATCCCTCGATGGGGTTTCAGTTCTGCTGCAGACGCGATGGATTTCTCCCTCTTTATCAGTGGCACCATTAGTAGAGATAGAAATGGAAACTTTTTCAACTAAAACCAGCTGGGATATCATTGATCAAGATACAGTCTAACCCAGGAAAATGGGGTGTAAGTAGTAATTGGAGCTATAATGCAGTTGAAATTATGTTTTTCTTGCTGTTTGTTTTTAGGATATTTCATGACCCATTCATTCATTCATTCATTCATTCTTGCTCTTTTCCCTTAAAAATATAAATTTTTCAAAGATAAAGATAAAGAGGGTTTTAGGGCTGCTGAAATAACAGATAGAAAGGTTATAATTTTGTTCTTTCAGAAAATATTTAATAATATATTAGAAGTTTATAGAAGGGGAAATACAATTCTCTGAGGAATTTTCAAATCAGTGACATCTTTTTCCTTTAATGTGTTATACTTAACATTGCGGTTTAAAAGTATGGAATGAGACTTCATAGGTTCATGGGTTGTTTTTTTTTTAAAAAAAAAAAAGCAACAACAAAAAACCAAACCTTCCCCAGACACTGGATTTACATTTTAAAAAGAAAACACGTTACAAAGACCCTGCCGTTGACTGTACAGAAATGAGCATTTGATGATGAGTTTCAAAGGAAACAGATTAAGTGGTTAGCAAGTACTGTGGCATTTGGCACGTGTGCAGATTCAAGCAGTAAGTCAAAAAGACACAGATAAAATATTGTCAGGGAACTGGCTTTGTTGCATCTGTTTTGATGACAAAGATCTAATTTAGAAGTATTTTGACAAATTAGAAATGCAGTTTACACCAGCAAGTATTTTTCCCGTAAATTTCAAGTGCCAGGCAGACAAAACGACTTGCCTTGACTATCTCCTTTTCAATACTTAATCTCCATAACTAAGTTCCAGAGTCAGCTCCGGAAACTAATTTACTTTCCTTTCTAAAACACATTTTAAAGACAAAAACTAAACTGTATTAAATATTTACATGTCATCAGTCACTGTGATTACCATAGTGTTTATATTCTGTTTGCAGAGAGTGAGGGAGGTGGTCATGCAACATCAAGAGGCAGTTGATATTTGGGAGACAACTTCTATCGTAGCGTGATCGCTGTGAGGATACTTTGAGGCAAGGAAACACTTTTTCCAATCAAATGCATTTTATTAGAAGATTCAATCATCGATCCTGCCTTGCAGTCCTCCTTTCGCAGTTGGCTGCATGGACATTATTAATTTTCACTACAGGTTAGCCCAGATATGGCTCAGATTTTACCGGTTTCTTCCCTCTGTAGTTCTTTCCATTCTCTCCCTCATCCTAAGTACTTCTTCGCAGCATATGCCAATCGTTTTTATACTCTTCTTTGTAGGAAGGTGATACTAAAAGAGTATTATAGCAGCCCCTATTAAATGTGGAGTCTGTGTGTATTGATTACATGGGATTAGTGATTGTAGATATGTATACACACAAAAATAGTTGTTATATATCTTTGGCCAGTTGACCTCACTGCTGATCAGTCTCCCTTTGGATTTCTAGTATTAACAGCTCCGTAAGAAATTCAGAAAATTGCTTTTTTATTAATTAGTTTTCTGGAAACGGAGGAGAAGTTCTCGCCTTTCTTACTCAATTTTTGAAAGATCCTCTGCAGTTCTTCCTCTATAACACACCAAAGCAGCATCCATTCCTAGAGCAGTGTTTAGGTTCTGTGTACCATGACAGTACATTATCCCAGTTATTCGGAAGGGGTATGGTGTACCAAATTTTAGCTTCTGTAGTTCATAATGTGTCTAACAATGTTGATGTACAAAAAAACTGTTTCCTTTTAAATGAACAAAAATTGTAACAATCCAAGAAGTGTTTCTGTCCATTAGAAGTTTGACAGTAACACCTTGGCTGTGAACAGCTAGAAGAAATTTTAAAAGGTCTGAGTCATTTTTATAAAGCTGAACTATAATCTTTATTTCTAAATACGTGCACACACACATACGCATCACAGTTGTGCTTCGGCTTCTAGCTTCACCCCCTGAAAATGCAATCATCTCAAATCGGGCCAGGAAAACGGTTATGCAGGTATTTTGTATATGCTCATTTTCAGACATAAATCATGCACGCAGTATCTTGGTTTTGTGCTGCGGGAATCCTGAAGCATCTGAAAAGTCACACCTGCATAAGGCTACATGAAGATGCAGTACAGCCATCTCTCGTGAAAGGTAACAGGTAGATGGTTCACAGCCTTTTGCCTAAAACTTTGTCCCCCCGCATGACAGCATGAAGGACTTTGTCTTACACACCCTAGTGTTGTGAGAATTGCAATAATAAATTTAACATCTGAGCAGAGTAAGAAAGCTTGTTTATTTTTGCCTTATTTGCAGTCCCTCCACTCCTACATAGATGCATCAAGCTCCACAGCAGTTATCTTAAAAGGATGAAAAGCAGGTTGGAAATCCCATTAGGATTCCGCACAAGGGTTTCTGAGCACTCCGCATCTGCAAAAAGATTGAATGTTTCATCCCATCCCTTAGGATTGGAGAGGTAGCACCGCTCCTTGCGGTACAGAGATGCTTGTACTGTGAGTTGCTGTTTTTTCCACCTACCCTGGCTGCGAAGTAGTGAGAGTTTTTGGCCACGGTACACACAGAGCCATGAGACCAGATAATTGGCATTTAAAAGTATTGCCAGGATCATGGAAAATTGTGTTTTATTTTCTCATCATTCAGGAGAGTTGTTTATTTAATTTTTTTGACGGTGGCAGTTATAATAAATGTGCTAGTGTTTCAAAAAGCATAATAACACATTGTTTTTATGGGGAAATAGAGCTCCAGAGGAAATGATGGTTTGATTTTGTGCATATTTTCTGCACTAAACATTTTTTGCATTCCTCTTTTTTTTTTTCCTTTTTTTTTTTTGGAATATTTTTCCTGCTTGGTTTAATGCAGCATAACCTCCTCTAAATTTAGTGGGAAGTGTAAACGTATGTAATGCTTTTTCTGTGGTTAGAAAATACATGTAGCATTAAGTTATTAAAGCTTGACTTTAAACTATGTCTTGGGCTAATGATTTTACAGTATAATTGCTTTAGTTAATTTGAAGGCAGGTATACATACAGCTTATTCCATTTTGGCACTATAAAGTTTGCCATTGGTATTATACCTCATTTTTTATATGATTTACATAATTTGTGAAACAGATTTAATATTTTGTGTGTGAGCTAATTAGTTTCTGGTTTAGAGCCTTCATTGTATGTTCACTGGGTTTTGAACACCTTTTACAGTAGCACAGAAGGTCATTGTTGGATCTAAATTCTTTGTAGAGCAATCAATCCTGTTTTAATAAAATAAGTTGCATAATTTTTAATGTAATTAATTTGGGTTACACGGAATTGTTTTCAGCTGTAAATTTGCTGAATTGGAAGAAATACGGTAGTGATGTGTTAATTACTGCGCTGTGCTCTTTCCCTTGTTACAGTATAGTTAGAGATTACTGGACTGTAGATGAGCACAATTTTACGTGCACCTCCAAGGAGCTCTTAAGGGGTGTCCAGCTTTTCCTGGTAGAGGGGGGAAAAAAAGAAAAGGAACGTTTCTGCATAATCTTTCTGCATAACTTGCAGAAGATTCAATGCTAATATGTCGCTAGCATTTCTTAGTAACTGCCAGCTGACAGCAATGCCAGCACTTGCCAAGCACTGAGCTCTTTGGCAGGTGGCAGCGAGGTTGGGTGGCTGAAATAAATGTCCCTTTTCCAGTTCCAGGGGCGCGCCGGAGAAATGGAGCCTCTCCGTGCACAATAAGCATCTTAGAGTCACGTCACACGCCAGCCCAAAAAAGTTCTTTTCCTCTGGTATGTGATTCCTACATGAGGGCACATGCTGGCTGTTTTCCTCTCCAAGGAATTGTTTTCTTGGCTGCCGCCATCCAGTGTTTAACAGTACTGTGCAGCTTTAACGGCTCCTGGCTTATTAGGAGTCTAAACAGTCTCCTGTATCCTTTGTGTCAAAATGAGTGAAAGCTTTGGAAATCATTTTGGGATTCATTGGGCAGGAAAAGGAGTTGCTCGAAAGAGTCAGACCCTGCAGAAAGGCTAACTTTGCAAGTTAAAAATGGACAGTAACAATTCCTTTCCAAAAGTTTTTTGCGTCCATTCCTTGTGCTAACTCAACCTCTTGACTTACTCAGATTATTTCTGTACACAGATTTTTTCTATTTTGGATTTTACTTGTCTGTTGCTACTTCTCTTACTACCTGTGTAGCTCACACATGTGTGCTCATGCTTTTTTTTCCTTAGTAGAATAGTTGCACTTAGCACAGAGATAAATTAAAGTTAATGAGAAAGAACCAGAACATGGTGCAGGTTATTTCCCTTCCCTCTGTTTGTGTGCTGTTAGGAACTGGTTCTGGGATTAAAAAAAAAAAAAAAAAAAAATGCAGTCGGCCACAATGCAAGTCCGTATCTCGTGGGACAGTTGCTGTAGGTTGTACCCTGTGTATAACCCTGGATCTGCTAAACGCATTTTGTGGTAGAAGCAAATATTAACAGTTGCCTTCGTGCTCTTTGCGAACATGCATCTGATTTCATTTAACAGCGTACATGAACAGTCTCTCACGCAGACACAGCCATAGATGTTTTCTGATTATTTCTAAGAACCTTGAACGAAGGCTCTGTTTTTCTGACATGTTTATATGTATACATAGCTACAAAAAAAAATTAAGACAAATAAAAAGCCGACTTTTTATTGTTGTATTTGCAGCCGTTCTTGCTCAGTGTAGAGTTGTTAGACCTTTGCAATACAATTATACCGGTGGAAGCCTTTAAGGCATTTATTTCCAAGTGGGAATACTGTTTCTCCTACTTTAAACAATTAGATGAAGTGTAATCTCACTTTCTTCCTGTGGAATGCCACACTTTTATTGCTATCATTTATCAGTTACAAGATGTAAATAAGACATAAGCTTAGGAGCCTGGCTCAAATAAAACCAGATTGTATTGATTCTTGTGTGGTACAGAATGAAATGGAAAATCATCTGACATCCACTCAGTGTTCATCGAAGCAATTTTTAAAGAATAAAGGCTGAATACATACAATATAAATTCCTTATCTTGTTTACTTGATATACGCATGCAGTTCGAAAGTGAGAAACCTGATAAAAATCGTAGCTAATTGTGCGAGATAGCGCCTAGTATTTTCATTATAGGTGTAAAACGTGAGATGTCGTGGCTTAGTCTAAAAGTAGCTTCAAAGTATGCAGAAACTTTGGAGATGTGCTGACAATTTATTGATGGACGCCTAAAGACAGGGTGAAAAAAAAACCAAACACAAAACTTTCGCATCACTGACAACAAATGAAACGGAGTGAAAAACTGAGGTTTTGTCCATGCAGCAAGTTAATGATTTTCTTTTTTAAAAAAAAAAAAAACAAACAAAACCTTCCCCATCCCCCTGCACTGCCAGGGAGACAAGACGGCTGCTGATTTCTTAAAGCCTTAAAGTTAGCTGACCTCCTAGCTGAACCCGACTTTAATGTAAACATTTTCTTGAGATGGTTCGTAGCAGGGCCAGCAAATCTGGAGAATATTAGTGGCGCTGTGTTTGCGGGAAGCAGGAATCCCTTGGTAATTCTCGGGAGCTCTTTTCCAGGCCAAGGCAGCCTGAGACGGAGTTGTGTTTTCAGTTTTGCAGGGTTCGTTGGTAATGCCCTGTGTATCTTTTTAAAATAT
The DNA here is from genome assembly GCF_947461875.1 of Haliaeetus albicilla. Taxonomy (NCBI): domain Eukaryota; kingdom Metazoa; phylum Chordata; class Aves; order Accipitriformes; family Accipitridae; genus Haliaeetus; species Haliaeetus albicilla. The sequence goes on from NC_091496.1 coordinate 5,121,915, forward strand.
AATTAGTAAAACACATAATTAGTTTTTGCTTTGAAGTCGAGTTTTTCTTACTTGCTTTTGCTCCGTTAAAACTCTTTATCTTCCCCCACCATAGGTAAATAATATGATAGCATAATATTCGTGTTGCTTTAGTCGACGACGTTTTGGCGTTGGTATACGAACCTAAACAGAAGAGAGAAATTAGAGCAGGGCTTCCTCAAGATCACCTCTCTTTGCAAGAATATTAAGTTCCTGTAATGCTCCACGCTTAAGTGAAATGCGCGGTTGCTGACTCGACCACAGTATTTTGAAGAAAAGTTTTATATTTCTTTGGGTGTTTGTTGGCACTTTCAGCATCTTCTTGTGTGCCCATTCTATACAGTATGAATTGGTTACAACATCTGCGTGGTGCGTGATCATGTCAGGTATTTTGCAGGCAGAAACTCGGGGCTGAATTTCTAAATTTTTCTTACCTGCATGCCTTTTTTTTTCCTAAGATATATTGTGTTTAATGTAAGCTTGAGCAATTGTTGAAATGACATGCTGAAATGGGATATAACACTTAGCACTTAATTCTTGCTTTTCAGCTTCAAAGCACTTTTCACACATTTATCGATCTCCCCAACATCCCAGTCTGCCCAGTACTTGCTGCAATACAGCAGCATGCCTGGACTGGGTGCACTGGTGGGCAAGAGTCTGATGGACGTCAGTCACTTGTACTTATTACACCCTAGCACATGCTCTGTGTGGTATTACACCAACTATAAAAATCTTAATTTTACTTGCACAAAAAAGCATGTTTACCCATAAGAAACCTGTGCCTGTTGCAGGCAGTTGATTGCTGTCACTGCATGTTGCATGTTACACTGTACTCCAAAAATTGGACTTAATCTGTTTACCCATTAGGTGAAAAACCTTGATAGAATAGACAGATTGATGGAAAGAAACCGTGTGTGTAGTTGATATATTTTTTTTTCTGTGAAAAAAAATACAGCAAAATTGCCTTTTTGATTCAGAAGGAAACCTTACAATTTTTCTATTATAGAATGTCAGAAATCCAGTTTTCACTTTCAGCACAGGGCAGCAGAGATGGAAAACTCCCTTTAGATCTTTCATTTAAATTATTGAGCAAACTTGCAGAAAGGAGGGGCAGGGAAAAAAGCTAAAGACTGATGTTTTCGGCTTATATTTTTTTATTTTAATTTCAGCAGTATGTACCGTTGCTGTCTTGAGCAAAACTGCCATGAACAGCACAAAACCGGTGCTTTTGCAGAGTTAGAGCAGAACCCAGGCAGAACATTACCAACATGTGCTGGTTTTCCAAGATGAGTTGCATCAATTAATTGTTCTTCTCTTGCCCTTCTACCCCAGCTTTCTGTAGTCATTGACTGTGCCACGCATTTTCTGGAGCAAGGTTTCACTTCGTTTATCTTTTCTGTAGGTTGTAAGGTGCTTTGAACACTCTGGACGCTAGTTGGAGCATGTGTGACTTCCTGAAATATAAATAATAATGTAAAGGGTTTATGTTATTACATAATAATTTGATTGACATTTCTCAAAGTTGGGGGGGGGTCAGGTTTTGATCGCATACATGTTTAATTGGTGTTAAAATTGGCTGTTGTGTATGTTCATTGTCATGGCTTGTTTTAATACCTCATGTTTGCAGTTGTCCTAGTTTTACCATCTTGAAAGATGGTTTCTATTTAGTTCCCTTAATGTTTTCCACAGTTTGTTTTAAAACCCACAAATTTAGCTGAAGTGTTTGGTTTTTTACTTAAGAATGTTAACTTTGGAAATAAAATATTTCCTGTTTATCAGCAAAAGTGTTTCTTCCCACTTGCTGGCATGATTTCGAAGATGGATTTTTTTATTTCCTTCTCTTACACCGCCTTTCTTTCTTGTGCTAAACATAATAAACCCTGAGCAATGATAAAGCTTATTTAACCCAAATATACCTGCCTCACCTCAAATAAATACAAAATAAATTGGGCAAAAGAAAGAGATAATATTTTTGAATCAGTACACAAACATTGCTCTCTGTAAGATATTCATTGTACTGCAATAAATGGGGAAAATATATTGAATTTATGCACACATGATTGACTTTTCATACAGTGAACCCAGGTTAAACATCTTGAATATGGAATATGAATAGAGCTAACATTTTCATATGAAGCAATAATGAAAATGAACAGAGCTCCATTTCGACTGATAGCAAAGAACATTTGATACTCCAAGGCATAAAATGTGTTTAGTACTTGGGTTTTGTTAAGCTTGACAGAAGCCAGGAAATGGGACAGTACAACTGCTGCATAAAGGCTTCTTCTATACCCGATGACAGGCTTGAGGATGTAACTGGGTAAAAACAATAATGCCACCCGACCGCTCTTCATTCCCTACAGTAAGAGGAGAAGGTATTCATGGCTGCCTGTCGTCAATGGCTTCGCCTCGGAAAATACCGGTCGTTAGGACGTGGGTTTTGTTCCCTGGACCGAGCCTGGCGCCAGGCTGCAGGGAGAGGGGCGGGAGAGAAGGGAAAAGCAAAACTCCTCTTGTGGATTTTACAGGGTGGACAATGCGTGTGATTTTTTTTTTTAATTTTTTTTTTATTATTATTATTATTATTTTTTAATTTTTTTTTTTTTTTTTTTACTTTATTTTGTTCCATAATAGCCCCGGATGGAACGGGGTTTAGTCCAGGTAATGGGAAGGCTATCCTGGTGCTTTCCTGGTTCAGTGAGGAGCACGGCTTGCAAACCAGCTGCGGTTTAAGAGTTACCAGCGTTACTTGCTCCGGGTTCCTAACCGTGGTGGTCCTTTCTTCTCCCCCATGCCAGCATCTTCTGGTCGAGCAGCTCCGACAGAGGATAACAAGCCTGTATTTTCAGGATTTTTCTCCTGCGGCGATTTCAATCCCTGATGAGCTTTACTTGTTGAGTCTGTGTGTGTTACCGTTTGATAGGCAGAAAAATCAGAAGTCAAAATATGCAGGTCATGCAAGAACTACCCAAACCTTTCTTTCTGTTCCCTTCCCTGCCCACCTACCCCTTTCACTTCTAGCAGAAGCTCAAGTTGCTTTTCTCTTGCAGCCCTATGAAGGCGCTTGTTTCCTTAGCTGTAACCCTATAAATGCTCTTGTTTAACATAGACCGTGTTTGAAGAGTTGACCTCTTATTTGTTTTTAGTGTTTTAAATTAAAAGTTTAAAGGTATCTAAAAATCAACTTAAAGAAAAACTTGGCTCAGCAATTAAGGTTTGACATCTGAGTCTCTCCAGCTCCCGCATACAAGCAAGGAAACTTTCCTGAAGAGTCACACAAGGGAGAAATTCGTCTGATCAGTGAATACAGAGCCCATATAGCTCTGAAGGAAAGCTTGGCTTCCACTCAATTAAAATAGGCTCTTAATTGATCCTGTGCTAAGTCAGAATGGGAGCTTTTTGCTTTTTTTCAGGGTGATGGAGACAAAAATAAACTAACAAGGACACCTGTCAGCTTCCAAGCTCCGGGTGTTTTCAGACTATGTCTGCTGAAAGGGCATTGCAATGCTTATGGTTTAATCACCATCATGACGATTTACATTAGCGGCTTAAATATATAGAACTTCCCAGTGAAACCAGAACTAAACCTGTACTTAAATTCCTTAGGACTGCCCTAAAATATCTTGATATTCTGTATTTTAAATACAAATGCCGTATCAGCATCCAGGAGAGTTAAAGAGCACTGGAGGGGTGGCTACTTCTGCACTAGCCTACAGGTGACCTGTTTTACTGTTCTTCAACTTCAGGCAGTGGAAGTTGAAGGTCTTGGACCACTTATCTTTGCAGTGACTGTTTTCTGTATTGTGGATCCTGTTAAATGTGTTTTTAACGGGTTTCTCTGCACATCTTGCAAGTTCATGATTGTGAATAAAGAGTCCTACTTCAAGAGCTCTTTGAATTTGTGTCGAGCCTTCAGCTGATCCAGCAAACAGTCGTATTGCGTCATTTATTCTCAGTTTGTTCACCTGTGAAATGGGTGTTTTAATCACTTAGTGTGACGTAATTCTTTAAAAATGCACTTAATACACCAGTATAACCTGCAAATAAATAGAAAGTTATGTATAGAGCACTTGCTGCTGGGTGGTAGGGCAATGCTATATGCTAAATTTTCTGGACACAGAGGGTGTAGAAGGGAAAGTACAGTTCTGGGGTTTGAGTATTTCGTGAGAATAAAACATTTTAGTCCACCAAGGAAGATCCTGTACCTCATTTAAAAAGTCCTTTGAGATCCTGCACAGACTGTTGGAGTTATATTTTCCAAACCAAAAAAATTGAGACAAAATGGCAAAGGGAGAAGTCAACTAAAGATTTTATCTTCCTATCCTTAAAATTATCATTGTTGTCTACAGCTGTAAAACTGTTTTTGTTGCCTTGCCCGACAGGAGCCCTGAGCTCTCCTGGTGCAGCATCCACCTTGCTGTGCCAGTTCCTCGTCTCAGGAGGAAGATGAAGAACAGTTTTGCAATTAGTGCAGTGGACTGGGATTCGGAAGATCAGGGTCAGACTTGCTTTGTGACCTTAGGTAGGTCACTTCCTCCATAAATCAGTATTATTACAGTAATATTTCCTGTCCTTCATCTTAGGTATGTCTTCTGTATTTGATTTGTAAACTGTTCTGACTGAGGGCTTTTCAGGTTAAGTCTGGACAGCATCTACCACAATGGAGTTCTGTTGTTAACTGGGGTCTCCAAGATGCTGCTTTATTAAAAAGAATCATAAATTCAGTGCTATTACTATGTTACATCTTTCTTTTAAACATTGAGATGTATGAGGTTATACTTGTTAAGCTCAAAAAAGTCAGGAAATACCAGTGGTGAGGTTGGACATAGAATCTTAACATGTCATTGCCCGAGTGTGTTACCGTCACAACTTATTTCTCAAGTGCACGATATCATTAATACTTGACTGATCAGAACTCTGTAAACAGGAAAGGATGCAGCATGAGGTTGTGCGCTCAGAGCAGTGATTTACTGGAGCTTGGTTTGGCAAATCTGCATCTACAAAACTACAATATAGTCGTTTTGCTTGATATTTACATCCAGGCACTTAGTATCTAATTTAGTCATCAGTGTATAGTGTTGTAGGTACTCGTCACTGTGTATGCATGAGATTCTTTTCTGCTTTAATTTTATTCACTTGTAATATTATACTCGACATTGAATATTTCAGAATCCAGAGGAGCATTTTAGAAGAACAACAAAATTTTAAGCAGTATATGTCATGTGAATGAACTTACTGCTGAAGCCCAGTACAAGTGATCTGTGTACATCCAGCTTGTCCGGTGCTTCCCAGTTTAAAGCTGACTGTGCCTTCGCAGCCCAGCCTGTGTGCCCAGGAAATCCCTGCTCATTTCTGAGCAGACCTAGGAAAAGAAAACAACGGGAGCGAGACGCCTTGGCCAGGGCAAGTCATTCAGCCTGCTCTGAATTCCCAGGTATTCCCCAGACGTGCTGCTGTAGAAGAGTGGGCAGCAGATTGGTTTTTCTGTTCTGGCAAGACATACACAACCAGCGGATCATCTGTTGGGTCCATCTGCACTGTCAAAGATACGGAACTCAACTCAAAGCACTTCCAGTCTTTCGAGAGTTGGTAGGCATCCCTGTCGCTGTCGCAGGATGGTTTTACATTAAATTTTTTGGATATTTAAAAGAAAAAAATAAATTAAAGGATTAATTTTGGCTGCACGCTACCAGATTGGTCTCTTCTGTACATGACCACAGTTGTGCCTTGCATCAAAGCTTGCATGGATGGGGAAGGGGGTTTACTGCTGTAGGAGAGACCATAAGTAGAAAATTGAGGTCCAGAAAATGCTGTCCTAGATCATTTCTGCAGAGTCCAGTTTTGTTCGCTTTTGCTTGATAAGGAGTGAGGCAAAGATCTAAAAGCCTTGACTTGTTTAAGTAGGAAACCTCATTTGTACTTGTGGAAGTAGGGCCGATTAATTCACGTATATGCCTGGTACAACACAGCTTCTCAGAGGATGGTGTCCCACTGTTTCACATTGCTTTGACAGCCATGTAAATTCTCACTTTCTTTATTTTATGCTTTTTTGAATGTACATGCGTGGATTCAATGATACCATACCTAGTTTTCACCAAAAAATTCCAAAGCACCATTAAGAGAGGTTGCTCAAGTGGTTTCCACCTCTTCTCTGTCGCCCGTGGGGCAGCAGAACTGCAGTTACTTTTAGTTTTGCTCTACTTTCCCGTGATTTGAGCAGGTGTAAGCAATATGGCCCAAACTTTTTTTTTTTAAAAAAGGGTATGACAGGCCAGCCCTGATAAATTTTAGCATCATAGGGAAAGCTATAACCTGCTGAAAATGGGGGTTATAATTAAAATGTGTAGGCACCCTGAATTATAGCTGTTGCGAGTGTTCCAGCTATAGTAATAATTGAAGACCTTTTAATAATTTTATATGTTCTTTTTCTAGCTTGGCCTTGAGCTTAGGCAGGACTTCAGTTTCAAGATAATTTTCTTGTCTTCAAAAGTTAAATTGCTTTCTTTAATATAAAGCATACAATAAGGAGTGCAATTGAAAAGCTGCATGCCTACTGAACCTGCTCTTTCAGCGTGAGACTCCACTTGTTAGGAGCAGATCCAGAGGAACAAACACTCTTTTATTATTAGATGATAAATCCCTGATGCCGTATCACTGTTTTGGCTTTCAACCTTATTGAACTTTCAAGAGAAATGCCTCTGTTTATAACATGAACTGCCCAGTAGCATCCAAATATCTGTCACTGTACTATGGGCTTGAATTTTTATTCAGTAAACTGTGTAGTGTGCTGTGTTGTTAATAGCATGTCTGATACTATATGACTAGGATCTGGCTTATATCCTGATGAAAAGCTGTAGAATGAGATGTGAGGTTTACCATTTTTATTACAGAATTTTCATTGCAAGTTAGAACTTCTAATAAGTTTTAATTAAAGGAGTTGGCAAATTAAGGTAGGTTCTTCTGAGTGCCGAAGAAATATAAAATAGTATTTTTGCTGAAAGTTACTGGGATTGTTAATCCTAGACTACTGAAGTGCTGCTGAGAACATGGCCCTGAGTTCACAAATATCTATGCTGAAGGCGAAAAGCCATGTGCTTTAGAAAGTATTATTTACTACCATGTAGAAATATCTAAATTAATAGTAATACCTCTAGCATTACTTTAATGCAGAAAGCCTGTTGGAATAGAAGAGCAGTTGCATTTCTGCATGTGTGCACATACACGTGTTTGGCGAATTATGATTCCATGTTTGACTTTTAATGCACAGTTCTCAAGTAGGTTCTGTGGTCTCTAAAATTGGGGAAACTGAGGCAAGGCTCTGAATTTATTTTGCAGGCAACTTAGTTTAGAGGCATCTGTGGCGAAGCGAAGATAAAAGTTGAAATTCACTGGCTGCCACATCAGTGTCTTAGGTGCAGGGTTGCCTGTGAAATTTGCTTCCAAATCATTTCCTTTGAGATACCCAGCATGTTGCTTCAGCAGGAATCTTTGCTTTTGACACAGCAGTGATATATTATGCCAAGAAACATTTTTATAATATTGATATCTTAGCCCACAGTACAGTATTTGTTTAATATTTGGTAAGGGCTCAGCTGCAACAGCCAACTAGCAAAAATTTTCTTCTCATGGGAGCTTTCTACTGAGTTCTAGTACGGAGTCAAGATCCGGTATTTTATAATGCCAAGAAATGTCATTAAAAGGCCTTATAAGCTATCAGGCTTTAAGCAGTGTTTTCTGCTGCAGAGTATCAAATTGATAGTCAACCATAATTTGGTTTTTAAGTTTGTCTGTTGAATGAGTACCAATTTGTATAGATAATATATTGTGTGTTAAAGTGAGTGCTCCGCTTTTGTACATTCCCTTCCATTAAGAAGATGAGACCTCGGATAACTAGGAGTTTCAGATAATGTGGAATCAAATACATTAGCAAGTCATACTGTAACAAATCAGCACAATGACTATTTTATGTTTGAAGTGGAGATCGTGTTTGGAGTGCCTGTAAATGCCTTGTTGGAAAAATCAATTCTGAGCATCCCCTTTCTCCGCGTTTTGATTCATTTTACCTCAAATGTATTTTGACACTGAAAGTTTCAGTCCGCTCACATGCAGGGCTTAACTCTCTTGGCTTTTTTAAGCTTAGTCCAGATTTACACCAGGGTAGCTGATAATAGTGTGGTCTTTTGAAAGGCACATTAACCAGTGCTTAATTACTGTATTTGAATGGTAAAACAGTGTAAGAAAAACATGCACAGAAGACATATGAAGAAGAAATTAAACAACATATCACACTTTTTGTTTCCTCAAGACATCTCACTAGACCTCAAACTCCTAATATTTTCGGACGTCTCCATTTTTTTGGCAGACTTGCACCATATAGAACAGTAACGCTATAGCATCCAGCCCAGTAGGATTGACAGAGCTTCATTTGGGGCAGGCAAATGAATAAATAAGGCTTCCTGGTACACTCAGAGAGCTCAAAGCACTTGGGGAAAAATACCAATAATCCCCATTTGATAGAGGGTGGGAATAAGGCGCAGAGCTGTGTCTTGTCAAGCACTGCCGAGCTGGTCACTGGCAGAGAGGGGCCTTCAAATCTGCTTGAAATAGGAAAGTTGATGAGAGAAAGAGATACGGGAGGGCTATTCCAACCGGCCGGATCGGAGGAAGAGGTTTTATAGAGAGATGTAACGTGTTCCTTAGTTTGATTTATTTATTTTTCCTCTCTAAGGAGAGAGTCTGCAGTATTCCACGTTAGATATCTAGTCTTTGCCCTGGGTGCAATAAGCTTTTGCATTTTCTGAAGGGATATATTGGTAGTATTGTGAAAATGTGACTGTGACCTATTTAGACGGGTTAGAGTGGGGTACAAATCTCTGCACTAGGAAGAAGTATCATTTTCCAGCTGGGCAGAAAATCGCATTTCTTCTGTAATAGAACACAAGAGCTCATTGAACACCGGAGTGGAGTGGCTGAGCTGTCAGCACTCCGCCGGGGGAATGAAGTCTCCGCTTAAATATTCCATCAGATAGCAGAAATCCTGGGAGTCCGAAGAACAGAATTACTGGCTTCGGCAGATGACCAAAAAGTTCTTCTTTTTCGCAGGAGAGACTGCTCGGGTGCAGCAGGGGATTGTTTTTAGAGGAGCCGCAAGATGCTTTCTGTATATGTTTTTCTTGCTAGTTGTCAAGGGCTGAAAATAAAGAGGAAAGTATTATACATAAGCGTAACCCTGGACTGGCAAGAAGACCATGTTCTGAGATTCATGCACATTTAAATGAGCCTGTCTTAGAAACGGGAACTTTTGAATCAAAGGCTTCTGTTTCTCAGAAAATCCACCATTTAACCTAAACGCTCAGAAGCTGGGTAGGGGGACTACCCTAAATTATTAGGGGTGGGGCAGTCCAATATTTGTGTTGATAATGTTGCAGCCAGGATCAGAGAGTTTGTAGGAGGAGGTGTAGTATCTCCTCTTAGACCTCCTGTTGTGGTCAGGAAAAAAACCAAAGCAAAAAACTTTCAAGCACACAAGCCTCTGTCCTGGTGAATAGCTTGTGCATCCAAAACTATGTCTATTTTTTCCATTTCTTCTCCTTATAAACCTAGACTTTGCTGCCTTTCTTCAAGAATACTTAAAGTTGATGTATTTCTAAAATTTATTTAAAGAAACTTCACAAATTCGCACTGTAATAAAAATATTAACGTGCAAGACTTTGTGAATTTGGGCAATGTCACGTCATTAAGTTTGTGCAGGTGCTCTGAAGTGCATCACAGTTATTAAATTTCATTGTGCGAGATGGGCAAATCTTATCTTGGCCTCATGCTAGCGTCACAGCAGTAAACTTGTTGAATTCCCCTAAGTTAGGGAAATATCTAGTGTAGAACCTAAACTCTGTATTACAAGTTTTGACACAACTCTGTTTCAACCAATGGGGAACATATATTATTTTCTATCCTTCAAAGCTGCTTTTCTGTAGAGATAACATTGGCAAGGATAGCTTCGAAGATAGGCGCTCACTCAGTGGAGGAACATTTCTGTATTACTCGCAAAGATAAGGCGGTATTAAGAACTTCCTTGGAGTTCTTACCAAAAATCAATTCTATCTTTTATAGTTCTCCAGAGATAATTCATCCCTCTCCCATCCTAATCCGCACTTGGCGGTGGGGGGAGGCAGGGAGAAGGATGTACTACAAAATGTGGATGTTACAGTCTCACAGTTCTTTTGCGATGTATTTGAAAATTTAAAACTATACCTTTTCTGAACGGGGCATCAGCCACCAAGTGATGGTCATTCCCAAATCCCTCATAGCCCAGTGACCAAAGTAGCTAATGAATTGCAAGAAATTAAACTACTCTTTCTGCCAGAAGAAACTACAAACAGTTTCAGTGGCAGGAGGAGCTTGTCTCTCCTAAGGAGAGACGCAGGATCATACTGCAGATGAACAAACACCATTTCCTTTTTTTTTAAGGTATCTCCCCTAATCCAAGGAGTGAGAGATGGACTCTTTCTCCTTCTGACTGTATAAAAAATATCTGATTAGCCAGATTACACCTTCTTTTAAGTAAAAGGTGAGCTGGTAGATTCAGTGTTAGATTTCCAAACTCGTCCTATACTTCTAATTTTCAGCTCTGCCCCCAGTATTTTGTGTGACAGTGACTATGCATAAATAGTTTGTCCTTTCTGAGCCGTGTTTGTTTTTTCCTGTGTAAGATGAGACCCCTGATTCCCCTGATTTTGTCTGTGCAAATTCTTTTGCCATTTGTGGATGAAGAGCCTGTAAAAATATGTGACCATGCCATGAGCAGGTTGTCCTGAAATATCTGGTCTTGGTAATAGAAAATTCTCAAAGCAGTGGCTTGGCAAAAATATTATTCCTGAGCAAAAATGAATTTAGACTTTTATTCTGAATCAGGTATCTTGTGTCTCTAAATACCTGCTATTCTTGAGCAGTCATATTGTTTATTAATCATATTGCTTATGATAAATGATACTTTTTGCCACTCTGTCATTTGGCATGTCTGGTATATGTCAAGGGTAATACTCTCTCGCAGTGGTGTAGCATATTGAAAATGGAAATAATGTATTTACAGTTTCTCAGGTGTCCTGACTAAAATTGTTACCTGTCTTTTCTCCTCCCAGTTCTTTATGCTTTTGACCATAACTGACTATATTTTTTCTTTTGTAATTTGTAGAAGGCATAGATGCGAGTCGTGACAACACCTTTCTTCCTCAGAGGATTAAGAAGGTGTCCTTGTTCTTGCTCACAGATTTTATGGTTAGATTTCTTCCTCTCTGTAAGGCACCTAGATTTTTTAAACAGCTTTCCATGCAGATAGCTGAGTAAATCGTAGAATTCTGTAGGAAACCTTTAATAGCCAGAGCACAAGATATTTATCCTATGGTAGCAGATGTATCTTAGGGACCCATAAAGAATTTATGGCAAAGGGAAGCAAGTAGTTATTGTATTAGAATTCCTGATGCTTTATTTTTCTTGTTACTTCATCCCACAGTTCTGGAGGTCATTGTGATTGAACTTAATGAGTTCCTGGGTGTACACAGGGTACACCAATGTTTTGTGTTTGTTTCTCTAGCCTAGAAATGGTGGAGGAGGGGGCAGAAGCTCAGAAATAAAACAAGAATTTGATGTCCGCCAGGGTCTTATCGAGCACTTGAAACAAACTCAAATATTTGTGGATCTGAAATTCTTTTAGCTCCCTGCAAAAGAAGTGGTGGCAGGTCCTTTTTGTATGTTTCAGTGATATTTCATCTTTGAGAGGGATTTCTAGGCACTATCTGAAGTTCTTCTGCTGTCTGTCTTTCAGCTCTGAGTAGTGACAGTTCTTCGTGGGAAGGAGAGAGGGAAGTGTTTTCCTTCTCGCACTTTATTAGGCAATAATATGGTATAAAGAGAGGGAAACAAAACAAGGTAAATTGAGGAGCGATGTCTGCTGAGTCAAAGATGCCATTCAGGAAGAATAAGTAAATCTCCTGCCCCAGTTGGAAAAAGAATCCTCTGCCCTACTGCAAAGTAAGAGATCTGAATAAGTCTTCTGAACTTTCTCCATCTGCAGCAAGAGGCTGAATCGGTACACAAGCATCCATATCTACCCTTAAGATGAAGGAACCCCTACCTCACCTGAAAGGGCTCTTAAGTCTCCTAAAATACAAAAAGCAAAGTTAGCAACCGAAATCGTGTAGGTATACTGTGATACACTGACCTTGAACGTTGTGTTTTCATCGTGTGCCATTCTTTTAAGTCAGAGGACTGATAGCCCGTGTCTGACGTAGGCTGCTGTGTGCTGGGTGGAAGGTTTACCTGCTGTACCTGTGGAATACGACCAAGAGGAGCAGGTGTGCTCCCATCTCTGGCTGGTCATTTCTCCCCCTTTCCTTTGAGTTGGTTAAACAAATTGATTAGGCTAAAAGTTGTTTTTTTCAGGCAGGAGGGAGAGGAGAATTTGGCTTTTCCTTCAGCTCACTGAACTGATCTGCCTTGTGGCTGCACGGCCACTGGGTGCTGGGGGACGCATGTCAGCGTGGCTCTGCTTGAAGCAAGGGTAACATGCAGTCACGCTCTAAGGTAGTCTACGTGAGACGGTGTCGGTACCCCGTGTCCCAAGCTGCTGATCGTTGCAAGCAGCTTCATCCTCTTGAGCATTATATTAGAAACCAGAGAAACCCAAGAGATTGTAAGCTAATTCGTCTTGGCTGTAATGTGCTAGACAGATGTATTCTCATGGTTTGGCACAGTGACACTGAATTCACCATTTTAAGCAAGACAGTCTGTAACTTAGTGACCAAACTGGGATTCTTCAGCTATTCCTTGTTTCTACTATAACATACAATATATAGCAGGATCTGCAAAAGTTATATATCTAAAAGTTAGATATCTAAATCCCTTCTGAAAGTAATGAATGCTTCATGAGAATATAAGGTGTATACTTTTTAATAACTGCTGAGATACGTGACACCTGAACAGCTTCTTATCTAAGAGTATCCTCAGGCATTTTTTGTTTTTCTGGATGTGCATAAGAAATGAAGCCACAGTATCTGCAGTGACAGGTGTGAGATGGAAGAACTCAGGAGTGAAGAGACTCTCCCTAAATGAGTGAGGACCAAAACTTGCAGGATTTAGCATCATGTGATGGAGAAACCCAACTAGCAAGTGATTGCTGCCCATTCAGATTCTGGCTTGTTTCACAGCCACTTTGACCGTGCATTCACAACATCCTTACTTGTCCCATCTTACTCATTTTGTCCCTGAAATACTTGTTTAGTGTAACTCCTCTTTATCTCCTCTCCCTTTTCTTACTGCTTCTTACAGTCCCATGTTTCATGGGCTTCCTGGATGTTTTGTCCTTCACCCTTTACTTCAGTCTTGCCTTTGGCCACCAGACTCCTTCCTGAAAATATCCCAAGTGACATGAAAAGCAAATGTGTTCTTCCCTCTTCTAGTTTTTATCTTTCTGCTAAATGCTAGCAAAAGAGAAAGCTTAGAGTGAGAGCCAGGAAAAGGCAGAAAACCTGTAAAAAAGGGAGAAAAAACTAGTATTTTCTGGGTTTTGGAAAGGGCAGGCAATGAAGACCAAACAAAAGGAGGAAAATGCAAGAGAAAATGAGAGAAAACACAGAATCAGAACAAAAAGAAGAAACAAAGAAATGGGAAAGAAAATCTTCAGTGCTGTTTTTGTTCATTCAGCAGTGTGGGTGAAGGTGATGCTTTACAAACACAATTCAGGTCCCTGCCCCGTGAATTTGCAATTTGAACGGGGAGGTGGGAGAAATTAATGCAGAAAACGTCCCGCATCTCAATTTATTTCTCTGTAACGCATCCCGAAGCATATTTCATTTTGGGGAGAGGAGGTAACGACAGATTGTTGTTGCTAATAGGATTTGGGTCAAACTGCTGCTTACTATTTGGCACGTAACTAGATTAATAGGAGGGTGTTCTTAAAAATTACATGCCACGGCAGGAAGATAATCCCCTCCCCACCGAATTTCAAGTCCCATTCATCAGCAAAGGTGTTTGGCTGAGCGTACTCTGCAACAATTTATCCATTAAAACCCAAGCTTCCCTACCACTGGCTTTAATCCTAGCTTGGAAGGAGCTCCCTTGCCACGGCTGAGCACTCTTCGTTCTGCCTGAATCCCAAGAATACCAACAGTTTGTGCTCACTCCCATAGATAAACCTCCCCTCCACCCCCCAAAACTCGTGAAGACAGAGGTGGTAAAGGTCTGAGTTTATGGAAGCCATGTGGAAGCTTTATCTGCGTTAGCCAAGAGCTGGAAGACAGTCTCTGTCTAGAAAATAGCTTATATGAGGTATTACATGAGATCTGCTGGAGCTGGAAGGTTGATGGGCTTTTAAAAATAAAGGCTCTAGGTTTGTTTGACAGTGGCAGTTTTAAGAACACGGGTTTAGAAAGTGTGGCAACAAGAAGATCAAATAGTTACAGATTAATTTTGCATCAGCTGTAAAGGCTTTTGCAGCATTTGATAGCTAAGGGAAGTTTTGTATCTCAAGATGAAAAAGTTGTCTTTCATTTGTGGCTTCTTCAGGGGTCTTTGTAGAGCATCGGCTGGTATCCCAGGGAATTTCAGTTCTCTCCTGTCCAGGAGTCACCTGGTAGTGTACCACTGTCAGGTCCCTGAAACAGGAAGATTACATGGGAACCCGACAACTCTGAAATGAAGGATTTTTTTTAATTTTTTTTTTATGTCTTGAGTGGAAAGTTAATGTTACGTAAAACTGCCTACTGAAGCCAATTCCTTCACTAAATTTGTTTTCATAGGTTTTTTTCATTTCTCCTGTGTGTCCAAGAAAAATATTACTTAGCTAAAAGACATTAATTCAGTTTAAATCAGGGTATCAAGCCCTCCGAGTCTAGTACTGATGTGTGTGCACCAGTTTGTTTAAATTAAGCCTGCTGGTTACTGGCTCTTTGTTTGTTTCTCCACTGTCCCTGCTTTCCCTGTACTCAGGATGCTTATCTCATAAACTGCTAGAAAACTAATGGCTGAGTACCATTTTTTAAATAATTCAGATGGAAAAGCAATATCCTGCAAAATTTCTGTAATCAAGTATGTATACAATCCAGCTTGTGCAGAATCTTGATCAAAATAGATCCTTAACTCCTAGTTAAGCCTAATTAGGTTTGTTTTTTTTTAAAAAGCAGAGTTCGATACAAAACCACTTCTCATTTTCCTTTGCAATCAGCACATCATTTTTGTTTTGTTAAAGGACACAAGTTGCATCCTTTAGATATACCGCTTGGGCAAGCTTTGCAAAACAATTAGTGCATCTTTCACACAGTCTAAACTTGATTGAATAATTACTCAAATAATGATGGTCAGTAATGGAATACATAGGGTTATCTCGTGGCTAATCCTCAGGTAATGGAGTTGGTGTATCTCTGATTTTTCTCTTAGCAGTTCCCAGTGAACGGGAGACTGAGACAAAAGTGATTATGGGAAGTAGAGGGAGTCACTGGAGGCCAGCAAGGAAAAGGAGGCCTTATCTTAAGCAATTAATCAAGAAAACTCCTATTGTGGGACAATTATTCAAAGCTAATTCTAAAATAGCTTTAGAGCCTGAGGTCCTGAAGGTTTTTTTGTGTTTTTTGGTTTTGTTTTTGTTTTGGTTTAAGAATTTTGCCAAGGTCATTGGGAGCACTGGGGCAGCCCTTGCATCAAAATGAAGGCTGCTGCGGACTTAAGAGCGAGTTGAGTGTAAAGTGCAGCATCATGCAACGTTGCCTTTGAGGTGATTGTCGGAGCTGTAATTTTTTATTTCAAAAATGGCTTGGAACGTTTCTAAACAGAGACAATATTTTGAAACTTGCCTAGTGTTTCCACAAAAACCATCCTCTGTTATTTTGCATCCATTGCAAGCGATACCGAGAGGAGGGTGTCACAAATCATTTCACCTTCATGCCCAGCTCTCCTAGTGTACATGCAGGACTCTGATATCTCTGAATCTCTCTTTTATTCTTTTTCTCTGGTTTTTTTTTCACTCTTTTTGCTTAGCTTAATTGTCCTACAAAGGCTTGCAGTAAGTGCAGAAGCATAGGATTGTTTCATGGCTGTGGCTTTGCAAAAGACCATGAGGTCTTTTCAGTTGTCCCCCAGAAAAGCTCTTGTACAGTGAGAGCATCTAACAGACTCCTTTACTCTGTTTTTAGCCTCTGAGCTCCCTTGGAAGCGAGATTTATGTGAAGATGTTGCTGTGATCCATGAGGTCCTATGGAAAGAAGCAATAGATTTTAGCAGCTGTCCCTGAAAAATTATAAGGTCGCCGGAAAAAAAAGCAGAGGTTTTAAATTGGATGTGGTTTAAATTTTCCTACAGCCTCCCGAACTGGGCTCCTTGCTGGAGTGGGAAGCCGCCCGCAGAATTATTACTCAGCACGGTCACCCCGTGCTCTCCTAGCACTTCTTTTCCAGCGGTGCTGACAGCAGCATTTTGAACCCGCCGTAGCGTAGGGCTGTCCGATCCGGTTTCAAATGGCTGTTGAGTGCCGCCCGAGAAGTGCTGCTGTGTAGGTGATCACGCTGCCCTGATTAGTTTTCTCTCTGCCTATGGGCACCTTTTGCAGGGCAGGGTTACAGGGAGAGCCAGGGACACACATGTGCTCCCATACGGAATAAAGCAGAGAGGCTGAAAGACAAAGAGAGTCACTAATTGGATTTGTAGCTGTAAGAAAAAAAACTCTTAAAGTAAACATTTTCCTCTCTTTAAGTCTTTCCTTGGCTTCTTTCGTGAAGACCACTTGAAAGTATCTGTTTCGGGGGTGAACCCTTCCCAGCAAATTTAATTTTGAGGCTTGTCAAGCTTTATTAAAGCCTTCTCATCAGTGATTTCCTTCTCTGCTAGATCAAGAAGATTGTATTTGTTATGGGATTCGTATTGTATCTCAGAATTCTTCCCAGCAAATGTGGGTTTTCACGTATGTACAAAGACACACCACTACCAATTCAGAGTACTGGAATCCCGGGGTGTGTGTTGTCAGCACATATTTGGGAAGACTTTGGATGCTGTTCAGACAAAGTCATAAGCTGGAACTGCATTTGTATTTCTGAGTTAGCAACTGTTTGAATAAACGCATCGCTCTGGACGGCAAAAGAATTCCTAATTGCCGCTGGTATCCTTAAAAAAATGAGCTCATTCCAACCTGTTCCCAACAGTTGGAATATTTGGTAAACACTTTCGGATATGGTGTGGTGTGCATCCATATATTAAGAGAGAGGGTGAATACATGCCTTTTTTTACTTTGAATATGTAGTAACTCTGTTTGCATTAGTGGGAGTTTTCAGTCAATGTCAGGGCTTTTTTTTTTTTTTTAATTAAATTTCAGCAAGTTTATGTTCATTTGTGCCACTGTGGATAGATACCACAGATCAAGGTTTGCCTAACAGTGTAGACAGACTTTTTCCACTTTATTCTAGAGCACAGGATCTGGTTGACATTTTTATACATCTCAATTCATATATTAAAATGAACTTCTCCCTCCCCCTGTCTTTCTCATTGTTATAAAATATTTTTTGTTGCTGACAAAATGCTTAATTTCCCTTTCTTATCCAATGAAGACAATCAAATAGATGGAAAAGTCTCTAAGTAAGCGCTCCCTCGTTTTGTTTTTTTTATAGTGCCCAGAAGTAACCAAAGCACTTTGAAAAATACAGATACGGTTCTTGCCCTGAGCAGCTTATCATTTGGTTTCGAACGTGCCCTTGCAATTGCAAGTAATGCACAATAGGAAGAGGAGAGGAAAGGCAATTAATGGCCAAATGAGTTGTGGAACTAAGAAGTTATTTGAAGGTGATATAGACACTCACAGCCTTTTTATGATGGCAAAGGTGCATCTTTGTCCTGCATAGCAAGAGTGATGATGGTCTTTAAGTTGTGTTGAGCCAAAGCTTCCTTCTGATAATGCATTTTTGCAGAAGCTCCATCACGTGAGCAAGTATACATTAATACCCAAAATAGCCCAGATTTACTTTCGAGGGAGTAAAGCAAGTCACAGGCAGACGTAGGTAATTGTAGCTGATTGCAGACCTTGTCTGGCAGAGGTGTTCTCTCTCCACGTGGATTTTGTGGCACACCTAGCACAGCGGTGTCCGTGCTATCCTCTGAGCTTTCAGATGAGCTAGTCGTTCAATAGGAGACCACTGTCTTCGTATTCCCATTTCTTCCACGCGACCACTTAGATGTCAAATATCTTCCCTGTGCTGATCAGTATTCCCGCTGTCTCCCCTGCCATCTCTTCTACCTTTGCCACAAAACCAATCGGGTCACTAATGATCTCTGGGCTGAAGGGCATGTTAGCTATTTATAGCAGCAATATAAATAGAAATATGCTTATTAATACAGTCTAAAATACCCCATCGTGCCATCATGTCTGTCTCTCACTTGCTGTCTCTGAGACTCCTGAGAACAAGAAGTGCAACTCTTCAATTCTAGTACCTGTGCCCTAAACCTCAGTTCTGCTGCCATGGGTGCATTATACAGAAAGCAAAGCTTTTGGGGTTTAAATTTTGAACTTTTGCGAAGGAAGGGTGAGGTCTGAAGTAATATGGTAAAAGAAATACGTGATGTCTATGGGACAATGATGCCTTACTATTTCTGGGGTTCTTTAGCTCTGTTACAAAATAAGATATTAAATAATCACTGTATTTTCTCACTTCCAAATCCAAGTACCTGAATGCATACGTAGGTTGCAAATCTGTGAAGGACAAACAAATTCTGCAATGCCAGGTAAAAAATATTAGTACAGCAGAGGTACAGGTACCCCAATGTAATAAATACTTAAGTTTGTTCCTCTGCTAGGAGGTACAAATAGTCGCTTCCTAAAATATTTGTAGAAGTCTGGGGGTTTTCAGCAGAGGACTTTATTGAAGGTAGAATAGTGTATTTTCTTGTACAAGACCATAGTATATAAAAGGAAAGGCACTGTAAAATCCTTCCAAATGTTTATATAGGTTCAATGTTTTTGTTTTTAGTAAGATTTGTGATACTTGAAAAGCTGGTTTGGAAAGCTCAGCCAGGAAGATTAGATATGGAGGCGCAAAGTGAGAAGACTGACCATCGGCTTTCCTTTTGTCAAGAAAAATACATATAAACCCCTCGTATTATATTTGAGAATTGTTAGATACAGATAATACGATGTGGATTTTGAGTCTTTAGATCATAAATTTGATCTTTGCAAGAGGAGCGGTGCCGAATCTTAGTTGTAACAGAAATTCTCATCCAGAAATACTCCCGGGAAGATTATTAAAATACTACAGGTACTGACATCAGCTACAAAGATCTACTTGTGCATATTTCTTTAAAGGGGGTGAAAAAACACCTTAATACACAGTATTACCATAGCTAGGCTCTATTATACTATTGTAATCATAGCTGAAGCAAGAACGGTGATTAACGATGGCAATTTATTGTATCTGACGAGGGGAGAAAATAGGAGATGTTGTCGTTATCATAAATCATATCATAAATAACCAAAGAGAAGCACTCAGAAAGCTTGTGTGGTGTCAGCAGCAAGCCCTTTCAGGCACGTTAGCCCAGGATGTAGCCATAGAAACCCCAAAGTCATATTGTTATCTTAGTCTTGCTGCAGTTATGTGATACAACAGTATTAACATATAGATTAGGCCATTTATAATACTAGGTGTCATTTCAGGTTGGCTTGCTTATATAGCATTTTAGTTTTTTATTGTGCCGAATGTTAGGGAAATGCTGCATTTTTACAGGTCAGTATAGAGCCATTTATAATGTATCGGCTTCACACCTCTGTCAGTCTTGCTAATGTACTCTGTTATTGATTGGTTGTACTCTATGAATTGTCATTGCCTAATTACCTTGTCTTTGCTAATAATTTCATTTTTTAGAAGTCAAAATGTTCCTTTAAAGAGAAAACCTCTATGCCTGCATGCATACTTCGGGGCGAGTTTCCGATTCTGTTAAGGATAGTACACCCCAGAGGGAGTAAAAAGTATCATAAAAAGCATGTAGATTTGTCCAGATTTTATTACGGAAGGTTTCTGTCCCTGGCTGCATGTTTTGATCAAATGGCGGTGGTTTTCACATCACACTCTGTTCTGCAGATTTCAGGAGAGAGACTCAATCACGGGTAATTCAGAGCAACACCAAAGTGACTGAACCAAGGCTTCCCTGCTGATAAGGAGCTGGCTGGTTCTCACGCATCTTCTCGCTCGATCACTTCCTAAAGATGCTTCTGTGGTTGTTTTTACTCTCCATCCAAAGTCTGCATAATTGCTCCAGACACATTAGCATAGCCTTGCCACGCACATGCATTTATTTGCGTAGATACCTGTGATCCACAAAAACTGTTGAGCCGCTACTAAAAAGTCAAAGCAAAAATGAAGTCTCCCTCTTTGTATTTAGACAGAAACACTGTTTCTGCTTGCTATATGCAGTGCAAATGCAAGACTGGTATTTTGTCGGGTCAGAGAGAGTTTGCAAGTGCAGCTGATAACAATCTGCCAATGCTGTTTTTCTGTCTTCAGCAGGAAGCTGGGTGTGTCATTTTAAGAATCCTGGGTAGTTCGGCTTCATAAACATTGCATATTCTAAAAAGTATTATAATGAGGACTGACACTAGTAAGTATTTAAAAGTGTTATTCTCATGGCATCCAGTATCCTAAATCGGCACTGGAAGCCCAAGTTGGACGTTATACCCTAAGCCAAGATCTGATGCCCGAAGAGTGATGCTCCGCACCTCTCTCCTCTTCTTTCCCACACCCTTAGGCTTGCGTGATCCTGAGGTGGGTTTTTTACTTTGCCAACTGGACAGAAAAATACTTTCTCTTTTTTTTTTCTTCCACCCCCACCTTCCGTCTGAGTTAACCCATTAATTCACTTCACTATGGAGACCCTTCATCCATCTCCAAGATGATGATATGTAAGAAAGGAGGTGCAGGACTTTCCTCTGGCTTGTTCTAGCCCAAAAGTTTGAGTAGTATCATGACAGACCAGATTGGTGATTTGAGTTCAGACTAACAGATAATCTTTCTTATTTTAGCCTTGATTAGTTCCCCATTCTCCTGCACAAATGCTTGAACCAGGACAAAAGAAAGGATGGGGCAGTTTCTTTTTACAGCAACTCTGTGATGTAGAACTACAGCTTTAGTAGTTGTGGTTTGTTTCTGGCAAACTATCAATATCTTATTCTCATGCTGGTGTTCAAAAGTTCATCTCTGTTGGTTTCATACCAAGAAATGCCTACTCAAGAGTGTGAAGCAGTTGTTCAACAGGGTGGAGAGATAACTGAATTGGTCTGGAAGTTTGTGAGTCCTGAACTAGATTATTGCTGTCATCCGTATTTCAAGATGGGTGGATGGATTTTGTCATTAGGGATGGAGGGGGGGATTGTTGACCACTTGTATCTTCTTGTGCAGGTCAATAACTACTTCTGGAGTGATTGATAAATGTATACACCAAGTCTGTCAGTCCTGTTGAACACCTCCAGGTTCAATCCTAGCTAATAGCAATTGTTGAAGGCACCAGCCAGCCATTTGGGGCAAAATTTTCCAGTGTGACTAATAAGTCTGGATGCTTAACATCAGGCACCTTTAACATCCTCGTTACAGTGTTTCAGTTATGTATGCAAAATCACTAGCCACACCTGAAAGCTCTTTTTTTTTTTTTAATCTATTTGTGGTTTCTGCCTTTTAGAACGTACCGAGAAGACACTGGAATGAACTTGCTGGCAATGTCAGTGAAAAAATTTGAGACACATGGAAGATGAGCTCCTTGATGGTGATCTCTTACCAGCTCTCTTGCCATAGAAAGTGTCAATTGGAAAATGTCAGGGTTTCGTAATAGGTTGGCTGATGTCCAGTAAAAGAGAAATCTGTTGGTGTATCGCCTGTTTGGTAAACAAATCACATCAGTGATCACTTGTGTTCATATGGAAGAGAAATTATATATATAATTATATATATAATTCAATACATAGACACACATACCTATATAAAACCTGGCATTTTAAGCTCAAAATGTATTGCAGGTATCGTAGTGTGTTCATCTTGCATTAGGGTATCAGGATATCGGCCTGTAGGATATCCGGATTGAATTTTGTCACTCTTCCATTAGTTTCCTTTATGGACTACAAGCACACTTTCTGTTTGTTTTTGGAAAAGGCCATTGTTATTGCAAGTTAAAGAGATAAAACCTATTATGGCATAAGAAAAAAACTTTCCACTTTTAACAGAAGTCGAAAGCCCCTACTTAGTAGGATATGATAGGGATGTTAAGCTCTTGACTTAGTGACTTAAAATTTCCCAAAAGATATCTTTGGCTTAATCTCATGCTTTATCTAGACAATAGGAAATTTATTCTGGAAGTCTGCAGGAAGTTTTGTTTGGGGTTTTTTTTTCACTAAAAAGTTTCGTATGTTGGGTGGGAACGATCACTTCCCTTCTTGCATTTGAGAGGCTGAGCTGGCTCGTGTATAAAACCTTCAGCTCGATATCCATGTGGTCCTAAGGAGCATATGCTTGCAAAGAAGGATGGGTTGAAGATTTCAATGCAGGCACTGCCACATTATATCCTTTCATGCGTCCTAATTTTCCTTTAAAACCCTGACGCTTGCAACTTCCACGCTTAGCTACTTGGTACCATGCGGTGCAAAGGAGTAGAGACATCTGATATGAGCAGAACTATGTGTGAAAGAAATGCGTGATCTACTGATAGATTTTTATTTGGCCATTTTGCATTCCATTAGAAAACAAAATGTTCAAATCCTATATAAAAAGGAAAAGGTTATGGAAGAAATTTAATTGCTGAAAGTAGGCCTGTATGAGTTGCATGGAAACATCTGCTCATTCAGAATTGTATCCTTAATGGGTTTGCTCTGATAGCTGATACTGTTTATCTGCCGTACTAAAGTTAATATCAAATACCAAATGCCAAAATCTTGCATTATTATAATAACAAGAGTTGGCTTCCGCAGGAACTGTTACCTGCCAGAGCTTTGTGCAATTAATATGTTAGCCTTTGCATCGGAGGTAAGAGGCTGCTGTTACTAACATCATGTTATGCTTTCTTCAGCAAGTGGTGTCCAGCTTCAGGCCAGCGTGTCTGACTCTGCTTCATCTCGTACCTAAGAAATACTGGTTTATTCTTAGGTCTCCAGGTCTTAGCCTGGTTTATCCTATCATCACCCTGTGACATAGGGAAATATTAATCCAGTTCCCAGAAGAGAGACTGGAACTTTGCTTAAATTAAATACCAGCCAACAGACAGCATAAGTTTTTGGCAGGGCCAGGAGCGGAGCAGAGATCTTGTCTGTCCCAGTCTGTGCCATGTTCTCTAGGACATCATCGAGCTGTAAGTGCTTATGCTGCTATCTCTGAAGCTGCCAAGTAAAAGTCTGGTAATGACCAAGATGATGACAATTTTGGTTTTATGTATGTATTTATAGATAGAGATATCTATATTAAATAATAGGTTTTCTTGTCTGAAGAATGCCTGTATGTAGGTGTCTTTCTTTTCAATCAGAAAAGTTTTATTATCTGTTTTTTCCTGCCTTCGCTTTCATCTGACGTGTTCTTGAAAGAACAGTGTGTGCAGCCGCCTCTAATGAGACAGCCAGGAGAACATGATAGCGTGGTACGGGTGATTGCACTTCTTTTTCTGCAATAAAGGCAGAATTTCTGTTCCTGTGTACCCCTGTGTCAGTTTTAGGGACAAACAGACCCTAGATCATCGTGAACTTGGAAGTTCATTACTGAAGTGTTGAGTATTGCTGTTCTGAAACTGAGCTGTGGCCAAATTAAGAAGGTATATATTCAATAAGCTGTTGGTTTTGGAGTCCCTGCTGTGCTGCAGGAACATGATGTACCAAGAAAGAAATGATGTGCTTCTTTAGTGGTTTTTTCCTTAAAAAGGTGCAGGAGTTTCAGTTTCTTGCCTGAACTCTTCAGCTTAAAAATTTTCCAGCATTTGAAGTGGTGACAGATCCCCACAGCTTGCATTTGGGATTCTGATGCTTTCTGTCCAGAGATCCCGAGGAGCTACGTATTTATCAAGTTCAGCTTTTTACAGCATCCTCTGTGAGATGAAATTATCATCGCTTGTCAGATGGGAAGACAGCAGTACATAATGTGACCTGCCCAAGATCACGCTGCAGACCCATGTCAGGAGAGGAGCGGATTCCTTCCTCCCTTAACTTCAAAATCATCCTTTCATCAAAGTGAAGAACTTGCCTCGTTACATAGACACAGGCAACGTTACGCATCCTAAGATGCTCCAGTAAGAAATGCCGTCTTAACAAACAGTTTTCTCATAAGCAGCAAGTTAACAGCTGTCAGCTTGTTTTATTTCAGCGGTGGACAAATTCACCTTCGGGGCTGCGCTGCGACGGCTGAACTTATCCCTCCTGGAACCTGTGCATCGTCTGAACCCGGGCCCTGCACATGGGGCCGGCTGACATAATAAACAATGGCTCTGTATAGCTTTAATAATGTGAGCATTAATATTGATCCAGCACGGACTTCTCTAACAACAACCGAAAAAAAAAAAATGTATCTGTTATCTTGAGAAACCTCCCAAACAGCTCTAGTCTCCTTTCATTACAGGAGAGAGTTATTAGGGCAGATGGCCGAGGTGATATCCATTTGACCTATAGATGCTAACTCAAGAGTCGGATCATTAATAAGGTGGCCGGAGATAGGGAGAGATGGCAGTAAAGAGAGTTAAAAAGCAATCCTGTGCACAAAGGATTGCACGTCGAGAAGTGCCGGGTAGCGAATGAGATGGACAATGGTGAAAAGGTGGCCACGCGGTTTTAAACGCTCATCGCCAAGTCAAGCAGATTAAGCTTAAAAGCTGATGTTTTCCCATATTTGGTTCCTCCTCCTGTGTGAATCCTTCTGGAGGAAAAAGAGCCTGTGGCTCTTGAATGTAAGACAGAGATTTCACTTTCTCTGATTAAACCCTCCCCCCCCCAAAAAAAAGTGCTTTATTGTTTTCTGCCACGGCCACAGCTGCGGTGGCTCAGGTTTGAAAGCCGCTGCCTGGCAGAAAACCAGTCCTTGCTGAGGATCAGACCGTGGCCTTGTTCCAAGAGAAATTTGGATTTCATTTGACCACGATAGGATTCCAGATTGTCATCTGAGCATGTCTGAAAAGTGGTGAATGTGTGTCAGTAGTTAAGTGCTCGTGAACTTCCTTAGTCCCTGGATTGTTCAGGACTGACCCAGGCAATTTTTTCCAGATGTTTTGGGGAATCCAAGTCCATATAAAAGGGATGGTAATGCTTCTGCTTCCTTACTAAGTTGTCTTTGTGGCTTGCAGGAATGTGCATGAAAGCTGGAGCCAAGACACCCCGATTTCTAGTCTCACCTCTACAAACTGCACTTTAACCTTTTCTGCCCTTCCCTGGCTTCTCCACACAAGATCACAGAAACTTCGTGGGTCCGGTGCAAACTTTACTTGGCCTTATTAAAAAAAAAATAAGCATTGCTCTTTTTTTATTGTACAAAACGCCAGTCCCTGTTCTCCAAACCTCCTCTGAAATTGTTTTTTCGCCTTTGATCCAGCAGCTGCTGGTATTCTGCAATCCTGAGTAGGTAAAACATGAGAAGCACCTTGGGATGGGAAGGAGTTACAAAAATATGAAATATTGCAGTGCGATTCTGTGAGACACGGTATAACAGAGTGGCTCTTTAAGTGGACACCAGGCAGAAATCTTTAGCAAATAAATGTTCTGATTTTTCTAGTAAATGTAATTTTTTTACTGTTCGTTGCAGTCGTTTCTCTTCCACTTTATTGACTCTTTTAATCACTGTGTTTTTTATATTAAAATGGTTTATGTTGCTATCTCTAAAGTCTGCATGATCAGACCCTGTCTTTCCCAATGTTCGAATTTGCCTGCACTTTTCATCTTGTAGCCGAGGCAGAAGACTTCTCTAAATCCCAGTTTTAAAGTATGGTGTTTGTTTTAAATTTTATCCCTCTTTAAAATTTTAAATGAAAACAAACTCTCAGTGGCAAACTAGGTTGAATGGAGCTGGGAAGGAATTACTCGGTAGCAACCGGTGCTGTATGACATCTGATGAATGCTAATTCTTCATCCCCAAAACAGTTTTGAGCAGATGAAGACAGCTGATTTCTGCAACAACTTAAACAGAGATTGAAATGTCTTCCATCATCTGGAAGCAGATTTCCTTCCGCCCCATAGCAGGTGCGGGCTCGGTCCACAGTGATTTCTCAGTTATACTCTAACTTTGCAGTTTAAAAAATTTAATGTCAGTGCCCAGCCAGGCAAAACCTAACTCCCTAACATTTCTGTTTTTCACGGAAGGCTAAGACTTTATCCTCAGGCAAAGTCTCCTCTCTGGGCTGGCTGCTGTAAATCCTCTGGGCCCTGGCAAAAGCCAGAGTTGCTAGCTCATTTTACTTAATTTGTGATGCTGGCAAGATTTGTGCTGCAGCCCAGGGCTCTTGACTCAACTCTCCTAAATCAGAGCATTGACACATTACAGTAGAGAAACACCAGCACAGAAAACCTGAAAATAAACGCCTCGAAAAGAGATATTTCAGAACGATGCTGTCTTACAAAGCTTTAAATGGTGTTAGTGTAGCATTATAAGTTTCTCGGTGTTTGCTTCTTTAAAACCACCTGCTCATTAAGAAGTTGGGGTTTAGCTGCTGTCATAATAAATGTTTTTAACTACGTATTTCATGTGAGGATCTTAGGGCACTTGATATCTTTCCACAGAAACCCTGCTAGACAAAATGTCATGCGTTTTTGCAGGTGGGTAAATGGAGACATGGAGTAAAGTGAAATGAGGTTGTCAGTGCCGGAATGTTAACCAGCATAGGTGCAATGATGTAATTACAGCAAATGTAAATGTGTCAGGTTAACGCCAGTGTGGACGATCTTATTCCAGACTAAGAATCCTTTTTCCTGCTTGGATAATTCCATTTTGAAAGTGAGGAAGTGTATCCAAGAGGATAAAGTGCTTGACTGTGGTTGGGGAGATCAGAGGTTCTCTTCTCCTCAAACCTGCCATGGATTTGCCGGGAGATCTCAAGTGAATTTTCCCCTTTCTTTGCACCGTCGTGTGACATGTAGGACAGAAGATGGTCATATATGTAGGGGAAAAAAAAGTAATTGCTATTAAACAGAAAAACAGAGCAATCACACAGGTGATGTCCACGCTGGCTTGAAACAGTCGGTGCCTGATGTCCACACTGCGCATGTTTCAGTCTTTATTTTATTTTCAAAAGCTGTTTTTTTGGTCTCATAGCCCAAGTGCCCAGCTGCACGTGGAGCGTGTTAGGTGTATTCCTCCGGCAACACAGCTTTCATTTTGGTTTCCCTATAGCAGGAAGCCAACATATGCACTTCAGGATGGCTCCATGATGCAAACAACACACCAGTAAGCAGGGATGATGGGGAGATGCATTTCAAAGGCGTGCTCCTCATCCAAACCAATGCGGACACACGCGATGCTGGGGTGTTCCCATATAATCATAACAGATGACGTCCGTGTGCAGCAAGCTCTTAAGATGGTATCAGAGGCAGAACCTGGCAGGTTGAATGGGGCTTAGTCCTCTGCTTTAACCTTCAGCCTGTGCTGCTTCAGGAAAAACAAACCAGGTTTAGAAAAACATTTCCCTAGTAGTTAATCTGCAGTCAAAATTGTGTGATATACAAGCAAGACAGCTAATTCCAGTGAATTTTACTTTGATGTATGCTTTGCAGTCCACGTTGTTACAGAAAAAAAAAAGCTTCAACCTCTCTCCCTTTGTTTAAAATGAATGCAGCAGCAGGTTTGTGTTACTGTAATCCCAACAACTGCAGTAAGAAATAATCAGGACGTTTTTAGGTAGAACTGCCACTTTGGGCCTGCTCCACAAGGTCTACCATCCTTGGTGAGCTCTACCCTCCTATCCTCTGCTCATGGGTTTGACGTTACACTGGGACAAGGGCATCTGCCAGTTGTGATGGTGGCTGATGTAAGGCAGAGGAGATGCCACATTTTCTTTCCGGGTAGACCAGTAAGAAGCTGTTAGGAGGCCAGTTATCTCTTACGGGCTGAGATGCATGTGAACATTTGCCCTGATGCTTGTTTGTTTCTGTAAAATACATTTTTAATTATCCTAATGCTTTATTTAAAATGTTCTTTGTTACAGAAGAAGAAGAGGAACAGGTGCCTACCGATGGAGGTACATCTGCAGAGGCCATGCAGGTGCCACTGGAAGAAGAGGGAGATATGGAAGAGGATGAGGCAATTAATGATGAGAACTACTTGAGCAAGAGACCGTTGGAAAGTCCTGATGCTGAGGAATTTCCACCTGTGAAACGGCCAAAACTATCTGTTTCTAAAGGGGACACCTTGGACGGGGCTTTGGAACCACGTGAGCCTCTTAGCTCAATAAATACTCAAAAAGTACCACCAATGCTTTCTCCAGTTCATGTTCAGGACAATACAGACTTAGCCCCTCCTTCACCAGAACCACCAATGTTGGCTCCCATTGCAAAATCGCAAGTGCCAACCCCCAAAACTTTAGAGGCAAAGCCGTTTGTGCCCAAAACAAAGTCCAAAACAAGTTCTCCAGGACAGAAGACAAAATCACCTAAAACCACACCCTCACCAGTGGTAACTGGAAGTCCCATACGTTCACCAAAATCTGGATCCAAAGAAAAAAAGTCACCAGGTCGCGCCAAGAGCCCAAAAAGTCCTAAAAGTCCAAAGGTCCCTGCTCATGTTCCCCAACCACCTGTCAAGCCTGAAACACCAAGTAGAACCCCTCTGGCTGCATTAAGTGACAAGATAGGAAAGGAAAACATTCAAGTAAAACAAGGACAGACACCACCTGAGCCTGCCACCAAGCCAAATATTGAAAACCAGACTAAGAAAGTACCAGTGATGGACAAGACCATTGATGATTCAATCGATGCTGTGATTGCTCGTGCATGTGCAGAACGAGAACCGGATCCCTTTGAGTTTTCCTCCGGCTCTGAATCAGAAGGGGAAATTTTTACCAGTCCTAAAAGACTTTCTATTTCAGAGACTACAACTCCTAAACCTTCTGTTTCTGCCAATAATGCAAATAAGGCAGGAGCAACTCCGATACCTCCCTCGGGTGGGACTTCAAGTTCAGACATTTCATGGACAATGGATGACTCAATTGATGAGGTCATTCGAAAGGCAAACATGGGGACACCTTCTAATCCACCCACCAACTTCACTTATTTCTCCTCTCCTTCTGCTTCACCACCGACTCCAGAACCTCTTCTCAAAGTCTATGAGGAGAAAACCAAGTTGGCTTCATCGGTAGAAGTGAAAAAGAAATTGAAAAAGGAGCTGAAGACAAAAATGAAGAAGAAAGAAAAACAAAAGGAAAAAGATAAAGAGAAAAACAAGGAGAAAAACAAGGAGAAGGAAAAGAACAAGGAGAAGGATAAAGACAAGGAAGGAAACAAGGAAGCAAAATTTCAGTGGAAGGAACTACTCAAAGATGATGATCTTGATCCCTATAAATTCAAACTAAAGGACTTTGAGGAAGCTGACACAAAAGTAAAGTTGAAAGATGGCAACACCAAAAAAGAGAGAGAAAAACATAAAGATAAAAAGAAAGAGAAAGAGAAAGGCAAAAAAGACAAGGATAAGAAAGACAAAGAGAAACTTAAAGATAAGGGTAAGGAAGATAAGATAAAGGCTCCATCAGCACCTCTTGTGTTACCTCCCAAAGAAATGTCTTTGCCCTTGTTCAGCACACCAACTGCCATGAGGCTTCCCAGCATGTTACCTTCCTTGTCTCCAATGCTTCCTGAAAAACTGTTTGAGGACAAAGAGAAACCAAAAGAGAAGAAGAAAGACAAAAAAGAGAAGAAGAAAAAGAAAGAAAGGGAGAAGGACAAAGAGAAGGAAAAGAAGGAGAAGGAAAAGGAGAGGAAAGAAAGAGAAAAGAAAGAGAAAGAAAAAGAGAAACACAAACATGAAAAGGTAAGCTGTTTAGATAAGTTGAGAGAAAGAGAAAGAAAAAGAGAAACACAAACGTGAAAAGGTAAGCTGTTTAGATAAGTTGAGATGGCATACTTGCTTGAAAAATGCGTATGGATTCCTATATTTGATGCTGAGCGTTGTTTAAGAGCTTTGAGGAGATGTGTGATTACAGGTTTGGTATTTTTTAAAAGTAACAGCTCCAAGGAAGACATCCCCTAAGAGTTTCAGGGATTGTCCCACCTTTTTGGAAGACAAAACAATGGAAGTTCAATTCTGTGAATTTGAAATGTGAGATTGTCCTGGTTTTCCTCGACTCACTTTTCAGTTTGAAAAGCTGGGGCTCAGACTCAACAGCAGCACACACACAACAAATGTATGTAGTATTGCAAAGCGCAAATTTTGTTCTGTAGATTTCCACCAGTAGGGCCAGCAACCCTATACCTTTCATATAAACTTTAAATTCCATTTCTAAAAGTCTACTGTTTCAAAGCTTTGTAGAAGCCAGTAAATTACTAGGTGGACAGAAACGAGGAGCAGACTGCCTTCAAATAAACAAGTTCACCAGTTATCTCAGATGTTCAGAAGAGCTGCTGAGTCCTCTCTTAGCAAGCCTGCCCCCTTGTTGTTCCAATGTGTTTGAAGTAAGAAAATTGTTTTCAAATTTTGCTCTAAATGTTCAAATGTCACCTTTCGTTTTGAGTCTTATGCTTGAGAGAGAGAAGGGGAGAGCTAGTTTTCAAGTGGGTTGAGCTCCTTCCACTCCTGCAACTCTTACTGATTTACATCAGCCAAAGATAATTTCTTCTTTCCACTATCACCTACTCTTGAAAATATATTTAATATTTAAGAAATGAAACCAGCATATTTGCACGTTATCAGATTTGAAATCCCATTAGAAGCAGCTCCCCTAATTCAGGATTTGCTCTAATTTTTTGTCACTTCACCTTACAATACGCACTAAATTGTTAATATTAAAAAAAAAAAGAAGAATAAAAAAGAAGAAAAGAAAGAGATTGTCTTCATATGTGATAACCTTGAATACAGGATTTCCTAAATCTCTATCCTTAGCATTAGGAAGCACTGTATAAGTTCTGGTTTTACCAAGATGCTCTTTACATCCTCCTTTGAGTGTAATACTCAGTTTGTACAAGCTCACATTTGGGACGTTCCTCACTTTCCTTTTTTGCCACCGTACCTTGTTATGCTACCTGCTGGACTTGAAACAAACTGCTGATATCAAAACTTGCCATATTTTTTAAGTTGACAAATGGGTTTTCAGTGCAGAATCTGGGTGATCTAGAGAACTAACATTTGTCTGCTGTGGATGAGGCGGTGATCGACAGGGTGGTGGTCCAGTTGTCCATGTTAATTTAATGTCTGATTTTAGACTGCAGCAACACTTTCATGGATTCCCCATTTTGTCTGTCTGCTCTTCAAGCCTGAGATGTTTTGTCAGTATTTCATTGAGAATTTCTGCAGAGATTTCTTTTTCAATTAAATACGTGTGTATATAAAATAGAGACAACGAGTGGCTTGTTTCTCGTACATTCAGTTTTGCATTTCTTCTGCAAATCTCTGTATCTAGTTTACTTTAGAGCAATGTAACAGATACACAAACAAATACAAACTGGTAAAGCTTTGGTATAGACTGAACATATATATATTAGGAAAAGGAGTTCAACAGTAATAAAAACTTGGACAAATTAAATTGACAAAGCTGCCCATTACCTTGGCAAAAAGTCCCTGTCAAAAGAAACTTTAAAGCTAGAATGCATGAAAGAGTCCCCAGATAGAATTAAAATTTAAACTGATTCTTGATAGATAAGCTTTTTTTAAATCCACCTCTTTGCTGCAAGTCAGGATTTTAAAAATAAATTTCCCCTTTAAATCTCTTGAGCGATTTTCATTTTTTGCAAGGCCGCACTGCTGGTGTCCTGGAAAAATGGAGAGTTAGAGCTTTATCAGTTGGTGCCCTGAGGTATGTGGCAAAGAAGCTAAATCCTTGAAGATTAGCAAAAAAAATGCAGCACATGGCAATAAGGGGCTTATATGACTACTAGTATTAGTTCAGGTGAAAGAAGTATTGCTTATACATAAAACTGGACAAATCCACTGACAATGTATTTTTAGTTAGCTACAAAGGAGTCTTATATTGCTGGACTTTACCTCTTTGGTGATTTGGGAAGCTTAGTAATCCACTGTAAATGCTCTTCTGCTGGCCCCAATTCCCAGTATTACTCCAGAATGCTTCTCTTTCGTTTTAACCCCTAAAAGTACATGTTTCCTTAATTTAGCTTTTAGATCACACAATGTCTTATTTAGCCAGCAGTCGCGCCGTAAGAGTAAATGATCAAGTTACTGCTCGGACACTTAACCTTCCACGGCTTGTCCGCTTCGGAGGCGTACGCGCAGCCTGAAGGATGAGTTCGTGGGCTAACTGCAGTTTCAGCTCTTGACAGCCAGTAGAAAATGCCAGATTTCTATTTCTAATATTGCTATACTTAAACAAAAGAGCGACTCAACGGTAATGTTTCCATTTTTGAGTATCGTTATACTTATTACCTAAGCGTGCATCCCATCCCGTTGGGGAATCGAAGCTTTTTGATCAAGTTTTCCCTGTAATTTTGCCCCGAGCTGCTGGAGGACACAGAACAGCAACCAGTATTCTGCATAAATGGCAGAAAGCAGAAGCTGAAGGCTGCGTGCTGGAAGCGTTCGGTGGTGGCACCGAGCAAGAGAAGCTTTTGCGCTGGGCTTGCCTGAAGCTCCGTGCCCCGCAGTAAGTGTTGGTTGAAGCAGTTACACCCCATTTCTACTATGGAGATTACCGGGCGTGCTGTAGGAGCGACTGAGCAGCTCACGAAGCAGCGGCTGACCCAGTTTCAGCTAACCTTAATACGCTGAGCTGTAAACTAAAGGAGTTGAGGTACTGCTTCATGAGAAATGGAGCCATCCTCGCGCCGGGGCAGGGCTCGCCGGAGCTGCCCCAAAGCAAACGGCCCTTACTCGTGAATCAAAATCCTGTCGTCGATGTCGAGGAAGACCAGGCTATGCAGGATATAACTGTGAATGCTCCTTCATTTTCTCTCTGCGCCAGTCATGCAAGCTCTACGCGCAAACCTGTGTTGCAGAAAGATGCTTCCTCTCCTCTTGTATCAAGGGATAAGATTTAGGATTGTCGTGGAGCCCAGTTTTCCTCTCGCAGCAGACTGCGATATCGGTTATCTGAGCATAAAGAAGTGTTTTATGTGTTTTTCTTCTGCCACACGAGCCCCCACCAGCATTGTTTAGAACATCTTGGTGGTATACAAATAATAATACAAAGGACCTTTTTACAAAGGACGGATGACGCGGGTATCTTTCTGTGCTGCGTGCTGGAAGCTAAGCAGCAGTGCCTGTCCTAGGAGCTTTGTATTCCAAATAGGCACCACAGGAGGAGGAACCCGCAGGAAAAGAGGTAAGATAATCTGTGCAAAGCCCTGTGCCTGAGCCTCCTGTACCCGGGGTTCAATTCCGTGTCTCTATCCAGTGGACAATGCTACAAGTTGAGAGCCTGGGAAAGCGGCAGTGAAATTGTTGCAGGCCTTAGGAGCTTCAGAGGAAGAAAGCTCTTGCAACACTCCAGGGGAATGACGTAACAAAAAATGGTGCTGTGTAAACAAAAGAGTAGAGAGGGACCTGTGAAGTAGGCTAATGCACATCCATGGGGACCTTCATTGAAAAGCACGGTTAACTGCGTCGAAACAGAATTACTGCTCAGGCTGCAGCCCTTCTCTCTCTGGAGTAGACATCTCCTGCTGACAGCTCCAATTCTTTGGGCAAGGTGCACGGCACGGGACTTTGTCATTACCGTTCCTCAATGTAAGTCCTAACTGAGTCCTCCCACTCTGGCCTGCTGTCTCCGGCGCTGCTTTCTGTGCTTTGAATTGATCGTTTGCCCTCTCTTTCTTTATGAAAGCTTTTTAAAACAGCTTTCTCCCACTGAGAGTTGCTCGGGTTTCCGTTTAGTCTATGCAAACTATCTTTGTCTCTTTAAGTTCCTGCACCAGATTCAGCTAAGTGGTTGTTTTATTAAATATGATGATGCACATGCTCAAAATGAGATCAGTCTCCCTCTCTTTCTGTGTATATTCACATATATATATAACCTATATACACTTCTCATATATATGGATATAAGTTGAGCAACTTACGTATGGAGAATCATTACAATGTCAGCTGTCAAATCTGATATGATTCTGTACAGGTTTTGCAAAGCAGTAGCTTCATGGGAGTTGGTAATTTTGGCAGACACTGGTTCAAGGAGGTTAAGGACATATTCAAGTGGTCTAAACTCCACCAAATACTGAGGTTGGAAACCAGGCCATTTGAAAAATAACCATTAGAAACCTCAGCCTAATTGCATTAAAAAGCAGTGATTCTGTTATACCTGTGTGGTTAAGCGCTTTCATAAAGTATTCAGTGTTGGTGCTTGGGGTTTATTTGCTTCCTCTGTGTCTAATTTTTATTCAAGAGGGTCACAGTACATTCACGTGATGAACCTGGGAAATAATTTAATTTAAATCTCAGAAAAAAGTGCAAACACCACTGGGCACCTACCAAGTTTGAGTACTAAGGTCAAAGCATTTCATGTCATTGTTTAGAAACATAGTAGGGGATTTTGTGTCTCTGGGAAAATACTAAATCAGGAAGACTTGTTAATAAAGGTATGAGCGCGTACAAATGCAATGAAGTTTCAAGTTGATTTTTTAGACTGGAATTCGTATTTGTGATTTGCTATGGCTGGGAGTTCCCAACAAACTCTGAGCATCCATGCCACAGCACGAAGTGTGAGAGAGTGGCGATCAGTCTGTCATAGGTCTCTCTCATTAAGCTGATATACTCTGTTTGGTTAACTCCATCGATGCTTTCATGTAATTAATATATTTTGGGAGTCTGCTTGCAGTCTTTGACTGATGATTGTGTTCCCTTGTACAGATAAAGGTGGAACCAGTTGTTCCGGCTCCATCACCGGTTATTCCTCGGCTGACATTAAGAGTGGGTGCAGGCCAAGACAAGATGTAAGTACAAATAAATCCATCTGCAAGGTGTACACTTACCACAGTTCATCCTCTGTCACTTGTGGTAGCTCTTATTTTCAGTGGGAAATGCTTAAAAATTAGTGGCAAATGACATCCATACAGCTATGACATCTTTTGACTGTGCTAATGAAAAATCAAGCAGCATGCTTACCAATAGAAACTTTTTGGACATTTTGCCCTTTTTTTTCTACTCTCCAAGCGGGACCCATCATCTTCTATCCTTTCTATTGTGTTTCTCACTCTGTGCG
This sequence comes from Haliaeetus albicilla, assembly GCF_947461875.1. NCBI lineage: Eukaryota > Metazoa > Chordata > Aves > Accipitriformes > Accipitridae > Haliaeetus > Haliaeetus albicilla. The sequence continues at coordinate 5,157,243 of NC_091496.1, forward strand.
TTTTGAAGGCATGGATTACAAGACTCCATCTAGAGTCACATGATGCCTCCAGTGATATTTAGTGAGGTTTCCGTAATGGACGGTTATCCCTAGTGTAACCTACAGCTAAGTTTCACAATGCTCTTCAGCTAACAAGTGTTTTATGCTTTAAAACATAACAGTTGAAATTCCTTTATACGCGTCTGTTTTATTATAACTGTTGATGATTATTCATGAGTGTACCTAACACATTTCAAATGTCGGTTCATTAGCTCCCTAATTATTGGGTGCTGTTGTACAAATAGTAGTTACTTTGTACTGTATGAGTGTAAATAGGATGATCCCTACCCTGAGATCATACAGCATAAACAGGTGGCTGGAGAGGCTGGGGAAACCATGTGTCACTGGGCTTTGTTAGGCTGGTCCTGTGTTGTACGGGAAGGGTTTCTTTTAATTGGGTTTTTCATGTTTTTAATGGCACAGAGCACACTTTCATGTCTGATGGTAAACATGAGCACCAGATTTTTTTTTCCATTCATCACATTAAATATTGTTGTTTCTCTTTTGTAGCCATTCTGAACTAAATCTCCTAATTGCTAATTTTTCTGCTTTATAAGTTAAATTGCGTCTTTGATGATTATTCTGTTTTTTCTGTGCTGTCCTGCTCTTCAGTAGGTGAGTTTTACTAGTTTGAAGTTGCTACCGGACTTTAGTCATTTCTTGGTTTCTATGGGACAGCCCCACCCCAAATATCAGGGCTTCTTCCTGCTCTTCAACCGTTTCTGCTCTTTTCCTTTCACAGTATTTGAGTGTGATCTCAGATTTCTGTGCCTCAGAGTGCTGTAGGAAAGCTCCTGCTTTCTCAGAACAGTTGTCTGTCCTGCTGTGCAAATTTGAATGTGCACGGGTGGACAGACTGGCCCTTTAAAGCCCACAAATCTGTTTTCCTCCTTGAGGAGCTATGGATACTTTTAAACTCCTCTTTTTCAAGGACTGTACTAGTGTTTGTTTGGAGAAAATTAAGTCATATTTTCAAGGCAGAGCTTCTAAATTAAACTTCTGAAGCCATATTTTAGCACCAGAGGGTTGGCTTTGCTTCCCGTCTTATCTCACCCCAGTCTTTCTCATACCCACACACATTTTGAGAAGGGACTTCAGACTCCATCTGCTTGCTACAAATCATATGGGTACATCGTTGTCAGCCCTGCCAGCCCATGGTGGGTCAGAGATACTGAAATCTTGTTTTATGGCCTTTTGGGAAACTTGCTTCAGTCCCGGTTTCTTCTGTGCATCTTTAGTGGCACCCTGACCTCCATCTGAGGACCTCAAGCATTGTGATCCTTAGCACGGCAGAGCCTAGAGTTTAAACCCTGACTCCAGGATGGGAGATACACAAAGCTGACTTAGCTCAAAGTTTCTAGACAAATTAGGGGAGAATTAAACACCAAGGCTGAGATCTTCAGGGGCGGGGGAGTCCTGGAGGCAGCTGGTAGGAAATGCTAAAAAGTGGTTTTGCTGCAGCTCCCTGCAGCATCTGTACTGCGTCTAGGAGGGGAGCTTCATCTTCTCCACATGACGCTCGTCCTTGAGATTGCTTTAGGATGCATGACCAAACAAGGTTTGAGTCATTAGTATTCCATCTCTTTGCTTACTAGTTTCCCTTTTCTACCTTAAATATCTCCTCACTGCCCACCATACTGGCACCCTAAAGTTCTCCCAGTCTAATGGCTGTATCACCCAGTTGCACCTTCTGGCTGATGGCAAACAAGAACTTACACAGCTTTGTAATAGCTTTTAGGATTTGTCATAGTTTTCCAAGGCAAAAATCCAGGAAGAAATTTGCCGTTATACAGTTTGCGCCACGTGGCTCTGGGAACTGTTTTGTGTTGTATGTCGATCCGATGTCTAATGCGGCAGGGCTCGCAGTGGAGCTGTCCTACTCTAATATTTCTGCTTTCATGCTCAACAATTAATATTCAGCCTGAACTCAGAGCGTATTTTAATTTTCACGTGTTGTGATCGTTATGAAAAGGACTGATGTGCCTCTGAGGCAAAGCATTACATAGCTGCCTCTGTGGCTTGGACCTCTGAAGTAATACCAGAAGTCTCTGCAACCTCTATTTAAAGTTATTAGTTGAAAAGACCATAGTAGGATCATCAACCTTTTAAGCAGCTGGTAACAGGCAGAAACAAAAGCTTTTGTGACGTGTTATGGTAAGGGAAAACTAAGCTTACGTTTCATCTGTGTTGGTAATGGAGTTCTGAATATCTGGTAATTATCATATAGAAATGTTGTGTTTCAGTTAGCATGTCTCTGGAGTTTTACTAGCACGGGATTGTTTGAGAATACCATGAATTGCCTTTGTGGTGGGTTGACCGTGGCTGGATGCCAGGTGCCCACCAAAGCCGCTCTATCACTCCCCTCCTCAGCTGGACGGGGGAGAGAAAATATAATGAAAGCCTCATGGCTCAAGATAAGGACAGGGAGAGATCACTCACCAGTTACCGTCACAGGCAAAACAGACTTGACTTGGGGAAATTAGTTTAATTTATGACCAATCAAATCAGAGTAGGATAATGGGAAATAAAAGCAAATCTTAAAACACTTTCCCCCCACCCCTTCCTTCTTCGCAGGCTTAACTTCACTCCCAATTTTCTCTCCCTCCTCCCCTCTAGCAGCGCTGGGGGACGGGGAATGGGGGTTGGGGTCAGTTCATCACACGTTGTCTCTGCCGCTCCTTCCTCCTCAGGGGCAGGACTCCTCACTCTTCCCCTGCTCCACCATGGGGTCCCTCCCATGGGAGACAGTCCTTCACGAACTTCTCCAGCATGAGTCCTTCCCACAGGCTGCAGTTCTTCACGAACTGCTCCAGCGTGGGTCCCTTCCCCAGGCTGCAGTCCTTCAGGCACAGACTGCTCCAGTGTGGGTCCCCCGCGGGGTCACAAGTCCTGCCAGAAGACCTGCTCCAGCCTGGGCTCCTCTCTCCACGGGGCCGCAGGTCCTGCCAGGAGCCTGCTCCAGCATGGGCTTCCCACGGGGTCACAGCCTGCTTCGGGCATCCCCCTGCTCTGGCGTGGGGTCCTCTGTTCCTGGGCTGCAGGTGGAGATCTGCTCCCCCATGGACCTCCCTGGGCTGCAGGGGGACAGCCTGCCTCACCATGGTCTTCACCACGGGCTGCAGGGGAATCTCTGCTTCGGCGCCTGGAGCATCTCCTCCTCCTCCTTCTGCACTGACCTGGGGGTCTGCAGGGCTGGTGCTCTCACATCTTCTCACTCCTCTCTCTGGCTGCTGTTTCTGTGCCTCCTGCAACTTTTTCCCCTTCTTAACTCTGTTCTCCCAGAGGCGCTACCACCATCACTGATGGGCTCGGCCTTGGCCAGCGGTGGGTCCATCTTGGAGCCGGCTGGCGTTGGCTCTGTCAGACATGGGGGAAGCTTCTAGCAGCTTCTCAAAGAAGCCACCCCTGTAGCTCCCCTGCTACCAAAACCTTGCCATGCAAACCCAACACAGCTGTGGAGAGGTATGAGAAAAGTTTTGGGGGATTCATAGAATTTGATGAGTAAAAACTAGATGGAGTAATGAGTTATTTCAGTTTCCTCTGTTAGAGAGAAGAGCTCTTTGGAGGCTTTTGGAAGTACTTAAGTACCTATTCAGCTGGAGGTTGGTTTGTTTGGGGGACTTCATATAAAACATTGTCTTTAATGGAACTACTTACAGATCTTGGTGAGCCCATGAAGTCTTTCGGGTGTCTGAAGAAAAAGTGTCAGATTGATGGTGCTTGAAATGGAGGTTCATGTCATACCATAAACACAGCACAACAACAGCAACACAAGTTTACTCAAATAATGCAGCAGTGGTGAGGAAAATGCCTTTGCAGTGTAGCAAACTGTTTCTTCTCTATCATTTCACTTCTTGGCTCCTCTGCTTGGACCAATGTACAAAGTAGTGATGGTGGTGTCAGAGAAGTCTCCTTCTTTCTTGTTTCTGTGAATACGAGTACATATTGCTCCTAGATGCAAAGCGATACCTGCATTCGAGCTTGTCTGGTGTGCAAATATTCTTACAACACACATCAGTTCAAAAGAGATGGCTATTAATAACATTAGGTTAATAGACACAAAAATGTACTGTTGCTGAAAGATGGATAAACCCACATTGGAAAAACTGTTCTACTTTAGCTTTTTTTTGCCAGTGTTTTAACTGCACAGTAAAACAAGAAGAAAGTAGATTATAATCAAAGCATTTCCATCTTAGTTGTAAACAATTACAGCAATACTTGCATGGATGCCACATTAGAAGAAATTTACTGGATTCCATTCTAATGCAATTAGAGCTAATTTTGTTCTTTAAATGAATAAAAGGTCAGCTAGTAAATCTAGTTTATCTCAAGTCCAGGCTTCAATAAATTGTTTTATTTAATTTGTTGTAAAAGATCTTATCCTTAATGGGCCTAGCTCTTATTGGTTTGCTTGGGTTCTAAAATATTTATGACCACCTTTTTAGATATGATTTGAATGATATGTTGGAAGGGTTTTTCACTGTTTTTTTTTTTTCCACTCCAGTGTTATCAAGGTAGATTGCTAACTGAGTTAGCATAGGAAGGAACTAGAGATGCTATCTTTTTTTAAAAAAACAAAACAAAACAAAAAACCACAGCTAGTATAGACTTCTAAATTTTAAATTGACTGCAAATGATGAGCAGAATTTAATACTTTTATTCAATTGCACCATGGTTTCTTTTTGTCTAGTTATGTTTTCTTAAGCACAATCATTTTTTATACCCATAAGTTTTTAAAAACCGTATCTATTGATGAGGTGTTGACATTCCAGCTACTACCACAGTTGACATAAACTTCAGCAAAAGTACGTGCTGTAATTTTTAATACTTCAGATAAATTGATTCTACATTTAAATACAGTTTTTAAGAAAAAACACGTGGCTTCTGACACTAGTGCCAGACCACAAAGCAGAGTACCACTCACTGGTTGCTGTTTCAGTGCTTCTGTGACTTAGAAGCAGGATATATATTTTTTGTGAAATCAGGTCTCCAGATCTACCTTAAAATTTCAGGCTTTTGCTCCAGACTTGTACTGCATCATATCATAGCTCTGCCATCAGCAGGGAACCTGGAAACAAGACATGAGAAGGGGAAAGACAGGTCTTTTAACAGTGTTTAACTTGTAAACCTGACCTGCTGCTCTAATGAAGTTGCCCCTTATCTTACATATTTTTAAAGCGAGTAGATACGTGACTTTCTCCAAAACCAGATCACACACATGCTCAGATAATTATGCGTATGTGTTTATAAAAAAATGTATATTAAATAACCTGTGGATTGTAAAATAAAATCCTAAAAGGATTAAGGGATAGAAAAATTTTTGTTATCCAGATATTTAATTGACTCCACTAAAGCTTTTTATCGCTTGGTAGGATATTATCAGTCCAAGGCCTAACTTACATTCGTTTGGAGGCTCACTCGACTGCATGATATCCCCATGACAAAAGGCACCAGCATAGCTAGCTGACATCCTTTGTAGGGAATCTCAAAGCCAAGTGGCAATATAGACCAAACCAGAATCTGTCCTGTCGCTTTCTGTTTTATTACACCGAGTTTCTGTGATCGTCCACCTGAGAACTTCTACTGCAGTTAGGTGCTCATGGTACGTATTTTTATAAATAGGCAAAATAGCATGTGTCTGAAAAAATGGAAGCCTGAAAGGATAAGCAGCTTGAGAAAATCTCCACATTGAAGCTATAACCCGACCTGAAACACAGTTGGACTGTTGGAGGAGTTTATTTTTCATAAATTTACATGGTTTGGGTCATCACTGCTACTTGCTCAAGAATTTGTTATTTTAAGTGCAACCACAGCTGGGCAACAGAATTGCACTAAAACAGTTCTTTATTCATACTTTTTGAAATTCTGTAAAACTTCATTATCTAACCTGCAGCATGCAGAGTACCACCAAGTTTATTATAGGGTAATGTTCTCCAAAAACCAGATGCCTAAATGATGGATCTTCTATCTGCAACAAGCTTTAATTTATGTAAGAGTTGAGCTGCAGACTCTCCAGAGAGTGAATTTTCTTGGGAAAACTACACACACACATACACAATCAGACTTTATAAAGGTAATGGTACCAAGGGAGGAGAGAAGACGACGGTATTAGCAAACCCATCAATAGCTTTTTATTGACCTGGTTGAAGACAAGAAATTAGGCAAGGACCACGGTGGTATTCCCCTAAGCTCACTGGGGATCTGTAGTTGCTGCTGCAACATGAATATGTATTTTTTTGAAAACTGCTCAAACTCCCCGGGGAGCTGTGAAAAAAAGCTAGATACCTAAGACAGGACTTTGCTATTAGCTTCAATTAAACTAGAATTCTGCCCTATGTAGTTTCCAAGAATGCATCTTATTTTTAAAGTATCATCTTTGGTGGATATCCAGGATCTTTCATTTTTAATAGGGTTGTTCTCGTACAGATAAATCAGACCACGTGAAGAAACTTTGAACTTTGAGTGCTATTTAGTGGAGAGCTACTCAGACTTTGATAATTTAGATGACTGTCTTCATAGTGTTTGCCCACAATAGCTGAATAATGGGGTTCATTAACCTCCCTGTGTAGGCATACCCAAATTGTTTGCCTCTAGCCTTGGCTCCCTACGTGTGGCTGGGGAGGAAAGGATTGGCTTTTTATTGACTTGTCAAGCCGTAGGTTTGCATTACTGGCCAAGTAGCTCATGACCCATTCCATTTATTTCACTGTTTTGTGGTGGGGAAACAGGTAAAGGAATCCTGCTGGAAGCCCCTCCTTCCGCACGTTTTTATGAATAAGAGCAGTGTTCGGAGCAGTTAAGGCACCGTGACCAAATCCTCCAAAAGACGTAATGCAAGCAGCATGGGGCTATTGTGGGACACAGCTGTGGGCGGTGTTGGTTACCCTGCGAGACGTTGCTTATTCAACAGAAAGCTCTGGAGGAGAACTTACTGTGGAATTAAAGAGGAGGGAAAAAGTGATACTTCGGGGAGAAAAATGTAGAAGGATAAACCACTGCTTGGAAAAATTAAACAATAGAGTCTGGGCAGCAAAAGTCTGTGTTTACTGCAGTACTGATGGGTATCCCAATTATTTTACAGCGTAGCACTTAGCAGAGAAAGACCGTGTTAACCGTGTGTTAACAGAATTAATGCTCTGGGTGTCAATCCAACTTTTGCTGTAAGACGGAAAAGAGCACGTAACGGTGAAATAATTTTTTTATATGATCAATAGACCACCTAAGTGAGGGGGCAAAGTAATGGGAAATGATCTTGCTCCTCTGCAAGGCTGCAGAGGTGTGCGTAAGGAATTCCAGTGATCTTTACAGCTTTCATAAATCTTTGTGTGTGTTTGTGTGTGTATATACATACCCACATTTTTCTGTTCTGTAGTCTTTTAAATTGTAAGAGCTGGAGGACTGATTTTCAATGCCTTTTTAAATGCTGAATGTATTTTAATGAAGATATTGTCTTGGGTATGATTCATATCCCCTTCCCAATTGTTCTTTTTTAGTGTAAGATATTGGCCCTGATCCTGCAGTAAAATCCCCATGTGTGGTCTTGTATCCATCCAAAAGTCTCCTTCACTTCAGTGGAGGTTCCCCAGCCTCTCCCTTGCTGCAGGATTGCAGCGTTTACATGCAAAAAATGAAGAATACCATATCCCTTTTACCAAAACAAGTAAATGATCATTTTTGTTTATATTTCTAGAGGTGATTTAGAAGAGTTTTTTCTTCCTTGAGTGTGAGTTATTTCCAACTTCAGATGTAGTCCTTAGCTTTTTTCTTCTTTTTTTTTTTTTTTAATTACTGAAGCCACCCCAACTAATTATTCATCCTGTTTATGGAAGGTGGTAGGCTGTGGCAAATTATTTTCATTTTGCTGCTGGCCACATTGGGTGATGACTCCAAAAGTGAATCCTTAAAAAGGCTTGAGTCATTAGAAAACAAAACAATTTACTGTGAGATTCTTTGATTTTGCTGCTTATTGCTCAAGAGTAAAAAAATTGTACACTGTATACCACAATTAAAAAAAAAAAAAAAAAAGAAAAATACTTCAGGCAGGTTTAGACACATAAGCAAATTGCTTGTCTAAATGGGTATGAGCAGCTGCCCTTATAAAGCACAACAGAAACCGACCAAATATGTGTGAAAGATTAGAAAGGCAGATGGGTATTTGTTTAAAAAATAGAATTTGCTCCATAGAAGATGACTGCAAGAGACTGATTTGTTCTTGTCTTTGACAGAGGTGCTTCTTTTTATTCACTCTTTTCTTGACGTTTTTACACAAAAGTGAGGAAACTGTACAGACCCACAGATTCATGTTATAGTTCCTGGGAGCTGGATGTGGGCAAGAGAGCCGTAAAGAAGTAGCCATCCGTAGACACAAAAGACAAAGGTGGTCCTACCTGAATTTAGTAGAGTTGTCCTGCGAGCAATTGATCTCTAGTTGTACGGAGCCTCCAAGTTCAGGACTGACCGGCTCGCTTGGTTCTTTCAAAAACACGTCTCAGTAACAAGCTGGAAATTACAGTTTGCTGGCATAATTTTGTGGTAGTTAATAAAATTTGTACTCTACACTAGCTCTCATTAAAGAGAGTAGATGTAGGATTGGTTTATGGGCAAGCTTCTAGATCATGCATCCCATAACATACCCCAAAACAAATGACAATAAAGGGCACTTTGCAAGGAACACATAAGAGAAAGTTTGCAAAGAGCTCATTGGCATAAACATGTTTTACCAGCTTCTGGTTTTGCTGTTGAGAGCTCAGCAGAAGGGGATAATGCCAGGTGGTTTTCACATCGAAGCTCTGAGCAGCTTGTTATTGATGATAAGAGAGGAAAGAAGATGAAAGATACCAAGACGCCACGCTACCAGCTCAGTTTTGTTTTGTCAGACTGGCAATGAACCATCCGGAGATGTAAGTCAGAATGGTGAGAAAGAACGGGAGGGAGATTTAGGAGTCATCGGCAGAAGGGTGTTTGTGGTTGTTGGGAGAAATACCCTGCTGTAACAGATACGGAGGGCGGAGGCCAAGGGCAGAACTCTGTTTCACTTAAAGTAATGGAAAAATAAACAGTAGAAAACCTGTAATTCAATTTCAAGAGTGCAAATGCCCATAAACCAAAGGAGTTACCTAGAAATGTCAGCTGGACTGAAGACCTAATGGATTCAAAAGTGGTGTTTTCTGCCTGTGGGAAGGGGGCACTTGTAGCAAAATGACTACAGAGTGAATTGTGTGAATAACTCAGTTCCAAAAGGATGTTAGGAATAAGCATCGTACCTCTAGGAGAAGAAGTCTGTTAGCAAAGAAGTTACATCTTCAAGGCCAAAGACTGTGGAGGTGAAGTCAAGCTTGGCGGAAGTCAAGCTGAATTAAATGTTGTGAAGGATATTGAGCAAATAGGAAAAGAAGGGAAGAAGATGGACCATGGAAATGAAGACAGGGAGAAGATGAAGGATGATATCAGTATGAGCAAAGAACAGAAAGAATACTTCAGATCCTATGTTCATTCTCTACTGAGAACTGGGACAAGATGGATAACAGCAGTAGGTTGACAGTGGTGGAAATTACCGTAATGAATTGGGAAGTAAAATATAGGGACCTTTATGCGCTGAAGTCAAGGAATGGGATAATCTTTCTCCCAAGTTCTAGAAGAACTGGGTTGTGAATTTGCAGACTCAGTGACAGGTAATTTTTAATATATTTCTTTTTATTTTAAAATGCAATGTTTGTTAGATCTATTTTTAATAAATAATAGAATAAATAGAAGTGCTGAAGAAGGGAAGAAAGGGAAAGTGATTTAGACACCCGCTGACAGCGGTGCACATGATTATAAAACAAATTTTGGAGGAAGAGCTGATTAAAGGCTTGGAAGTAGTGGAATAAAACACAGAACGGAAGTAAACCATGCCAACAGGCTTGATACCAATCTTTGATAAGTAACTGATTTTCTAGGCTAGCCTAGTCCAGTTGGCAGTCCCTGCAAGAGACGCAGCTGGCAACAGCTGATTTTTTGCCGTGCATCTTGGGTATTTGTTTCCACCACCAATGCTGAGAGCAGCTGCCTCCACCTCCCAGTGCGGAGTGATTTCTTCTGGACTGGGGAAGCCGTCTCTGGGTGCAGGATCAAATCGCTTCCCTTCCAAGGGAAAGTCACAGCTGCGGTGGAGAAGAGGTGAGACACTGGCACGTGAGTAGTTGGAATAAAGTTGACGTCTGTCCTACCGTTGAAAGAAGGAATGCTCTCTTCTGGGTGAATAGAAGATGGCAAATTCAAACTGGATTTCAGGAAAATGTTTAATACTATCACTCAGGACATTCATAGTGAAGCTGGCAAAGGTTGGATTAGCAGAGGAACTGCTCAGCAGTAAGGAACTAGCTCAAAGGAAGATAGCAACTGAGAGTTGTAAGAGAGCTTATATGACCGGAGAGGAGGTTACTAGTGAACATGCTCAAGGATGTATTTCAGGACTGGTTTGATTTAATAATTTCATTTAAAATTTTGTCACAGAAGGAGGTACAACACTGATGCTTTTTGTTGGCAGTAAGGTTGAAGGAGCATGTCAGTACAAATGAGGATCTGATGATTGTCTGGAAAGAACTGGATCCCCTTGAAAGGAAAAATGGTATTTAATTCGGTAAATGAAAAATTGCCGTTAAGGCTTTGCATTTGAAGTGTACCAATAGAAACTTCAGCCAGAAGTAAAGAGCTGATCAGTAGGTGTATCGCTACGGTAGGTGCATTAAGTGGGTGAGGGATCGTTAGTTGATCACAGAACGACAAGAGTTGCCAACATGATACAAGTGTGACCGTAGGATGCATTGCAAGAGGTAATTTTAGCAGAGACAGTGAAAGTGTCCGGGCCATCATATGAGAACCTGTTGACACTTCATCTGAAATGTTATATTCAATTCTTGAAGGCAGCTTGTCTTCAGGAAGGATGAATTGGGAAGAGCAGGTGCAGAGGAAGGCTTGGAGCACTGTTAGAGGGAGCATAGGGGAGCCCGTGTTATGATAGGAGAGGGGAGCAACTTTGTGTGTTTAGTCTAGCATGTGAAGAGGGGATATGATTGCTGGCTACAAATACCTTAGGCAAGCAAACATTTTGGAGGGAGAAAGCAATTTAAGCTAAAGAACAACATTGGCACAAAAAACAAATGGGACTTAATTGGCTATGAATGTAGGCTGGCAATTAGAAGAGGTTGCTGTGCAATCAGAGCGGTGACATCCTGGAACAGGGTAATGGTGGGAACAAAAAGCTAAACCGGTTTTAAGGTGAACCTCAATAAACTTGCGAATGGGATTAGGTGCCACGATGCCTGTAAAATCACTAGACTCATTTGCCCGGGAAGGGATGTTTGCGGGGTTTTGCCATAGTGATGAAATGGAGAATGGGCTGTTGAGCTCCATGTGCACCATTGAAGGTCAACACGCTTAGGTGGAAGTTGTGCCGTTTGTGTGAGACCAGGCAGCGTCCACAAAAATGGATGATATCTTGGAATAAGTGTTCAAAGTTTATTTTCCTTGATAGAGAAGAATATCACTTTGCAGGCAATTTATCACATGAAAATATTTATATTTTTTTAATTTCAAGCTTAAGCACTGAAGTCTTTCCACTTGCAAAATTGCTAGGGGCTCCGCTGGAGGTTTGATACATTTTGGCACTCTGCAAATGCATGAGTTGGTCATACCGCGTATTTGTGAAGCTTGTATTTGCCAATATGACCTGTTGGCACAGAATAAAATATTCAGCAGGGCATAAGCGATAAAAACTAAATTTCCCTTTCTAAAAGTAATATGGGAATTAGCCTACATTACAGAGCTTAAATTACACTGATTCTTCTCCAGGGTTGGAATAAAATTTTCAAAATCACCTCTAATCTGGGAAGAATCTAAACCATATGGAAATCTTCCTGATTCCCCTGGGTGGTTTTGACACTCTTACCCATAGGTCTTCGACTATTCCGTTTTTTTCTGGTGCAACAATCTCAGTTCCAGGTGTGAGACTGTTGCAGTGATAAAATAGTTACACCACTTAACTTTCTAGTATTGAGGAACTTATATCAAAAAAGGAATAGCAATACTAATAGATAATAATACCACTCGTAATAATCCAAGTGAGTTGTACTAGTTTTGATTACGTCAGTGCAGTGATGGTGTCATTTTCCTACATACAAAGACCCCTTTAGCTCCTGCTCCTTACTTAAAAATGGGTCATGGGTTCAGAAAAGAATTAGGACTTTTCAAATGTTGTTTTTCCTTTGGGCAGAGAAACAGCTTCTTTGGAGCTCTGCCTTTGAGAAACAAAGATTCCTGTGATTTTTCACTAGACCTTTCAAAGTACTGATACAGCATTTTTTTGGAGCTCATCACCCGTAGCAATCACTCAGCCCTGTGGCTCATATCCTATTTTTGAAAAGCCATTTCCTTTCGGTGCACACGTCTTTTCCCTGTGTTTATATCAAGCAGTCAATGGGGCTTTCAGCCGTAAGGATCAGAATGAAATCAAATAAATTACTTCCAAAGATAGGAAACCATTTCACACCTTGGAGCCTCATTTTGCTCCAGATGTAACGTGTTACGGCTCATGCCAGTTAGAACTGATTATAAACCAACTGACCTTGTTGCGACACTTAAAATCTTGGTAGAATTTGCACTTTGCCTGCAAGTCGACACTTCATTTTCATCCTGTTTGGGTTTGGATCTGTAGCTGTGAACGGGGTGATTGCCCCGGAGTAATGATTAAAATAGGTTTTCATTCACTCTATCATTATGAAGAAGTGCATCACTACATGCGTTCAATTATAAATGCACGGAGGTTCTGTAAGAAATACAGTTCCTGCTAGCATTTAAGAAGAAATCCAAAGTGAATTTAGGTTGCACACAACCAGATGCACAGTGTTTACATTAATTCTGTTTTTTTCTTAAAGGGAGTGGTAGCCTTTAGTTATGATTTATAGAGATTTTTATTACCACATCTATTCCAAGGGTTCTCTCACACCCCTTCATTCTGGAGGAACGATTTTGCTTCAAAAACAACTTTAATTGACTTTTTATCTTTCAGTGTAGAATGTGTTTGTGATATATTGTCAGGCAAGCAGCCTGCAGAGAAGTGTAATTCTTGTCTCAGGCCTCTGAGTGTGTTGATGGTGGATGATGTTAATTTGTATTCGCTTACCTCAAAAAATACTAACCCAGCCTCAGTTTTAGAGTTTTTGGATTGGGGTGGGGAGGGAGGTGAAATTTTTTCTTATTTAATATTGTACTTGCAGACTTAATATACAAGTGGTGATTTTGGAAGCATATGAAAAGCATACTTGGAAAAGAAGGTATCGAGATACGTATGGTGATGTCCAAAAGTAGAGTTTAAACCCTAGCAGGGACCTAGGTACCAGGAGGATCGAAGCTTTGCTGTAGTGAGTACCGCCTACTTGCAGTGTGCTCTGTGCCTCACTTTTCCTGTCTATAAAATAGAGCTCATAAATCTTGCCATCATTTACATAGTGTTTTGATATTAGGTTTCTCTCCAAGTCTGAAGTAACATTAATTATTAGTCGTGGGACTGCTATTTCCCTTTGATTTCTCCCCACCTCCATATTGCCGTGTATGCAGCCCCTTCTTCGGGACAGAGGACAGGCTAAACCACCCTCGCTGAGATTACTCCATCACCTCTAATGGTGTAGCACAAAGCCATTCATTTCTCCACTCTGGAGTCTGAAGTCTCTGAACTTTATTAGCCCAAGGGAGTGGTAGGCCCAAGCGTGCTCCAAAATGCCGATCTCCTGTTTTGATAACTGAGCTCTAAACCTAAGATAAACAAGCTGCCCTATATACTGAACATGTCCTAATTGCACACTTCAAGCAAACCAGCCAATTGATGAGTGTGTGTCGCCCGCTAATGAATATTTGTAGTTTTGGAAGTAGTCGTATGTGTTATTCCTTGTAGCTTCTGCAGTTGTTAGCAGAGTGGCTTTGAAGACCCTGTCAGGAGAGGAACCTGACTTTATCTAGACCAAGAAACTGTGTAATTTAATTTCATATGTTAGCTGGGCATGGTCACTCTTATTCAAATTGTATTAGCTAATACTGCTTTTAAACTGTTTACACTGTGTGCAAAGTTGTGTTTAAAATCCTACTAGCTAATACATTTCTTAGTCTAGACTTGGGGAGGGTTGACTCCCTGAAGAACTCATAGCAGGGCTGTTTACTTGTTGGGGGTAGAAGAGTGAGGCGGGGAAAGAAGGAGTAACGATGTTTGAAAGCGTCCAAATTACTTCTGCTGTGCCAAATATTTTGCTGTCTGTCCTTCTCCTCGCTTTTATTATTGCTAAGACTTTTTTTACTGAAAGTTGGCTCTCAAGTCGTGAGGGTGACTTTGCAAACCATGCTGCCAACCAAGGTCTTAGGCATTCAGCGTTGGGAGCCAGGGCTCTCTGTGGGAGCAGTGGAAGTAGGAAGGCACAGAAGAAACATCTGAGTTGGGGTGGCCAGGCTGGCAAGAGCCCCAAGGGGCCTCCCACTAGGACTTCCATTGAACCAGAAACGCATCGTGGACGTCAAGAGCCAGAGAGAAGACTTTCTTGGTGGGAGAGAACAGTGGGTTTTCAGATGTATCCCACTAACAGGAGAAAGAGGCTTGATCTGATGTGTAGGTTGCTCCCAGGATGGCCTGGTAATAGGACTTCCTTCCTTCTGCAGGTCACAGACAACGTAAATTAGGAGTCCTGTACTTTGACTCACAGTCTAGCACGTTACTGACGCATAGAGCCTGACCTCCCAGATGAGGTACCTGACGCAATCACTAGGACATCAAGTGGTGTGAATGTCTTCAGTGTTGCTGATGGAAATTCATCTAAAGCCTTTTAGATTCTGCTCCACTCTTAAGTTTCTAAACTGCCTTAGGTTTGGTTTTCACCTAGTCCTCATAGTAGGTCGTGGAAGGTAGGTGTGATGCTACAGTTGGCAGGTTAGGCAGGAGTACCAAACCCAGTGCCCTGTTTCCTTTTGCTAAGTCTGGGTTTACTGTAACTTGCCACAGTTCTGATTTAGTAGTGCAAGTGGCATATCTTGGGAGAAAAACTCTATTATCTCAGCCAAGCATAAATACTGTATAATTCCAAGCCCTTCTCAAATGATGGCTTGGATTATTGACTTGAAATGCAGACGTCTCCAATCATAGTGGTACTGCCTTTTGAATATCATAAGAGAGTTGCAGTAAACTCTCAAGTTGAATGTAAAATTCCCATTGACAGTGGAGCTGGACTTTCCTGGTTCTCAGGAGTTGTTGGAATTTGATTTTCATCATGGTTTTCCTACTGATGTTTCGGGTTTTTTGCTTTCTTAAGATATCCTCCACTCTGGAATGTCTAACCTTTCTTTAAATCGCCTTCTTCCTACAGTCCCATCACAAATCAATTGCACTCCCACAGTTACCATTCAAATATAAATAAGTTAGTTAAATGATTTACCAAAATGTGGTAAAACAAATAGACCTATCCTGTGTTTTGTTTGAGGGTTTTTTTGTTTTGTTTTCTAAAACATCCTTTTCCTTCTCTTTATGTTTCTAATCTAGAGCCTTATAGTAAGGGCTTTTTCTGTCTTGTCCGTTAAATTGCATGCACATCAATAACGCTGTGTATCAACATTCGTTAATAAATGTTGGGTCCTCTATGTATCCCCCTTCCTGGTCAAGATTATTCTATACTGTGTATTTACTAGAGCTACATCCTGTCTACTTCAGCTACTCAAGTAAGTAGCAATATTTTAACTGCTGAGTATATAGTGTGCGTCATTTATTTGTCCTGGCTAGATCCACTGCTGATTTCATAAACATTTGGGGAAAGAAATACCAAACTAGCAAATATTTGGAGAACCCCCTAATGTAGGATCTTAAGAGGATGATACTGTCTCTCGGTTTGAAGATTAAAATCAGTGCTGTTCACAGCTGATTAACTTTCCTTTCTAATATTTCCCACAAATTGAGCTAATGTAGTAAAACTTAACGAAACAAGGTTTAGTAAAGCCACAGAGAATATTTATATGACAGAGAGCTACAGAGCCGTTCAGGCTGTGCTGGCGTTCACTTTATAAAGGCTCGGTGCTTCATCCTGTCCCATGGATGGGTGTAGCAATGACAACAGTCCTTCTGTTGGATTGAAACCCAGCCTCTTTACTGACTGAAAGGTGATGCGAATTAGCTGCGCTATATTTTCTTTACGTCTAGTCGGTGATCAATCGTTGCTTTCTTTCCCATCAACTCTTAACAATCCTCATTTTTGGTCTCATTTTGACAGAGTCATCAGCAAAGTGGTGCCAGCTCCAGAGGTCAAACCTTCCACTCCCGTGAGCCGGCCCAAAACACCTCCACCCGTGCCATCACCGGTACCAGCTCCCGTTCATGTCACCCCTCCTCCAGCTCCAGCTCCTCCTCCTCCACAGCCCACCGTCTCGCCGGTCCTCATCCCACCACCCTCTCCAGCCGTCTCGGCAGCCGGAGGCTCCAAAGCTCCGGTCAGGAGCGTGGTGACCGAGACCGTCAGTACTTACGTGGTAGGTAACACACACTGCGGCATTTTGTCCCGGTGCCGGTGACGTTCATCTCTTGGATGATTGAGCCCCTGGGTGACTCATCCCCTCCAGCTGATGGTCCCTGGACTTGTGATGTTCCTCTCTATTTAGCTACTCTTTGTTCAGCCCTTGCTTCCATGCACGTGTTTTGAGGGGTTAATAACTGGAAACGCTACTACTTGGACTGAACTTTTTTCTGTGTTCCCAGTTCAATATTTAAGTTTCTTCTAACAAGTTCAGTTATATCCCACTCGGTATTTTCTGCTAACTGAGCGAGAGCATTTATTTTTGGAGATGGAGATTTTTTCATAGATGCTTTCAGAAGTGCTGAATTGAAACCTCAAATGTCAAACTCACCATAGATTTTGCTGTCAGTCAGGTCAAGTACAAGACCCTCATACAACATCAAGAATTTGACTTAGCCCTCATTTGAAATGTGGAGAGTCCACTAATCTCTTTTCTGGGTTCCTCAACATACAGAAATTGCAAATGTTTGTGCACCTCAGGAAGTCTGTAGATAGTTCATTAGTCTGCAGTTCATTAGTCTGTTTGACATACGCTCTGGACTTGGCCCCTATCTGGCAGCATTAAGACTTCTTCATTCCTTTAGAAAACTCTCCCATCCAACATGATGCAGGAACAACATTCTCTAAAAGAACATGGACGTACCTCTAGGCAGGACTAGGATTGCTGTGCTACTGGAAATTTCTACGTTGGATTCAATGTAAAATGGAAGTCCGTTTCTGATCATTGAAGAGCAGCAGATACCATTAAGAACAGGAGCAGTGGTGTTATCCTTCCTGACCTGGCAAAGTTCCAGCGTGGTTGGTGACACCTTGCTTATCTGTAGTGGGTAGCAGTTTAAAAATCTGCATTTAGAACATTTAAAACACCCAAAACTTGCTTTTATGACAGAGTTTTCTGTGCTTTAATTGCAACATATGCATGATTTTTTCTCCTTTTTTTAATTCCTGTTTTTATAATGGTTCCTAGTGTAAATCTACCTCTCCGTTTCTAACGGAAAAGGTGCTCTTCTCTTGCTGGACTTAAACTGTTGTATCATGTTACTGGTCACTATTTAAACAGCTGCTACATTTCACTCCCGAGTTAGTTACAGCACGGGAGGACCTCACATAGGCTGTGCCTATCTTTAGGGTGCAGGATACACATCCTCACCTTCTGTATCGCAGGCGTAAATGCAGTGTCACTCTTACGTATTACAGTAATGCCCAGAAGCTTGGAAATTCACTCTGAGAGAGGAGCATTTCCAAAATACTGTACTGCATCCCATTTTCTCCAGTAAGCATTAATAGCAAATAATTTAGAGATTATGTTAGTTTAAAGGAAAACCTAGAACTTTGCCTAGGTACTTCTGGTGGCAACACTCTTAGCACTTTATGGAGGATTCAGAGGACGGGTAGGCTCCAGTTTATTTCTTTCTTTTACAACATTATAGTTGAAACCAGGGCTTTGCTGCATTAGGATCCTACAGGCAGAGAGACTCCTGATGTGAGACATTTGTAATTCAAAAAGCTGAGAGAGAGAGGCTGGGGAAGAAGGGAATAATTAATAACTATTAGCCTCTCGTATGAAGGGAATCCAGGACACAGAATGATGAAATGGCTTTCCCCAAGTCGCACGGGAAAGCTCTTCTAGAGATAAGATTGGAGCCAGTGTGACAGAGGTGCGCAACTCCTTTCTGCAGGGGAGGACAGGAGGATGATTTTATAGCTTTAAAAAAAAGATACGATGTGGGATCTCCCTGTAGGATAGCATCTGAGCCGGTGTGCTCCGATCATTAACTCTCAGCGGTTTGTACTAAAATAGCATTCAGCAATCACGTACTGTCCCTCCTTCCAGGACCCTTGGCTCATTAAGGAGTGAGAAGTTAGGCAATATTTTTAATTTAATTTAAAATTTTATCCTCATTCAGCAGCCCAAGTTCTTGTTTAACGAACAGGCAGAGGTTTCAGTGATTATAGACCACCCTACCCCTCTCCAGCCCCTGAAAGCCTGAGACGGGGTATTCCACAGACAAACATCCCCCGTGAAAAAACTAAAGTTTGGAGAAGTCAGGGTATATGTCTCTTCTAGTGGGACACCACGAGGCAGCGCTGCCTACACCTGGCAGCCCAAACCTGGATGGGATGCCTGCCAAGTGCCGGCACCCGCGCCGGAGGACGCTGCGGGCGCAGCCAGGTCGCTCGAGCGGGGCGCGAAGGGCCGTAGCTGTCAGCCCCGCGGCGTTGCTTCTCTGCAGCACCCTGGCACGGCAGGATTTACCCCACAGAAAGGGCTACTACGGACCTTTTCACGCCGGCTGCGGACGGTTCACCCGCGGAGCAGACGCTTCTCTACCAACTTAAAATGACTTTGCCAGATGTGAGATTAGATGCGTAGATAGGGATGATTATTGCAATCAATCAGCTTTAACGTCGAGTTCGTTTTATGACGTCGCCTCCGCCGTATCGCTGTTGGGAAGGGGATTGTTCCCTGCTTAATATTCCTGGGCTTTGTATTTTCCAGTTTTAAACCACAAAAAAGATTCAGGGCTTTAAGAGGAGTCAGTCAAGAGTGGTGTGCTGGTTGCAGCTCTGGTACATTCCTATTGATTTTTCAGGAAGTGGTGTAAGATGTACAGACCACCGTGTAGTGTTTGGGGTTTTTTTCCTAAGAGCATTTGTTTGGGGCTTTTCATCTACTACTTTTTAATATCATCTTTGTAAGTTGTACAGATAGCAAAAAGTTACTGCCTTAGATACGTGTAAATGCACAAAAGCTGAGAACAGAACAGTCTGTGTTTTTGAGAGTCAGTGATAAAGTGCCAATCTTCATAAAGAAATGACAAAATCAGGGTAATACCCCAGACATTTTGTACTTTGTATTGTTAATTGCACTTCTTTGGGTGGATTTCGTGACATTTCGCATGTATGTTTTTACAAAGGAACTGTTAAAGAAACCACTTGAAATTTAAAAATACAAATAATGGGTCTGGCAGGATATAAACATAACAAAATTTCATAGAGCTCTGATTATGGTAAATCCAGTAAGCAGCTGCCTAATACTGTAAATGATCTGCCTTTCTCGTTTCATTCACCCTTTAGTAAATTGTACTGCGACATAAATGTCATAAGGGGAATGGAAAGTTACTCAGTAACAACTTTTTTTATATCCTGATCTTATCAGCTAGTTGAAGTTGAAGACTTTGGCTAATAAGTAATACGGCAATATATACACATGGCACTGTATATTTTACATGCATATAAAACTGTTATCTTACGCAGGAGGCTGCTGTTGCTCCTTCTTGCCATTAACAGGGTAGAATTTAAAAAGTCGCGATAGGATAGACAGAGAAGGAATTGTGTCCTTAAGCCCTGGCTGCTATATGTGAATGCCTGTGCTTAGGTCGGGTGGTATAACTGGCTTTACTGGTTTACAGGGCAATACAGAAAAATGCATGCTTTTGTCATCATGTACAGTATAGGAAAATCAATTAAACATAAGGCCGAGCACTTACGATTGGAGAATTTGTAAATAACAACAGTGACCGCTGAATAGCTTTGTTGGCTAAGCAAGAAACTTATGTTTAAAAAAAAAAAAAAAAAGTCAATTTTGCTGCCTGCTTAGCCCTGAAAACCAGCTAACTTTCCTTTTCTTTGCACCAGATCCGAGACGAGTGGGGTAACCAGATCTGGATCTGTCCTGGCTGTAACAAGCCAGATGATGGCAGTCCAATGATAGGTTGTGATGACTGCGATGATTGGTATCACTGGTAAGTTGCTCTCATCCATCCTTTTCTGCTGTTCCCTGGCAGATTGGGGCTATGTTATTAAACCTTTTCTTTTTTTCTGGTTCATGACACTGGGAATATTTGAATGGCTTTGCTATGTCCAATTTAATAATCTGGAAGATATTTTTATCTCTGTTTCTCTGGAATTTGAAAAAGCAGATTTTAAGCTGCAAAGGAGAGTTACTTTTTAATTAATGGGCACTGGTGATAACAGTTGTTTTTGAAACTGCTGGGAAATATTGCTGATACCGGTAATTTCGTGAGAACTACAGGATTATGAGCATAGTGTATACAGATAGACATTTCAAATTATGAAGCATTGTATGAGCAGTAATATAAATGTCAGCTCTTATAAAAGGGTTGGAAGGAATTAATCACTTTTTAGGCATTTTCTTAAACAGCTACATAAAATCGTAAGGTTTTTTGCAGATGTGTTGAAGAAGCATTTGAAGTTATTTTAAATCTAGCCTATTATACCTGAAAGTGTGCTTAGATTTTCTATTAAAATAACATTTCTTATCGAGCGTCCTTTTGATATTTTTTTTTTGTTTCAAAGCAAGTGGTTTTTAGGTTTCTGTTCGACCATTATATTCGTTAAGATAATGATAATATAATTGCTGCATTAATTTGAAGGCCAGATCCTGTCTCCCACCGGAAAGTTTCATTTCTTTGGCTAAGAGACAAAAGTAACGTTATTCTACCGAGATGATACGATATTTTTCCCGTCCTTCACAGGCCTTGCGTCGGGATTACAACCGCACCCCCGGAAGAGATACAATGGTTCTGCTCCAAGTGTGCCAACAAAAAGAAGGATAAAAAACACAAGAAGAGGAAGCACAGGGCGCACTGAAGTTTTTGCAGCGGACTGAAGTCGTGCGGTCGCCGCGGCACCTTCTGTCCCGACCCTCACCCTCCATCGCCGGCTGTTGGGGTTGTGACTCCGGCGTGAACCGGGGGCGAGGAGATGCTCTCTGTCGGGGGCTGTTGTGTTTCGCAGACCGTCTGAGCCCAGGGGGTTGGATTTCGGTACATTCTGATGCTGTGTTTCACCTACCGAGGGAAATTTGCACAGAGCGCTATATGAATGAAGACTTTGGTAGTTGATGGTACCGCTCCCGCTCCTGTGGCTCGGCAGCAACAAAGATGAATGTTGTAAATACAGATTATCTGTCCTATTCTTTCTCGATTTGCTATTAATCCCTCTTGAACCTTTGCAATAAGGTGCTGAGAGGAGGAGAAAATGTAAATTGCAGTAAGTTGTAAACTAGAAGACCTTCTGGAATGATTTCTGTAGTCTGGATACAGTTCAGCCTCTACTCCTGCTGAGCCAGATAATCATAATGTGGAAATAAAAAGTGGCTGGTAAATATTTTTGTGATGAGAATATATGAAGCTTTTTTCCTTGATTTTTAGTACTGACATAAAATAAACACGTTCAAGCTTTTGTGATATATCTTCTATTTTTAAAAAAAAAAGTTTCTATTGTG